>NC_142790.1:27885006-28202506 GCF_988280905.1 Pimephales promelas
TATATATAAAAAACACATTTCTAGTGAAAATGTGTTTTAACAAAGGTTAACTTGCCCCACAGCCAACCATTGTAAGTGCATGAGTCAATGTAATTGTCTGTGGTAATCGATAAAACATATTTGTGTCATAGTGTGTAAAGAGGTGTGTGTGTGTCTGAGCATCAGCTGTGTGAACTATGAGCTGGAGCAGCTGTCATTCATTCCCCTGGTGAAGGCGCTTCAGACGTGTAATCGGGATGATCGTCATCCTGTCCGCAGCCATTCACAGGCCTCGGATCAGTTATTAAGTCATAACTTCATACACACTGCTGGGTTACACCAGGTCATGTTACGTAGCCAGACACAAACATGCCCAGGGCAGGGAATGTACACGTAAACTTGTACACTTTTAAGGCAGATAGCAAAATAAAGCATTTATTTGCGACACAAGTCAAGTCACATTTATTCATATAGCGCTTTTTACAATACAGATTGCATCAAAGCAGCTTCACAAATGGACTTATGACATTAAAGCCTGTATATCCAATAAAACCTTATGTTAGTTACTGGAAATAAGTCCTTTAAATTGAAATATGTCTCGATCATATTTTCCTAAATTTGTAAGCCTGATCTTACAATGTTAATCCCCATATTTTGTCAGCTGAACCACATAAGGAACGGTCATTATTTTTTAATCTCAGGCCATATGCTGTGAAAAACTGAAACATGCAAACACACAGACAACAGAAAAACAAGAAATGCAGCACAAAGAGGAAATTAAATCTACACTCTTAGAAGAAATGGTTCCATTTAGAACCAGAAATGGTTCCATCCCCCGCTTCATATATGGAACTGCAAAATGGTTCTATATAGAACTATTTTTTTGGTAAAAGGTTCTATTGGCCAAGTATGGAGCCCCAGGGTTCTATACAGAACCTAAAGGAACCCTTTTTTTAAGAGTGTATAGAACCTTTTAGGGGTTCCCAAATACGTAGCGCTAATAGAACCTTTTAAGGTTCTATATAGAACCTTTTCTTCTAAGAGTGTATGAGCTTTGTGATGGCCGCACTAGCAGCCACCCATAGAAATTCAACTCACGATGGAAACTTCCATTTGTTTTGAGCACATTAAATATTGTACAAAATAAATAACTGGACACATACAGATAATTTAGTTTTAAAAACGTTTTTATTCGTTATTTGACTTGGTTTTCTGTTTGGGTGCACACATCTAGTTAACTTATCTTTAAGGTTCATTATCTTTAAGTTAAGTTCTGTGAAGTTAATACCTTTTGTTTTGAGTTACAAGTTCCTGGGGAGTTTATGTTGGCCTCCAGCTGGGACAGGCAAAAGGATTTGCAAAGGACTGTCAGCTGTTTAAGTAGGGGAATGGCTAATTGGACTGCCCCATGTATTCCCATTTCATGGGGGTGGCAGAGTATTGCATTTTTGAGTTTTTTGTTCTTTTTCTTTGCTAATTATACTTTGTTATGATTTATTTGATTGATTTGTCCTTAGTTCATATAAGGTAGCGTTGGTTTGACATGTGTTGTAAATGTAATTATTGTGGTTTGTTTATATACTATGTGTTTGTCTACCCCCTTTTGTGTCAGAATGGCCTGATCAGACACTATATACAGTAAGTTTCCCCATGTCTCACTTTAGAGGGGTCTGTTTTGTTCTGTTCATCCTATGTTAAGGGTATGCTACCTGAGCTAAGTTCTGTTTAGTTGACCTCGTCTATGGGCCCAGAACTTTCTTTTTTTTTTTTTGTGAAATAGTTGTTGTTGTTGTTTTTTTGTTTTGGCAATAAAAACTTATATTTTTAAAAATATACTTTTTGACTCCTCATGCCTGCCAGCTTGGTCCCTTACAAACTTCTTATCTTTTAAGAAATTAGAAATGCTGTGTTGATTAAAAGCCTTCTAAATAAGCAAGTGAAAACAATTCAGCACTTGGAAATGAAGTTTTCACATGTTTTCATGTTACATCACTTCCTGACTCATGAAATATCAGCGGATGACTTTAGGGTCTTATTTATATATTTATGAACTCTTCTCAGAGGTGAATCTCTGTCTGTCCAGAGAGATTGAGACTGTCTGACAGTAAAGGTGCTCTATCTGAAGGATGCTCATCTCCTCCAAACTTTCAGATTTATGTTTTATGACAAGGTAGAGGACGAAGAGTTGGTCAGTGTGTGTGTGTGTTAGTCCTGTCAAAGCTTGTTTTGTTTATTTTTGTTGCTTTTTGAGATGACAGTGTCTGGAGCTGTGTATGTGTGCGCTTGTATTATTGAGTTTCAAAGATACATACAGTAGAATAAAGAACAGATGTTGGCCTAACACAAAAATTCAGTCATATTTCACTCCTTAAATCAAAAGACTGAAAAGAAATTAAAAAAGCAAATCCATTCCCACAAACATTAATCTACACAAAAATGAAGATTTTATCCACTTTAATATACTACCAGTAACGGGTGATCAAGAACATCAAATATTAATATACTAATGGTTTTAATACATTTCCTTGTGTTGTTTGTTTGTGGGAAACTCACCTCCGGTTACTGTGTGTTCTTAAGAGGTGTCTATGTGATTTCTAAGTTGTTTCTTTCTTTGTAGAGTGCAGTGAGTCCAGTGTGTGTGATCTTCGGTTCCTCCTTCGGTGTGCGTCTGTGAAGCATCATTCATATTCATCGTGAAAACACTGCAGGAAGAATTACACACCAGAGTTAATACTACTGTTATGGGTTTGATCATATCACTAAATCTGACAGAGAGTAGGGATTCTTGTCTTAGCGAACACCACATCAGCTTCTCATGAAAAGCTTGTGTATAAGAAAGAGAGAGAAGGGCACCATGGGAAAGGCCTACTTTTCTGCCCAAAGACGCTCAGATTAAAATAACCCAAACTAGCAGGGGAAAAACACAAGGATGAGCAAACAGAAGCGTTCTGCATGTGCATTTCTGTGTGTGTGTGTGTGTGTCACCTGGGCATCGACCAGGGACATGTACCGAGCGAGGCAGGTGCGAGTGTGTGATGTGTCCAGGTAGTATTTTGGGGCTTTCTAAAAACGGGCAGCACCGTAACGGGACACAGAAACGTCTTTATCCCTGCACTGGAAAAACATGCTTGTAGTTCTGACAGAAAAAATACTGTACAAATGCTATATTAATACGGAAGCCCTGAACCGCAACCTAAAAAAAAAAAATCTGTAAAAAAAAAACCTGTAAAAAAAAAAAAAATCTAGCATTTCGAGATTAAAGTCGAAATGTTTCGAGATTAAAGTCGGAATGTTTCGAGATTAAAGTCGGAATGTTTCGAGATTAAAGTCGAAATGTTTCGAGATTAAAGTCGAAATGTTTCGAGATTAAAGTCGAAATGTTTCGAGATTAAAGTCGAAATGTTTCGAGATTAAAGTCGGAATGTTTCGAGATTAAAGTCGGAATGTTTCGAGATTAAAGTCGAAATGTTTCGAGATTAAAGTCGAAACATTGTGCATTCATAACAGTGCGCGTCCACTGGCTCAGAGCGCGCGCGTGAAGTCGAACTGCCATGGATAAACACAAAATAGTAGCTTTTTACTTTTATCTGAATTACTTATCTTACTTTATCGTTATAAAATATAATGCGCCGGAATAGACTTTAGCCTATAGGAAAACCAACACGGAAAACACTTTTCAGACTAGATGGAGAAATCCAGCTTTATGAATGAATGAATGAATGAATGAATGAATAGGGCATTTATATAGCGCTTTCATATATGCCTACACTCAAAGTGCTTTACAATCATATCAGAGAATCTCTCCTCAACCATAAGTGGTTATTAAATCTTAGGAAATCACAGGATCCGCCCAAATGATTGGATACAGAATGATGCACTTAAAATGTATCCAGAGCGTATTTACGTTGAAGAGGGAGACCGAACAGTTCCTGTTGTGTTCTCGACCCAGATAGTGTTGACTAGACGAGCACGAAAACACCTCAGAAACACTGCCACTAGCACGTGTGAGACGTGTGTAGAATTTTGTTGAAAGCCCATAAAAGTAAAAAGCTACTATTTTGGGTTTATCCATGGCAGTTCGACTTCACACACACACACACACGCGCGCTCTGAGCCAGTGGACGCGCACTGTTATGAATTAATCTCGAAACATTTCGACTTTAATCTCGAAACATTTCGACTTTAATCTCGAAACATTCCGACTTTAATCTCGAAACATTTCGACTTTAATCTCGAAACATTTCGACTTTAATCTCGAAATGCTAGATTTTTTTTTTTTACAGATTTTTTTTTTTTTACAGATTTTTTTTTTTTTTACTGATTTTTTTTTTGTTTTTTGAGGTTGCGGTTCAGGGCTTCCGTAATATTAATGTTAAAAACTGTAAAGCACATAGTGCGTGATGTGTGTTACCCTGATGGTTTTGTGTAAGTGACACTATGTAACGTATATACACGAGTATTATTGACCATGTTTCACTATGAACTATGATTCATCTAATGGCTTTCTATAGAGTGCCGAAGTCACGACGTCACTCTGTAGGCCAAAACGCGGAAGTGAGTTAGCATTTTAGCACTCCCGGTTCGCTCGCTCTAAAGTCTATGGGATTTTTGAATGGTTTTTTCCTAAATCGCCTGAAATGAGGTCTGTGGTAAACAAAGCCTCTAGATATTTTCACGTTTTGATCTATGACATAGAATACACAGTTATAACCTGCTTGTGTTTTTTTTAAACTTTATTGTGTCTGATTGTGTTTTAAAAAAACTTGATATAGGCATTATAGACTTTATATATATAAAAAACTTTATATAGACAAAACGTGTAAGGGTCACAACTCTTTGTTAAAGACAGATCTTATTTTTTTGCGATTCACTCTATGGGGAAAATGCATAGCTTTTCGATCGAGGAAACCCATGCGCCGCTAGCTTCCGCATTGTCCTACAAAGTGATTCCATCACTTCAGCACTGTATTGTGCAAATACGCGTCTGTCGCGTCTAGTTAGACGCTTGAATCTTCCTCTCCAGTTCAAATGGAAGACATTCGCGGCAAACGCGTATGGAAGCTTAATCTCAAATATAATTCACGCAAAAAACTTGATTCACATATGCGTAGACGAAACCTAATTCACGTACACACAAAAAAATTCACGTGCGTGAAAAAAAATATATATTCACAAAAAGCAATTCACATGCGCAAAATAAAATAATATATTCATAAAATATATAAATAAAATTTAAGCTGACGTAATGCAGGTATGGCCAGCCCTCACGTGATACTGATCGATTGATAAGCTTAAATCTGATTGGCTAAAGAGACTGTTCTGTTAAGGCCAATTTATACTTCTGCGTCGAAGGTACGCCGTAGTGTACGGCTTTGGCAACGCACGTAGGCGAGCATTTATACTTCTGCGTTCAGGTCTTGGTTGCTCTGCAGTACTACTCCGAAACGCTAGTTGGCAGCGGAGGGTTTTAATGTTCCACTGTGTTTAGATTCCTCGCAGTTAGGTTACTACAAGCAATAGTGACTGAAAGAGAGCGGATCATGTTGGAGTTGGAGCTTATTGAGGTGGAAAAACAGTTCATTTTAGTCAAATGACTAAAACTGAAAGGCAGAAATGAGAGAAGACGTCGGAGGAGATGGTACGTGTGGAAATGCGTAGGAGGAAATGTGATGCTAGCAAGCCGACCAATCACCGATCTTGCGGTCCGTGTCGTCGCGACGTGTAGTTACATTTTTGAAGAGGTGCGCATCAGGCTACGGCGAAGGGTACGTGGTAAGGCCAATTTATACTTCTGCGTCGAGGGTACGCCGTAGTATACGGCGTTGGCTTCGCACGTAGGCGACGCCGTTGTGAGCATTTATACTTCTGCGTTCAGGTATTGGTTGCTCTGCAGTACTGCTCCGAAACGCTAGGAGGCGGCGGAGGGTTTTAATGTTCCACTGTGTTTATATTCCTCGCGGCTAGGTTACTACAAGCAATAGTGACTGAAAGAGAGTGGATCATGTTGGAGTTGGAGCTTATTGGGGTGGAAAAACAGTTCATTTTAGTGAAATTACTAAAACTGAAAGGCAGAAATGAGAGAAGACGTCGGAGAAGATAGTACGTGTGTAAATGCGTGAGAAGGTACGTGCGGAAATGCGTATGAGGAAATACGATGCTACCAAGACGACCAATCACCGATCTTGCGGTCCGCGTCGTCGCGACGTGTAGTTACATTTTTGAAGAGGCGCGTCAGGCAACGCGGAAGGGTACGCGGTATGGGACGCGTCTGTGCGTATGGTACGCCGTACCTACTGCGCGCACCCTACGCAGAAGTATAAATTGGCCTGTATGGGACGCGTCTGTGCGTATGCTACGCCGTACCTACCGCGCGCACCCTACGCAGAAGTATAAATTGGCCTTTACGTGTAAAGCGCTGCCAGGAAAGTCTCCAAAACACACACACACACACATGCAATTCATACGTGAATGACGATTTGCACATTCAAATTCAAGGACACACTCGTACAATTTAAACATTCAAAGGTTTTTGTGCACAATTGCATATCTAGGAATGTTTTGCAGTTCTGAAATTTTTTTTTCAAGCACGTAATTTTTTTTGTGTGTATGTGAATTAGGTTTCATGCATGTGAAATTGTCTAAACATTTGTGAATCATGTTTTTTGCCTGAATTATCTGCTTCCATTCAGGTGGTCACCCTAGGCGCGAATGATGCGTCTATTCGCGTTTTTGCATTGACTTTAAATGTAATCTACTCACGCAAATAATTGTGAGCACACCATTTTTGTGGTGTTATGGGAAATGTTTAAGGTTAAAAGACAGATTTTGGTAGGAAGGTACAGTATATTAACTCTATATCACTTGATGAAATATACGGTTATGAGTTAAATATGTAGGCATCCTGTAACACAGCCAGTTTTCCTCCATTAATTGAACAGGAGTGTGTAGTGAATGTGCTAAACAGGTACAAGAAACTTTTCCTATTCTTGCAGAGCAGTCAGACTCGAGTTTGTCCTGTTTTCTGATCAGTTTTCAAAAGAGTAAAGCTTTTTTTTGTAGTAAATTCGATCTTAACTACTAATTAGAAGCGATTGAAGACCAATCTCTCTATGCTGGTGTACAAGTCATTTCGTAAGATGATCTTACAAAATCATTTGCACTCATCCACACACATCCTTGTAACCTTATACACACTTTTCTAATCACATTACCCTACACAACTAATTGAAATTCCCCTAAAGATGAGTGTGTGTTAATTCACTAATCCTATTTGGATATCCGTTACTAATTTGATATCTTCAAGGTATTGTATGTTATTGACACACACACACACACACACACAGGACCTCCGCAGGGCCGCTGACGGGAGCGTCACCCCCGCGAGGCATCGTCCGAACACTGACACCCGTGATCAAACCCCACACAGTCCAGCTTCTGAGAGATTCATGACCACAGGTTTGATGAACCTCACGTGACCTTTGATAACCAGAAGAATACACAAATATTGGCTGAAATAGTTGACTTGATTTCAATTGACATTAAATGATGACTACAGAAGATATGTACAGTATGGTTCCTTCTGATAGAGAAGCTTTTAAATAAAAATTATATATATATTTCTGGCACTGTATGTGGCAGTATCCATGACAACCAAACTGAGACTCACTAAAGCCCAGCAGTGTGTTGGTGTGATGCGTTTAAGTGTGTCCTCGAGACAAAGAGAGACAGAGAGCTGGTCATCACATGATAACGGCTTCGTCTGACTGACGCACATTTCAATGCATTCACCATTGATCTTAAAATTTGTTCAGAAAAATAAACACAAATTCCTCATAAAAAATTATTTTCACAATCATAACTGAGTTTCGGGTGATGTTAGTGACTCAAGTGAGAAGGCCTTCTCGCCCTGCAGTGACTTACGCAGAGGTTCAGTGCCCAACCCGTGGAAAAGTGCAAGCCGTGCTGTGATGGATAAGCACTGAATTAGTCCGGCTAAATCCATGTTCACTGATGGGAACAAAGAGGGAATGAGGGGTCCGGACACGGAGCGGAAACACTGCATTACAGCAAAGCCTAGGAGAATGAAGCTGATCCAACAGCCCAGATATGACCAGCACACACACACACACACATGCATTTATCAACACAGCGTTGCTCACACCACACGTTTACGATGGTTCAGGCCATGGTAGGTCACTACTGAGTTACAATATTCATACAATATTGTATACACAAACTGATTTTTACAAATACTATTGTTAGCGTGATATAATGTAACACTCTAAAAATGTAGCAACTGAAATTTTTATGTTTTTTTATAAATTCAAAAACAGGCGTCTAGATCGAACAAAAAACAATAAGAACTTATTTGTGATAATTTTATCTATAGCATTTTGCACAAGATTAGGCTTTTATTCTCTATTCTTCTTGCAGTAACACAGTATTTTTTATTTAAATCATCATAAAGGCACAACAAATACTTACATATCATTAATATATTTAGTTAAAATTCTATACCCTGGCTTCCGTTCAAATGTTTCGGGTCTGTAACATTTTTACAGACGAGAAGCAAGAAGACTGCATTTATTTGATCAAAGACACACTAATAAAACATTATACAAGAAAATATTATTTCTATTTCTATAGAACAACTGTATTGTATTCTAATATATTGTAAAATGTAATTTATTCCTGTGATCAAAGCATCATTACTCCAGTATTCAGTGTCACCTGATCCTTCAGAAATCACTCCAATATGATGATTTGCTGCTTGAGAAACATTCTGATTATCAATGTTAAAAACATACATTTTTTGTGGAAACTGTAGTTAAAAAAGTTTAAAAAAAAAGTTAAAAAAGCATTTATTTAAAATATAAATCTTTTGTACTATTATATTATTTGTACTATAATCGTTTGTACTATCTGTCACTTTTGATCAATTTAATGCATCATAGCTTAATAAAAATATAAATTTTATATATATATATATATATATATATATATATATATATATATATCACTGACCCAGAGTGTCATAATATTTCTGCATTACAGTAATGAGAACCTTGTTTATGTCTTCATAAAATAAACGTTTCATTTATGATCTGAATATGTAGTTTGTTTATGTTTTAGTATGTCAAAATATTTCATTATTGTGTTAAATGAATTCAATGAACAGACACAGTTCTCTCTCTCTCTCTCTCTCTCTCTCTCTCTCTGTGTGTGTGTGTGTGTGTGTGTGTGAACTGCCTGAAGTAAGACCTTCTTGTCACTCCACCATATGCCTCAGCCAGTCGGCATATGCCTGACCAACCCATTTACCAAACACATGCAAACACACACACTCTGCCAGAGACCCGCTGCGTTAAATGTCTATCTCATGCTGTATGTCCATTCACACACCGCTCCAAATCAATAGTTGACCACACAAATTTTAGTTTGTCCTTTCGTCAACCTCATATCAGTCCAAGCCTGTACGCTGGTATCTAGTTGAACACAAAGTTGATGAATGAGTATGCGGCTTATGCCGTACAATAACTGAAGAAGCTAAGCTACAAATAGGACAAAAGGCACAGAAACGTCTTCTGAAATCATATGAAAGATTGAAGAACAGACTGACATGTAAATAGTTATTCACTAGTAATTTTCCCCTTCTCAAGCAAAATTTAAAACTAGGATTGTTCAATAACACACAAGCAGCACAGTTATGTTTTTGCACTTGTTTGGTGCTTGACAAACATGGACATATGAAGTGTAAATTTATGCAAAAATGTTGCGAAACAATTATTTTCTTTAAATCCACAAAAACAGCAACATTCGGGTTTGAAACCACACGAGGGTCAGTAAAAATAGGCCGAATTTGTATTTCTTTTGTCATTGTGTGTTTGCAGTGGATGCGGGATGTTCATAAAAGCTCATAAACTCTGTATTATAGATCAGGTTTGGGTTGGCATATAATTGTGCAACTTAAAAAAAAAACTATTTCAGCTCAAAACTGTATTTACTTTTTAATGCCTGATGCTAGTATTGTACATTTACAACACACACACAATTGTTTTTGCTTATCTTGGTGCGAGCATATACATTTTCAGACTGATTTAGAGAGTAAAAAACGTCAAACATATCTTTAACATATCAAATTAAATGTCTTTTTTGTAAAGCAACAATAAAAATAAGATGCACTTCAAATATTTTAGGATGAATTATGAATGTAAAGCATATTAACTAATGTACAGTTATGCTTTTTCAACCAGTCCACAGAAGTCATTAGTTCCAAACTGATCTTGAATGTTCTGGAAGAACTCATAAAGATCTAAAATAATGCAGACAGGAACAGATCTCTTGGCTGCAGTGTGTGTGTGTGAGTGTGTGTGTGTGTGTGTGTGTGTTAACTGGACTAAACTGGGTTCTGCTGGCAGATGGATTTAACTCCCTGAGAGGCTAACTGGCTACAAATAGCACCAGTCACACATACACACACACAAACACTTGTCAATGCTCAGGCAGACACACATCACTCTCACGATTTATCTCTTCGACACACACACATCTCTCTCCTGCAAGAGAGGTCCTTAATGTTAAGGAGGCTAAAATTAGCACTAAAAAGCTGATGAAGATTACAGCCAAGAAAACCTTGCGGGACAAACAGGTGGTGAAAAGAGAGCAAAAGAGGACATTCTCTTGTCCAATTTTTCCCATGATGCTCTGGGGCTGGCACAGACCTGGCACACTCGTGGAGAGCCCCGCTGAGAATCGGCCAATCAGAGGGAAGATCCGCCCCCAGGAGCCGTCGAAGCACATCACATCTCACGACCAGAGAAAGTGGCACGACACTCGTACACTCGACACTGACACGCCTGTGTGTGTGTGTGTGTGTGTGTTGGTGTGTGTGTGTGTGTGTAGAGATGGAGTAATGGATTTATAATAAATATAAATATTGAGTTTATTGTGGTCACCAGTAATTATATACCACATTTTTAAAAATATTTATGAATTATATATTAAGTACAACTGCAAAAGAAACCTATAAGTTATTTATCATAACATGCTGTAAGTCTAACCTATATTATTATTAATATTAACCCATATTTAGTGTTATATAATATTTCAAAATTATAATATTTTAATATAGGAAGTTATTTATTGTTTCATTATTATGGTGCCAAAATACAAAAATGCTTAATAGTTGTGAAATGTGACCTGGATGTGTAGTGTGAGACGCTGCATGTGAGTGAGTCTGTGTGGGTCTCTTAGCGCTGATCTCAAGTCTGTCGTTACGAGTCCGCGGGTGTGAAAAACTATCGGCCATTAGATCCGCACTGCTGTCACCTCTGTCCTCGCTTCTGTCTCTCTCCATCCCTCCATCTCTCTACAGGCTCCCCTCCACATCAACTTTAACCCAACCTGTCTCTCTCTTTAACCTTGCTGAGTCGGCCTCTCTTATCTCCACACACACACACACACTTCAGTAGATATCTAAATAAGAACACCCCATGGACTTCAACTGGACGTTTTTTAATTAAGTGTAACTAATTGTAATGACTACAGATTAACTCAACCCAAATTCTCCCGCTAAAAGAAAACTTTTGGATATACTCCTTTTGCATGAAAATCAAACTGGATTTTAAAACATTTAAACTCGCTTGGTTTAGTCCTCAGTTGTGAATCGCTTTGGATAAAAACATCTGCTAAATGACTAAATGTAGGTGTAAATGTAAAGGGATAGTTTAATTTTTTACATAATTTTTTACAAAAATGAATTACATAATTTACTCACACTCAAGTTGTTCCAAGCCTGTATGAGTTTCTTTCTTCTGCTGAACACAGAAGAGGATCTTTTTTGAAGAAAGTCAGTAACCAAATAGTTGATGGACTCTATTGACTTCAAAATATCTTGTTCATGTATAAATTTTTTCAAAATATTGGAATGGATGGATGGACGGATGGATGGGTTGGTGGATGGATGGATGGATGGATGGATGAGTTGGTGGATGGATGAATGGATGGATGGGTGGATGGATGGATGGATGGATGAGTTGGTGGATGAATGAATAGGTGGATGGATGGATGGATGAGTTGGTGGATGAATGAATAGGTGGATGGATGGATGGGTGGGTGGATGGATGAGTTGGTGGATGGATGAGTTGGTGGATGGATGAATGGATGGATGGATGGATGGATGGGTGGGTGGATGGATGAGTTGGTGGATGGATGAGTTGGTGGATGGATGAATGGATGGATGGATGGGTGGATGGATGGATGGATGGGTGGGTGGATGGATGGATGGATGGGTGGATGGATGGATGGATGAGTTGGTGGATGGATAGATGGATGGATGGATGAGTTGGTGGATGAATGAATAGGTGGATGGATGGATGGATGAGTTGGTGGATGAATGAATAGGTGGATGGATGGATGGGTGGGTGGATGGATGAGTTGGTGGATGGATGAGTTGGTGGATGGATGAGTTGATGGATGGATGGATGGATGGATGAGTTGGTGGATGGATGGATGGATGAGTTGGTGGATGAATGAATAGGTGGATGGATGGATGGATGGGTGGGTGGATGGATGAGTTGGTGGATGGATGAGTTGATGGATGGATGGATGGATGGATGAGTTGGTGGATGGATGGATGGATGAGTTGGTGGATGAATGAATAGGTGGATGGATGGATGGATGGGTGGGTGGATGGATGAGTTGGTGGATGGATGAGTTGGTGGATGGATGAGTTGATGGATGGATGAGTTGGTGGATGGATGGATGGATGAGTTGGTGGATGGATGAATGGATGGATGGGTGGATGGATGGGTGGGTGGATGGATGGATGGATGGGTGGATGGATGGATGGATGAGTTGGTGGATGGATGGATGGATGGATGGATGAGTTGGTGGATGAATGAATAGGTGGATGGATGGATGGATGAGTTGGTGGATGAATGAATAGGTGGATGGATGGATGGGTGGGTGGATGGATGAGTTGGTGGATGGATGGATGGATGAGTTGGTGGATGAATGAATAGGTGGATGGATGGATGGGTGGATGGATGGATGGATGAGTTGGTGGATGGATGGATGGGTTGGTGGATGGATGGATGGATGGAAGGATGGATGGATGTATGTCTTGCCTCCATAGACAGGGACAGTAGTCCAATTCATGCTTAAAAGCCTCCAAAAAATAATGTCACAAACAAAAGTAAAATCAGCAGATGATAAATACTGGGCCACTAGAATGCAATAAATGAATATTAATAAAACACACACAACCACAAAATAATAATGTATTAACTACCTGAGTACAATTGAAATTGGTTTCAAACACACCATCCCTGACTCAAAAATATGAGTCAAACATTACATCAATTTTGAAAAGATTTTTAAAAAGCCTGAAGCTTTATTTGCCATTGACCCAGTGGCATTCTGTGTGCTATTATAAAATCACTAACAGCCCTATGAAAAGAGCAACATCTGAGCAATCAAATATTCTGCTGGGCAAACAGTCATACACACAAGAGTCACACTTAGTCACTGAATATATCCCAGAACAAAATCATCACAGCAAACACACAGCGAAAAAACAAAAGAACAACCAAAACATGAAGGTGTGAAAAGAGAGAATGGATAAGAAACAGAAAGTACATTATGAAAGAGAAGAGAAACGATGAGAACAGGCTCTAAGACTAATACTGAAAGAGAGAGAGAGAGAGAGAGAGAGAGAGAGAGAGAGAGAGAGCAAGTTCTCCGAACAATAGTCTGCATGTGGGAGGACAAGAATCTTCTATTTTACATTTCCAGAAGCGAACACAACACAGGAGTCTGAAGAGAAGAGAGAGGTGCAAGTAAACCAGGACCTGCTTAGCTAGTGGGGTTTTAGTCGAGAATCACTATTATTAGAGATCTTACTTGGAGTTAGTGATTTCAACAAACTTATCTTATCTGAGCAACTGAATCATTCCTTAACTCATGCGGCTTGTGCAACTGTGCTAAAAACACTTTAACCCAAACAACCCCCAACTAACCCTAGAAATGTCCAAGCAACAATGCTAAAACACTCAACGTGGAAACAACCCAAACTTAAAAACAACCTAGCAACTATGGCCATGTCCACACTAATACGTTTTCATTTGAAAACGTATATTTTTCTCTCCGTTTTGGCCTTCCGTCCACACTGAGACGCCGTTTTAAGTCAACAAAAACGTATCGTTTGGAAAACGCTCTCCAAAGTGGATAAATTTGAAAACGCCGTTTTCGCGTTGTAGAGGTATTTCAAAACGATGACGTAAGTTTAGTCATGTGATCCATGTAGTACCAAGAGATATTCATGTTTATCGGTATTGTGCCTGTTATGTGTTCATTTTTACACTATTTCTAAAATATGTTACTTTCCATGTTACTTAATATGTGCTATTCTTCATAGCACAGTACTGCAAAGATGACAGATAATATAGTCTACTCACATTTGCTGTCCTGCGGCAAAACAGGAGAGCAGTTGCGTTTTAGACCAAATTGAATGCGCCCTGGACGCATCCATGATGGTGAGATATTTTGCTAAATAAAATTATCCTGTTATTGTGCGATGACATTATTATTTATTTCCCCATCTGTATCATCTCAGTGAGCTTTTGTGAAGTTTCACGCATGCGCAGTAAAGTGAATTTAGAAGTTTCTCATCCACACTAACGTTTGTCGGAAAACACCTGAAAACGCTAGTGTGGACGGAGAGCGTTTTTAAACGAAAACCCCGTTTTCAAATGTATCCGGATTAATGTGGACGTAGCCTATATCTGCATGTTAAACATACTTGGAACAACACTTTAGCAACATCCTAGTGGAAAGTTTTGATTGGGAAACACCATTGGCATGTGCTTTAAAACGTATAACAATAATAATGCCCTACAGAAAAGCCCCACTGACTGCTGCAATGACATCAGTGTGAGCGCTCCTCAACAGGTCTGTGTGTCACGCTCCGGTTTAAGCCTCCAGCGCTTCACATTTCCATTCATCTATCTGTTTCATTTTTGGAAACCGTGATGATGCTGAGCTCAAGATCACCATGGAGACCCCGACTCTCTCCAGGAAACACCTAAAACACTGCAAGAGCTGACAGTGTGCCAATCACCATGGAGACATCAAGTGTTCAGAACCTGCCCGCCGGACACACACACACACACACACGCATGGACACGCATACACACACACACACACACACATGGACACACAGAGAGTTTCACAACTGTTTTAATGAAAACTGACATCTTCACAGTTGTGTGGGTAAAGACAGACCCGCTGATGATTGGTACAGTAGTATCAACACTTCTGAGCTAAAATTGTGGCAAATACTTCAAAAAATTGAATGCCAGAAATGGAAAAACCTAGAAGAAAAGCGGCACTATTAGTTAAAGTTAGTAATATTTTGTGATACTAACAAAAGAACTCAATGCGTTCAATGCGTGCGTCATCCATATTTGTTGCATTGTGACATTCTGTCATGAGATTAAACACGTAAAATCCAATCGCATTACTGTAAATGAAAACAAAATCATACATTATGATAGCCTTTTATATATTTTGATTTTATAATAAAAAAATGGTAACACTTTACAATAAGGTCTCACTTATTAACATTAGTAAATAGCAAATATGAAATAACAATGAGCAAAATAAATTTAAAGCATTTAGTAATCTTTTTTAACGTCAGTCAGTGTGAAAATCGAATTGTTCACTGTTCATTATTTCTAAGAGCATTAACAAATGCAACTTTTTTGTAAAAAAAATTATTTGCAATTTTGTAAAAATAAACTAATATAGTTAAATAATGTTAACAAGTGAAACCTTAATGTTAAGTGTTAATTATTGTACTATAATACTTTTGACTACAATACAGTAAAACAATTTAAATATGTAAACTGTAATATATATTTACTGTATACATTAAAATGGTGTTGTACTAAATGTGCTAATATTATAATTTAATACAAATATTATACTATAATACTTTCCTATTACACTAAAAATTTTAATTGTAAAACATCTATACATTAGAATTGGGGTTGTGCAAAGATTAATTGCAATTAATCGCAAAATAAATGTTTGTGTTTACATAATATGTGTGTGTGTGCTGTGTATAATTATTTTGTATGTATAAATACACACATATGCATATATATATTTAAGAAAATGTGTTATTCATATATAGATTATGTATTTATACACAGCATTTACGTGCAAATAATTCTTAAATATATACATGCACGTGTGCAACATAATTATACACAACAAACACACATATATTATGTAAACACAAACTTTTATTTTATTTTTAATCCAGCCCTAATTATAATAGTATTTATTGTACTGCCTTTAATATTTGATGATTTTAAAATTAAAGTTATTGTACTATAAAACTCTTTACTATTATCCAGTAAAAATAATTAAATTTAACTGTAAAACATTTATCCATTATGATAGTATTTGTTCATTTGTACTGATTTTATTTTTAAATTAATGTATTCTAATGCTTAATACACTTCAAATGTCTGAATTACAGTAACGAGAATCTAATAAGGATGATAAAACGGTAATGTCGTTGTGATTTGGTGGTAAATGCGCTCAGATGTCATGAAAGTGTCACGAGTGCTGTGAATATAAACCTTTTCATAGAGGAGGATGGAGAAAGTTTGTCTCCGTGTGTGTGTGAATGTGTGAGTGTGTGTGCCCGTATGACCACAGCAGAGCATCAAGTGACAAAACGCTGGAGCGCTTGTGCCGTGGGAGGGAGAAACGAGCGGAGGGGTGAGAGAGAAAGAGCGAGCGAGAGACACAGACAGAGATGAGAAAAGTGCAGTACTGATAGATCTGATGGAAGATGAAGCAAGCAGGTGTGTGACCGAGAACTGCCGTATTCCTCCCGCGTTTTGGGGGGACAAGAAGATCTGACAGAAAACAGGACAGTGCTTCATCCATCAGGAGTGGAGGAAGAGGAGGAAGAGGAGGAGGACATGCACTTCTCCAAACTGAAGTGTTTCTTCATGACCATCACGAGCTCACTGATGCTTTGATTCAGAACTCATTCACTTATTCAACTGGAGTGAGTGTTTGGGGCCGTTTCTCTGTTTCTGATCTGGAATATATGTGCTTTTAAAATGGTAAGAATGAAAAAACAAGTGGAGGATAGGATATGAATCTGAAATGGACAATGAGTGTGTGTGAGGTAGAGATGGCAGAGCTCTGGATCCCCATCACAAGCTCTCATCAAATGCTCCAGTTTGGATAACGCAACCACAACGCCATAGCACACACACACACTCAGAGGGCGAGGACCCCTCACAAAACGCAAGGTAAGCAACATCCATCTAAAACTTTACCATGTGTTGGTATTTATATACTTTCAGCTGCTAGAATCTCAATTATATGCACAATTATCACATATTACATCAATGCAAATTAAAGTTCATAAAGGGTTAAACAACGAGCTGGGGTCTACACGTTTATCAATGCATCAGTTCAAGAATAATCATAAAACTAAATTGTACAAACTGTTTAGATACAATAAAAATGAAATAGGAATATAATATGAAACAACTAGTAATTATATTATCCAATATTTCTATTAATAATAAGAAATATTAACACTAATGAATTATTTAACAGCTATTTTAAGTCCCAATGCATAAATGTTTTAATGTGTGCTGGCAAGAATCAGTCACTGAACTTCATTAGAACATCGTTAACTGACCCGATTATAATGACCTGATATTGAGCAGAAAGTTATATTCCCAGAGAATATTCCCAGAATTTTTGCTGCCGAAAATAAGCCGTACTTATAATAGTGGACAGAATGAGCCTTTATCTCGGATATTATTATCCCTGACATTCATAACAGACTTCAAGCTTTGAATAACGAACCCACACAGCAAACACGAAAAGAAAACTTAAACTCTGACTTAGGTCAGATTTAGCTCATTTGTCCCCGATTCACACATGCTCCTTCTTTTCAGGAACTACTAGGCTAAAAATGTTGACACAGAAAGCGAGGTGTGCACAGATAAAAGTGTGTGTGAGAGTATGAAGGTCATCTTAATGTCATCCGTTACCCTGCTAAAGAGGTCAGAGCTCCTCTCACCCTCCAAACTACTCGTTCATCTGATACACTTCTAAATAAAAAGGTTCTTTATTGACATTGACGCTCCCATAAAGAACCTTTGACATCCGACGAAAAGGCTCTTCATGGTGAAAAAAAGTTCTTCACAATAAGAAAAAAGATGTGGTGTTGCTGCAAAAATCCCATTCTGGAGTATTTTATAGTTTTTACACAGGCTAAAATGATAAAGAATCACCACCATCATGATGATGACCAACAAAACAATGTAAATCCACATGCATGAATAATTCAACCAGACGTGTAGAAATGCATCACTGACCACTTTCACATGGACTCAAACTATCCGACTAGGGCTTTACTTTGCATGATAATAATAATAATAATAATAATAATAATTTTTTGCTTTTTAAGGCACAGATGAGCATGCAATAGTCTGGTATCTGCATGTACCATTAAACACAACAATTAAAATAATACAGTAAAATTTGAACTATGTAATAACTATATATTTTATATAAGATCAGAGCAAAAGTTACAAGTTCTAATATGAATATGCATGAAAAGGCTTTTTAACAATATCATTTTAACATTACCTAATGATCTGTCAAGCATTGCATAATGCAATTTTTTTTAAGTGTCACCAACATTGCGGTGAGACAGAAACTGCATGAAGAAAACAGCAGGTAATGTCAGATCGGCATTAAATACTGCAGAAAACTAGGCCACAAGCGGCGAAACATGGAGTCATTAATCATGATCATAATCATCTCCATATCATAACAACGGCTCTCTTAGGATGTCAAATGATGTTAAAAGAAAAATGTCAGTCTGTCACATTTAAACTAAGTCAAATACGAGTGTTTGGAGATTACCGTAGGCTTTGAAGTTCGACCAAATCAACATATGCGAGGTCAAAACACAATGTGACAGTAATTCCTCTCATCTACACTTTCTGGACAGAATCTCACCCGCCATCTCAAGGTTTCTGCAAAGTTAGATGATGATAAAACGCAATTCAATACTGCAAATTATTCAATTATTAATCGACCACATGGTAACCTGATTAAAAGCCAACAGAGAGAATTTGAGAGTGACAAACCGTTGGTTGGTTTATCTATCGCAACTAGAGACGCTGTCGACATCACAGCATCTGTTGATGTGACCTTGTAGTCTTGTTCTTATAATATTATATTTTGACTTGACATACAGTAACAACTTTTACTTACAAAAAAATGCTTGGTAAATTTACTTTAAAATGAATTAAAGCAAAACAATTGCTGAGTATGTTTCTACTTAATCTAATTGTGTCCAATCTACTTAAATATGTAAAAGTTCAAAGTTTACTTTCTATTTCGGAGTTGCAGCATTAACTGAAACTGTGCGGTGGATTTTTAGTTCCCAGCGTGCTTTGCATGGCTTGATCATGAAGTTGAAATGAAGTGTTATTTTATGTGTTTTTGAGTAAAGGCAAAGCCATGTTTAATGTTCAGTTATGTATGACATATCAAATTTAAACATTCAATAACATCACAAGTACATAGAGTTAAAAAAAGTCTTTTTAAGACGTTTTCAAGACCATTTATATAAAAATTATACCTATTCCATGTTCCTACCAGCATCCTTGTGTTCATTTATTTTTCAAATGTGAAATGTAAAAGATGATAAGCCAAGCAGATGTGAAAAATAAAAACATTTCAGGAGGCCACAAGAAAGTTTGCCGAACAATGTTAAGTTGTTTTTTAACATTAGCTACTTATTCCATGCTGGGAATATGGGGAACTGAGATACCCCTGAACAATAAACATCGAAAATCATAATAATTGTGGTTGACAAATGAAACTTTTGAGGAGTTACAAATACAGCACAATTTTTAAGACCCAGACGTCAAAATTCAAGCCTTTTTAAAGTCTTTTTAAGGTATTATTTCCAAATGAATAAACTCAATGCTTTAGGCTTTTTAAGACCCGGCTGGAACCCTGTCATATTACTCACTTTTTATAGGTAATTTTTAGTTGGTATAGCATTGTTAGATTTGCTCAACATATGGGATGAACATTACTAAAAACAAATAGAGTGCAAATTGTTACCTAAATTTGATTGAGTAAGTTTGTTTTTACACTGATACTTCAATATGTAAGTATATTGAGTTAACCGTATAACTTAAATCCTTTAACTTTCTGCTTCAGGTCATGCAACAATAGCTCATTTGTGTTAGGCTACATGTTCTATATTTTCGTGTCAAAATATACTTGTGAAAAATCTCCCTGCCTCTGTCATTCCCATGACCTACATTCGGCTCCGCTTCGGTTCACGGACAGACATCATGACATTCTCCGGTCAAATCTGCTGCTACAACCTAGAACTCACCGTTCCCTTACAAGTCAACTCCCTCCTGAGGGTGAACCACAACCCAAACATCAGCCAACACACGTCACACTCACAACTTTACTTAGGTCACTTTCTGATAAAAGATTGCTTCTTATTCATGCACAATACTTCACAATTTCTACATTTCTACATTCAGAACAGTTGCTAAAGTGCCATTTCTAACTCATCTGACCCTTAAAATAACTTTCACTGGCGCAACTTTGTGCATTAAAACTTTAATTTTCAGTGAATGCATTTAATTGCATGAAAAATCATGTTTTTATTTAGTGTAATTTACTTTAATTTTCAGTGAATGCATTTAATTGCATGAAAAATCATGTTTTTATTTAGTGTAATTTATTTATTTCGATCTATTTACATTTTACCAATCTGACGGTTTAGTTGCAGGATTGCAGATTTTTATCTAAAGCATTCACAAGCTTTCTCTTTCAAACTCTGTTACTCGAGACAACTGTGGCCTGATGCTGTTGATGGCCCTGGGATGATCCAAGACACCGAGAGCTCAGATACAAGACAACACTATGGTGTTTCTGTGTGTGTATGAATGCATGAGTGTGTGTGCACAGATCAGGTATCATGTTTTCAGGTAGAAGGCAGACAGCACAGAGACGCTTCAGCCGCTGTAATTATGTAATGATGTTATCAGACATCAGTATCAGTATCTCACCAAACAAACAGACCCTGTTATGAAAATTGTGAAAAGGAAGGGGAAAAAAGAAAAATCACAAAAAGCGTATTCTCTTCATATAGTAACTAGATGGATCTAGAGAACAGAAACTTGAGGTCGGGCCGGGTCACGCTGAATGATTTTGGCCGTATGAAACAAATTTTGTAAATCCTTAAAGATTGCTCTGATCCTTGGCCAAAATCTGAAAAGTTTTTGATCGCTGGTTTGACAGCCGATTAATGAACATTGCGATTAAAAGTGAAATTCTGGCAGCGTCAGAAGTTTTGAGACACAATCCACAGTGTGACTTCGCCTATCAAATCAAAAATGTATAGGAACAACCTGATGATGTCAAGCAATTAGTGTGACAAAGTCAACTTGCTCCACACACACGTCTTCATTTTCTTCCAGTCTACTTTTCAAGAAAAGCCATAACCAAAATTAACACTAGAGATTTGTGTTTGCTAGTAGCCAGCCACCATTTCTATCCCACATAAAATGCAGCTTAGTAACCAAACGTGTCACAAATTGATGATGTAAATCCCTAATGACAACTGAGACCCTACAATGCTGTATTCTGACAAGCAACAGTCGTAAAGGACTATAATAGATCATACAATGTGTATACGGCTTTAGACAAGTAGGCAACATCAACCTCTAATCCCCTAACAACCCTGACACATTCTAAATCACACTTTAAAAGTGCATAGCAACACCCTGGCAACCACCCAAAACACCCTAGCATCATGGAGGAAACTTTTGCACAAGTAAACACCACTTAAAGTTTGGTCAGAAAATGTAAAGAAAATGCAAAGAGATTTTATATTACTTAATATTACGAATACGGATTGCTCCGAGACTTGGGTTGAGGATATAAATGCAGCTTTATTGGGACAATCCAGATCATAGTCCATATACAACATTCCAAAAAAGCAACAGGGGAGAAAACCCAGGATATGGGTAGATAATCAAATAACTAAGACAGGAAACAAGGATAAAGCTCAGAAATGCAGCGTAACAACATACAAGACTTCGCAAAGAATGAGCGAAAACACAGGGCTTAAATAGGCAAGCGTTAACAAGATAATGAGACACAGGTGGAAGTAATGAGATCATAATGAGTCAAGGCAATGAGTTATGGAAAGTGTAGTAGCCTACATGATGGGAAAGCAGTGTTTGGATTTTTTCCAGCTGTGGTGACAGGCCCATTGTTGATAATTAGGCGATTGACTGCAATTGCAGATTTCAAACAGAGATGGCGACAAAGAGGAAAAACTGCAGACTGCAGCTTTAAATGGACATGGTTCTCGGGTTTTGTTATTATTAACTAAAACTATTACAAATAATTTTTAACAATAAACTACAAAATGACTAAAACAAACTTACATTCAAAATGAAAATAAAAGCCAATTCAAAATGTAATAAATACTATAATAAATAACACTGATGTTCTCCAGAACATAAATAAAAAAGGGAAGTGTAAGTGTGACAGTAATGACGTCGCTCTATGATATGCAGAAGCAGGCCAGACAAATAAAGCACGAAACCTCTCGGAGAGCTGACTGTATATATTTAGATATCAGGCCACAGGGTTTCCTCCCTTCTTGGTCTTTGTCGTACATCAGTTCTGTCTCTCTCTCTCTCCTATTTTTTTGCTTCATAACCTTCATTTTTTCCAAGTCTTATCTTAATTTTCTGTGTATGCCCAGCTAACTCAGTACCCTCCCCCCCTTCAACCCACTTAGCATCTCTAGAGGATTGTGGGACGGCACCCATCGCCAAAGCCTCATACAGACACTGGTCTCCTGAGTGTCTGAATGATGTGTTTAAAACTCAAGTATGTGTGCGCAAACACTCTCAAACACACGGGGCACTCGCACAATATTGTTAATACCCCGTTTACGTCATCTTTGGCGTTTTGAAGGGTAAGATTCAAGCCTCATGAGGGATATCTGGCTGTGTGTGTGTGTGTGATCGGATAGCCAGAACATCTCTGTTGTGTCAAGCAGCTTTAAAACAGAGCTCTGATCAATAATGTAGGAGCCGAGAACAAAAACACATACATGAGAAACCTGAAATGAATCCAGCGAGCGTTCATGCCTCGACTCACCAATTTCATACAATATCCAGCCAGTGCAATGCCAAACTAATATCAATAATATCAGCAAAACAACTGACCCCAAAACCAGTGTTGTAGTACTCGAGACTCGGACTCGTCTCGGACTCGGTCTCGAGACCATATTTTAATGGTCTTGTCATGGACTCGTGTGCATTTGGACTTTTTTTTTTTTTAGGACTCGGACTTATTCCCGAGTCCACTCGAGTTCAATTCAAAATATTTTTCATGATTATTAATGTATGTTAATAAAATGTTTCTTTAAATTGATTGACACGCCCAGTGATTGTTGATTTTCTAGTGCGCAACTGCGCATGACAAATTGTAATAAAATTACTTTTAACGCCACCTACTATGTGGCCTTTTTACCCTAAACTGGTCATATTTTTTAAACTCTAAGTAAATTCAGTAAAAAAAAAAAAAAGGATTTCTCTAAGTAATTAAAAGTAAATTAGGTAATCAACCCTCACTGGTCTCGGTCCCGACTCGGACTTGACCGTCTCTGGTCTCAGACTCGACTCTCTATGGACTGGGTCTTGACTCGGACTCGACTCTCTCTGGTCTTGGTCTCGACTCGGACTCGAGTGAGTGAACACTGCCCAAAACAAAACAGCCTCAATTCATCTTTATGGTTGTTTTTTGTCCAAACATCAGACACGCACCAATGTCACAGTCTGAATCAAGGTAAAACTGAAGTAAGTAGGTGAAAACACTCCTTTTGGCAAATTTTGGCTCTAAAATCTAGTTACCTTCCAACCTAGAGCGCATTTTAAGCCATCAAGGCTCCTTTCGATCACATTTTATGGCAGCGTTGCATGTATTCTTCGGAGAGACAAACAAAATAAAACAATTAGTTCAATTTAAAAAAGCTTTTTACTATTTTTTTCTTTAACGTAACGTAAAATTAGGGTTGGGTATCGTTTGAATTTGAACGATTCTGATTCCGATTCCTTGTTTCGATTTCGGTTCCTAACGATTCTCGATTCCGATTCTTCTAAGAGGCAGGGTCAAAAAAGTTTAGCTAACCTTGCTAACCAATGGTCTTTCTGAAGGAAATAATCCTTTCTGAAGGAAATACTCCTTCTGTAAAAATACTCCTTTTGTCACAAATTTTGCATTTTGCCGAGATTTCGTTATTTTTAGAAAAGTGAAGCCACACTTTGGACCGCCGACGTAAGCTACTCATGTTCGACTCACGCGGTTATGCTAACACTTCCGGTAGACGCTTCTTCGTTGGTGTTGTTCAGCGGTTTCTTCTTCTGCTCGGCGGACTGTGAATATCGAAACTAGGAATCGAAATTTTAACTTTTGAACGATTCCGGGAAAAACGAAAAGTTAGTCCCGGTTCCAATCGATACTCGATTCTCGATACCCAACCCTACGTAAAATACTGCAAAAAAAAACATCTGCTAAACCGATTACTTTGAAACAAGAACGTTTTTATATGCAGAGTCACTCTCAAATGCCACCACTCTCATTTACAGTTTTATAAACTGATGGTGATCTGTTTGTTTTTCCCAAGGGTCTGAGGAAACCGAAGTGCTTCTACTGGTGATTGGATTTGACCCAACATCACTACAACTAAACCACCCACCACCCTGGACTCGTACTACTACTAAACCGCTCCAAAAAAGAGAGGGAACACCAGATTGGAAAAATAGGAAGGTGGAGCGCTAAAGAGGATGAGCGTGGGTCGGATGGGTCGCTACAGTATCGTGTCGACGGAGGAGGATGCTCTGCGTTTAACCACCATGCATGGCGGAGGGATGAATGGATACGGCAACGGCAAAATCCACACCCGACGGAAAAGTCGCAACCGCTTCGTGAAGAAGAATGGACAGTGCAATGTGCAGTTCACCAACATGGACGAGAAGTCCCAGCGCTACCTGGCGGACATATTCACCACTTGCGTGGACATCCGCTGGCGCTACCTAGTGATCGTTTTCACGCTAGTCTTCGTGATTTCCTGGTTGGCGTTCGGCTTGGCGTTTTGGGTTCTCGCGCTTCTCCACGGTGATCTGGACAACCCGGCGGGCGACGACAACTTCACGCCGTGCGTTCTGCAGGTGAACGGTTTCATCGCGGCGTTCCTGTTCTCAATCGAGACGCAAACGACCATCGGTTATGGGTTCCGCTGCGTGACGGAAGAATGTCCTCTCGCGGTGTTTCTCGTGGTCTTCCAGTCCATCGTGGGCAGCATCATCGACTGCTTCATGATCGGAGCGATCATGGCCAAAATGGCGCGTCCTAAGAAGCGGGCGCAGACTCTGTTGTTCTCGCAAAACGCCATCATCGCCATGCGTGACGGGAAACTGTGCTTGATGTGGCGGGTGGGGAACCTGCGAAAGAGTCACATCGTCGAGGCGCACGTGCGAGCGCAGCTCATCAAACCGCGGGTTACCGTCGAAGGCGAGTACATCCCACTGGACCAGCTGGACATCAATGTCGGGTTCGACAAAGGGCTGGACCGCATCTTCCTAGTCTCGCCAATCACAATCCTGCATCAAATCGACCAGGAGAGTCCTCTGTTCGGCGTCGCTAAGCAGGATCTCGAAACGGCGGATTTTGAGATCGTGGTCATCTTGGAGGGAATGGTGGAGGCGACGGCCATGACGGCACAGGCGAGAAGCTCCTACTTGGCTAGCGAGATCCTCTGGGGGCATCGGTTCGAGCCGGTGCTGTTTGAGGAAAAGAACCAATACAAGGTCGATTACTCTCACTTCCACAAGACCTACGAGGTGCCGTCCACCCCTCGCTGCAGTGCCAAGGACATGATGGAGAACAAGTACCTGGTGGTGCCCAGCGCCAACTCCTTCTGCTACGAGAACGAGCTGGCGATCCTGAGCCACGAAGAGGAGGACGACGACAGTCCGGAAAGGATAAAGCCAGAGCGAGCGAGGAGCCTCAGCCCGGAGAGAACGCCTCGACACGATTTCGAACGACTGCAGAACCCTCGCTGTGCGGAGCAAAGGTCATACCGAAGGGAGTCAGAGATATGAACCTTTACTATGACCTTTTTGATACTTTCGTTCCTGGAGACACTGGAGCTTCTAAAATGCAGAACAATGCAAAGTGCCATACGCAGAGAGTGAGCGAGTGAATGAATGAGCAATGAACAAACGGGTGAATGTGTGAAAGCTGGAGCGACGTGTAGCGGAGGGGAGATGCCGATTCGAAGAGAGAAAGAGAGGCAGTAGGAATCTTTTTATCCTGCACGGAAAACTTGAATCTTTTCCTCGTTTTGTTTCATGATACTAGTTTAGCTGTTAAACTCTTGATTCTTAAAGGGATAGTTCACCAAAAAAAATTATTCTGAAAAAGTGATTTAGTTACACAACTGGAATACAAATGGATATATTTTTAAAAAGTTATAATAAAAAAAAATATATATATACACATGTAAAAAAATATATAATAATATTAAAATTATATATCAAATTCTTAATTATTCTTTAATATGAAATTATTTTTTTTAATATATCTATTATATTTCTTTTTGTGTGTTTCTATATAATTTATAAACACTTATATTCGGATCATATTCATTTTAAGAAATCTTTAATTTGGCTGAATACAGTCATGTGGACTTTTAAAAGCCATGGTCACCATAACCTAGGGTTGCAAAGGGACAGAACATTTCCTGTAAATTTGCATGGGCAGTTCAGCTGCATGGGGAATTTGGGAAATATTCCAAGTTGGAAATTTATATTGGACAAATTTATATAAACTGTATCATGTACGAACATACAGTAAATATAAACATATTATTTGGCCATAAGCAGACATGCATGCAACCTAATGCACATTTTAAAACATTTTTGATTTATTTGTGAGTAGAACTTTAATTAAATCTTTCATTCAACAACAAATTAACATGAATGTTGAATAAAATAAACATATTTCTTTTGACCCCCCCCCCCACAAAAAAACAAAATCCTATTCAAAATGTGAAACGAAAGCACGTCATCCCCTCCCCACCCAAAATATGCTCCATTAAAATTGTTGTTTTAACAAAGATTAAGCTGTAATATGTTTTTTTTTTTCAATTAAGTATTTAAGTTAAACTACAATTAATTTTTTTTTGTTTATTCCATTTCCAATTGAAAGTTTCCAACTTTGAATTGTGCAACCCTACTATAAACTGTCATTATATAGAAAAGCATTTTCCTTTAAAAAAAATGTTCCACAAAACAAAAAAACACCATACATATTTGAAACTCACATGATGAGGGAGAGTAAACTATGACAAAAAAAAAAAAATTACATTATTTTTGGTGTACTATTCCTTTAATGTGTAAATATTTCTGCATAGATTCATGGTTTTGTGTGCGATATTAATTTCTAGCAAGAGAAAAACAAAGACAATGTTACATTTACAAAGATAAGGAAGAAAGATATTAGTCAATTTATTTTTGCATTCAATCCAAGCACAAATGACAAGCAATGCCGGGGCACACTATCCCTGGAGAACTACACACACACTGATCAGTGAGACATGATAAATTCCCCTTTACAACTGCACTACCTAGACAGACCATGTGAACAATGTAAGCACCTGAGCGTGTGTGTGCGTGAGTGAGTGTGTGTGTGTGTTTTGTGCAGCTGAGCACAATGCCTCATGTGAGACGCACAAGGAGAAGGTTGAATGGCAAACACTCCTAAAACTACAACATGCTCCTGCATACTTGTTAGATATATTTAAAGCAAAATAGAGATATATTATATTTAGGTAGAGAGATATATATAATGTAGACATTATCAGTTTGCACCATGTAACCTAATATAGCGGCAGATCTTCAGAGAACTCACTGGGATGATCATCATCAACTGTTTAGATACTTAATCTTTTCTTTTGTCCCTGAGACAGAAACGCCTGATAGAAAACTCTGTGTGAATCCAGAAACTTCCCTTCAAATGTCGTATTTTAATACATTTACCTGTCTTAATATATTTCAACTTCCTGCCGAATTTTTCATGAAAAGAATGGGATTCAAGAATGCCAACATTTACTGCATTTCTATTAATATTTTAAAAAGAAACTACAAGCCGAACTAATCTGAAATATAACGATTGAGTATCTGATGATAGTATTCACTGATCTATGCACACGGTCGGACTGAGTGTTGAGTGCAATCTGCATTTCATCATCTTCTCTTTTCTATTATTATTGTGACAAAAACCTCACAACATCTTGATGCATTTTAGCAGTTCATTTTAAAGGGATGTTCCAGGTTAAATAAAGCTGTCAATTATTACAGAAATGACATAACTTCATGTAAAGGCAAACAAAAATCATGTTTACAGTAATGCACTATGGCAGTCTATGGGGGAAAGGCATTATAGGAATAATTCACCCAAAAATAACAATAAATTATCCCACAATTTACTCGCCCTCAAGCCAGGTGTATAGCCTATGTCTTTTTTCTTTCAGCCAAACACAATCTGAGTTAGCTATAGCCTATTAAATAATATCCTGGCTCTTCCAAGCTTTGTAATGGCATTGACTTGTGCCAGAGATTTAGCCTAGAAGCTCAAAAAAATAACATCCATCCATCATAAAAGTAATCCAGTCAAGAAAAATATAAATATACTTTCTTAATTAACTATAACTACGTTGGGTCAGAGGTCACCCTTAGGCCGGAACATGAACGTGCATCATGAACGTGCATACGGCCGTTGAAGCCAGTGATTATAGTTTATAAAGTTTTCAATATGGATTTTTTTTTTTTTTTTGCACCATCACTTCGGTTCATTTGGCATTTATAAACCCACTAATTTACTTGTATGATGGATGAATTTGATTTTAAGCTTAAAAAAGCTTAAAAAAAAACTCGGGCAATCTGCAATGCCATTAAAAAGCTGGGAAGTGCAAGGATATAAATTTCATTTTTGGGTAAACTATTCCTTTAAAACAGTCAGTGTCTTTGTTTTTTAGAGACATCGCATGCAGCCAGGCACATCTAACAATTTGCTTCGAACTGTAATTTGAAGCATGTATCAAAGATGATTTAGATCTATTTAATTGAATTTACTAGAACTTGGTTCTAGTACTTGAACAACTTGAAGTTCAATTTACTTGAACATTACAATTGGTTCGTAAAAACTGTCTATAATCCATGTTTGAGCAGAGGATTCGTTACAATTTGCAGTTTGACCAGCAGATGTCGACGTAGTTCAGTAAAATCCATCCAAGATGGCGGATAAGGAAAATGTCGATATATTTCACATACCAAAACTAAAGTAAAATTCATTAAATCTGATTAAAACATATTTCATCCAATATTTGTGTTATATTTTATGATAATCACGTTTTTGGTATTTCGTAATCATCGTGATGATGCTTGTTAGCCGTGTACATCATATAAAAAATGCTTACTAAATTTTGTAGCCTTCATGTTGACATGGAATTATTGATAAAAACTACTTAATTACCTTGATGTGTACAGATAAATCCATCTCTTAATTTCTGGCATGAACGCATGAAGCCAGTAAACAGTAACTCTTGTGCAAAAACAGCAGAAAGAGACTTTTTACCTGGAGAAAACGCCAGGCGCTTCAGTGCAGACGATGTTCATCCGCGTTAGTTAGTTCCACCTCAAAACTTTAGAGCTAACATAACACATTTAATTTTGATTTGACATAATGAATATAGCCGCTTTAACATAAGTTTAAAAATCATGCTGCACATTTCTTTTATTTATTTCTTTTATTGCCCCATAGACGTGCCTTATAAGTGCAAACACAATTTTGGCTTGTTTTCATCAACAAATGGATAAGGTTGTCTGAGGTGATCGATAACATGTCACAGATGTTTGAGATGAGCTTTAGCTGTATTTGCCCCGGAATATTGCTTTAAAGAGAGGGACAAAATAATCACTCATTATTAGAAACTGTGGAGATTGAATGCTGCTGCTTATCTGTGTGTGTGTGTGTGTGTGTGTGTGTGTTATGCCACTGTATGTTAGTATGAAGGGTACATTCATGCAGCAATAATGAAAAGATCAAAGCAATATGTGATGTATCAACCACAATTTATCAGGACAAAAACATTTCGATTTTACCAGTTTGAAGTGAAGTGAAGCAATGTATTCATTGAGAAAGCACAGAGATTATGATAACTTTTGTGAGCTGTACTGTACAACTTTTTTGTAAAAAAAAAAAAAAAACCTGAAAGACAAAAATGTTAAAAAATGAATACTAGATCAGTCTCTTCTTCTGCCGTTTCATTATTACTCCAAAGGATTTTATATGAGATGATACACCTGTGAACACATTCAAATATATGGATCTTACAACAGACCACAAAACAAAATTAATTAAATAAATATAAAGCAGAGATCTGAATCATATTGCATTTCTGTACTGGGAGAAATGGGCAAAACTGTTGAAAACAGCCAATTTAGGAGAATGAAAGACAATGACAAGAGACGCCTACGAGCCGTGACTCTGCCAGAGAGAACGACACCTGCTACTGAAGCTAGAAGACAAAACGCCATTTTAATTTGTGTTGTACTGGAAACTAAATCTTAGAGACTGAGAATCGGACTGGTCACATCCAATCTCGCTTATGAAAACATGCAAACATTTAGGCCTATGGGTGTACAAACTTTTTCACATTCTCGAAAGTCATCAGTTTTTTAACCACACTAAAAAAAATTGCAGTAAAAAATTGCATTTTATTAACTGAAATGTTAATAGCATATTACAAAAACTAACATAAACCCTACTGATAGCAAAAAACTAAGAAACATAATGGGTAACTTACAACCATCAAATGTGTCATCAGTTTATGGCTTTTTACTGTAAATTAGCCAATGATTTGTTTTGTTTTTTACTTCCAAAAACAAAATGGTACAGTATTTTACTGTAAAATTACATCAAATGCAAGGTTAGAGTAGATTTTTTCCCCCTGTAAATAGTAAGGGGACTAATTGTTTATGAAATGACAGTTTTTTACAGTAGCATTTTTACCGTCAGCCATTCAGAATTGTATTGAGAATGTGTTTTTAACTTCACTTTTGTTTTGGAAACACGGTGAAGAGTTGCAGTGTGAGTTAAAGTGAGCTCAAATGCTGGCTTGATAAAGCGTTGTTGAAAAAAGTTGAAAATGCCTTTTAAAAGGAAGTTTGACTGTTACACATATTTTTGAATGACGCCGTTGACCAAGACGCAGGTATTCCAGGTATTTATGTTTAATAGGTGATGATAATATACTAGCCGAAATGAATTACCCAGCAGAACTTAATCAAACACGACATTAACACAGAAAACCAGTGAGTCTGCACAGAGAAACAGATGTAGCCTGCTGGTAATGCCTTCAACTAATCATTTGCATATGTGTTTATTAATACATGTATCTACACCTCGTCCAGCGGGATGCTTCTGGCTCCGTCTCTGTGGTTTCTGTTTCCATGGAAACGTGACAGGCCGCTGTGGTCCAGGTGTCCTGCGTCGTCTTACATGGGAGAATAATGATTCAAGAGCAGGAAAGTATAGGGTGAACTCAACATTGATTCGATCATTATTACAGCTAACGACATCGATTACCCTGCAGCAAAGTTTCAATATTTATTTGTACATAACAGTTCTTTGAATATGGAAATAATTATCTGCAGTTAAGGCAAGACACCATGCGGGTGAATAGGGCAAAAATGTCAACTAATTAAATATCACTGTTTGAGAACTTGTTTTGCAAGTTTACAAGTTTTCTTAAATATGCAACTGAGACATTATAATGTAAATCAATGTTTGTCATTTAACATGCAATCAAAAGTTTGGACTCTACCAATGTCCAGAGGACAGATCTCCCACACACACACTACACACACTTTGATGTTAATGACTCATGCACACCTCTGTTGCATTGAATTGAAGCCAAACTCTTAAAGAATATCTTACATATATGTTTGTGTGTGTGTGTGTGTAAATGCTATTATTCTTATGTTAAAGTTCTTGTTGTCAGCCCGGAATCATAAAAATATGCAGAAAGTTCATAAAAAGTGAAAGGTGTGTGGTTTGAATGGCTTGAGATGAGTGACATACATTTATGATGGAGATTTCACACACCAAACCCACATATGCACTTACATAACTGTGATCATAGAGCGTTAATAGAAGGAAGCATGTTAGTCTCCTCAGCTGCTGGATTCATTATTCACGGACACTCAATAAACACTGCGAAATAAACTACAGCAAATCAGGGATTTCAAGAATTATTCATATAACATCTTTTTTCCTCATGCAGGGTTGTGAGAGATCATTGCGTGAAAATAAAGTGTCCTTTTGTGTTGCAGATATGATGAACCGTGTTTCACAGTGGGAAACTAATTATCTTTAACCTTTCATCAACACAGAAAAAAGTTAAAAAGTCTGAAATACAAACATAAAAGAATAGCTCAGCCAAAAATAAAAATGGTCCTCCGCATGGCAGATATCAAGCATTTTGTGTTCACAAAAGATACCATTATCAAAATGTCAAAAATCCTGCATTTTTTCAACAAAACTACATAATTACCACTGGCTGTCAAAAGTTTATTACAGAAAATGTCAAAATTTGAACTCAAAACCCTTGTAAAACCAAAATCTACAAGGTCAAGTCAGGTAAATTAAAGCCTGAAACCTAAAACTTAATCTAAAACCATTAAAAACATATTGCCTGAAAAATTATATATATATATAAAAAATTTTCAGGCAATATGATTAAGTTTTAGGTTTCAGGTTTCAGGCTTTAGGCCCTATATATATATATATATATATATATATATATATATATATTTTTTTTTAATTTCAGATATAGTCGCAGAGGCAACATTTTTATTTTTTTGTTTAAAGTAGGCTACTAAATAACTCAAACTGGCCCATAATGGCCCATAATTCGCCCTGACAGGATCACTGGTTGTGTTATCTTGCTCACTGGTGCCTTTGAAGAAAGAAAAAAGCATAATAAAGAACCAAGCAAAGAGTAAAGCCATAGAAGTAAAGCAGATCCGTGACTCCCTCTGCTGGCCGGAAGTAACATTACTCCTCAAACGCGACGTGTCCTACACTGCAAAACGGGTTTTCATCGTAAATAAAAAGATTATTGTTATCGTATTGTACGTTATACATCTTAATACAATTTCAGTATTTCTACTTCGAAATTTAAAGCTTCAATGTAATCATTTGAAACTTTCTCAGTGAAAATAGTCAGTGAATGGCAGTGGTGGAGCATCAGATTACTAGATTAGCGTGTAACTGTCAGCAGCGTCACAAGATCACGTGTTCAACTCATCGCACAAAATATAGGGGGCGGAGCTTCAGATTCTAGAGAACCTTTGATTGGACAGAAAATCCGAACGATATCATCAGTGAGTGAATTCTCCTTATAGCGTCTAAATATGAATTTTGTCATTGTTTTGGAGCGCTAGCTTAACATACTCATGCTAAAGGCAAAAAAGAAATCCAATTTTGATTTTTAACAGTGTAACGTTATTTCTGATTCAAAAACATTTTATTACAGATGCATCACATTCACACACACCAAAATAAAAATATTCATACACATATGCAATTAGGTGTAGACATACCGTGTACAGATAGATATAAAGTTTTTTTTTCTCTATGCAGACAGAGAACAGGATAAAGAAATCTTCTCTAAAACCAAATATTTACATCGCAAATATTGAATATTATACAGTGAGCTTTCTTTGTTGTGTGTTCAATACTTTCTGACTTCTAGAGCAGAAGGAATATGGAATTACATGTTTCAAAACCAAGAACACAAAAAAAATATCAATGACTCAAAGTGCTTCATATATTCATGCAAAAGCCAGTATCTGGAACAACACAACGAAACCGTTAAAATGTCGAATTACAGGATGAATTAAGCTCACTATCAGTAGCCGAACGAGCGCTTTACGCCGCAACACACACAGCAGATATCACGTTTGGTTGCTCTATATTTTGCACGTTCATATAAACCAAAAGCAACACAAAAGCAATTAAAACAGCAATTAGATTCTCCTCAAGTAAATGAGCGAAGCACGTAATCTCTCAGACGATCAAAAACACTCTACAAAACACTCGCACTCACGTTACCGCGTCATTTTATCTTGAGGTTACAGTACTAGAAAGTCTGAAAAAGAGTCATCACGTACACGCGCACAACTTATTTACAATATCATTGGCAAAATAACATCTCTCTCTGTGTCAATAATTCTTCTTCTCTCAGAATATTCATAAAAATGTCACGACAGCAGCCAGTTCTCCATTCAGAAGATGTTCGGATGAGGAAGACACACGTCTAGTGTTCTAGTTCAATACTGAGTGTGTTCATGTATACTGTGATGATGATGAAGAACAGCTTCAGGACTTATAGAGAGCAAAAAAAGTACAAAATATGAGGTTCATCAGAGCTGACGGTTGGCAAAACGACGTGTCAATATTGAAACGTAATTCCCTTAATTCACTGAACAATATTACAACACAATCAGAAAGATACAGTTCTTCACCCTGCTTCATCTACCAACCAAGAAGATACAAAAGAATACAAAGAGGAACAAGAGAGTGTTATATCTTTCTGGAGTCTTTCGTTTCGAAGAGCTTCATCCTCTCCTGTACGGTCAATCCCTCCTTCAAACTCTGTGAAAGAGAGAAAGAGAAATATGATGCGTTTCATACTTGGGAATAAATAAATAAAAACAGTCCTTTAATTTCAATCATGTGATCTTTAACCGCACATAAATGACACTTTAATGAGGAAAAACTCAACTTTGATATCATTGCCAGCTAATGTGGAAAAATTATTTTTAAAAAGAATGGATGAAATGAACCATGTTTACCGAATAAAATGTTCAATTAAATGATATTCTCTGCTGTTTTTAATAGCCTGACTAAAACTGTTTTATCATTTAATCATTTTAAAGATTAAAATCAAATTATTAAAAATACAAAATTTCAATGGCCAACATAAATTACAGTTAATTATATCGTCGGCTGTATTTAATAGACTGGATAAAACTGTAAAAAAATGCAATTTTGAAATTTGAAAAAATGCTAACAAAAAAATAAATAAACAAATGACTACAAAAGTATTTTTCTCTTCAGTTCTTTAAATTCAATTAAATCCTATTCTCTGCTGTATATACAGTATATTTAGAAAGATATATATATATTTATATCAACAATAATTAGAAAGTCTGTCATTTAAAAATGCAAATAAACAAGCCAACATATAAATAAATAATAATAAATAAATACATAAATTAGGGCTGTCAAACGATTAATCGCATCCAAAATAAAAGTTTGTGTTTACATAATATATGTGGGTGCACTGTGTATAATTATTATTATTATATATATATATATACAAGACACACACATACATGTATATTTAAGAAAAAATATTATTTATATATTATAAAATAATTCAGAAATTAATTCATTATTAATTATAATATATAATTAATTATTTATATATTTAAAAATGTTATTTATATTATACATAATATAAATTATATATAAATTTATGTGCAGTATATACATGAAAAGATTTCTTAAATATATACAAGCATGTGTGTGTATTAATATATATAAAATAATTATACACACTGCACCCACACATATATTATGTAAACACAAACTTTTATTTTGGATGCGATTAATCGTTTGACAGCCCTAACATAAACACATGTTACACTGCATTTCCTCATGTTTGCTCATTGTATTGTTGAAAAACACAGTTTGTCTAAACCACCAAAACTAATTACGATCAACTCTTATGACTTCACTTGATCATATTTTTCAGACATGGCAGTTTGACTCATTTCTAAACTTGACTTCACAACAGTCCACCGTGGACACATGCACATTCCTCGGCTTAAAGGGACATTCAAGACCAAAGCCTGTTTCTATATCCACTTGTTTTCCTCTAAATGGTTTTAGATCAATCTGTCATTCACTGTCTGAGACTTTGTGCAACGCGACACCTGCAAAAGACGTTCACATGAACACTCTGTCCTCCCCGAACACACACGGGTGTCCGCTTTCTATATTATTACACTATTAGATCGCTCTCGTTGCCTTCGAGCACTAAACGAGACACATGACACTTCATTTACTCGTGTCATTACGTAATGAAGAATGTTTTAGCAGGAATTTGAGATGTTATTTGGTGACTGTTTACCCCACAAGCACACAAAAATAGATTTAAAACAATTTCCCAAGAAAGTGAAAGAACAGGGTTTGAGGGAAAAAAACATTTCCTTAAATGTCCCTTTAAGTTGTTTAATATATTCAGTGCTTATCACAGAGAAACATACAAGACAAATGACAACACACAAAAGTCTATTAAGACGGTAATTGTTTTACCCGTGGTGCTTGATGTCAGTGTTTTTCTCAAAACAACCAATCATTATTGTGATTTAATTCTAACGTGAATCTTTTGAGTAACAGGCCGTTATCATCAGAGCCACAGCTGACTTTGTAGTGCACATGAGGAGCACATGAATAACTTCAACTTAAGTCAATTATGCAAATATTCAATTATAAACAATTACCATCCAAATAGGGATAAAGTCTACTCAAACACCAAAAAAAAAAAAATAAATGCAAAACACACACTGCAATAACACATAACATTCAGAAAAATGTGACCAGTGCTGGTTATGTGTCGACCTGCCAAACCAGGTCAGGTGTAGGGCTCATGCAGGACTCAAAGGCTGTGTTCAAAATGGAATACTAGCTTACTAAATACTGCACAGTATACAATGTACACCACCTAGTGTTTAACAAATATATGATATGAAACAGCAGGGATCCTGTGCTGAAACTCCAGTATGTCACACATGTGTTAATTTCACATCGCATGTGAGTGGAATTCCATCATCTAATTTAGCATTTTAAAGTGCCCCTATTATAGCCTGGTCCTACCAGACTCTCGGACGCGGTTCATAGATATCCATAATAAAGGCTAGATGTCGTCTCTATCGTCATCACCGGCGGCCATCTTTCTGGCGGGCTCTGATGTAAGATGAGTGAACCAACACAAATACTCTTATCTCGTTGAAATCTTGACGGATTTACAAACGGCTTGGTTTCTTACAAACGTCATTAACGTGGCGATTATTCTGGATGATTATTTATCGATACACTTATTATTCATAAGTGTGCCAACATTACATCATGACTTTCGCGTAAACATACATGCCACTTTCGAGTCAAGTGGCGTGTGATCTATACGCATTTTGAGCTGTCCGCGTATGTCTACGCTATTAACGTCCGAGTGATTCCACGTGTCTGGACACGCCGTCAAATGTCCAGTCATAAATGCCATTAACCCCAGTGACGGTTAGGTTTAGGGACGGGGTTGAGGTAAGTCATATATTTATATATACAGTAATAACGTTAAGTCAACGGCGTTCATAAACACGCTAAAATGCGATTATGCGTCTTGATAGCACGCCAAAAATGGAAATACAAATTGGCGTGTCATACACACGCTACTTCATGAGATCAGTCTGAGTGTGCAGTGTCATACGTAAGTACATCTCTGACGTTTACAACAAACCAAACCGGTAGAAAATCGGTCGAAAATTGAGCAAGTTATGGTTATTTAAAAAGTACATACATCATTAAAACACAATGTTACGAGTGACTGTGAGCGAGCGAGTTGACTGTGACAAGATGGCCGCCAGGTGTGGACGTCGGCCTCCAATGACTGGCCAGCAGTGCGGACGAGACATCTAGCCTTTATTATGTATATCTATGGTCTGGACACTCTCCATTGACAAGCGTTAACTTCCTTGAAGGCAGGAACTCTGTTGAAGTTTAAAACGTTTTGGTCGTGGCGGATGTCTACAAATCCAACTAGCGCACCTCAACGTCATTGATCTCAGCCACTCCCTCTGTTCGCTGATTGGACCGGTAAAAAATTAAACTGAGAAAACCCAAGAATATCCATCAAACCCAGATGTAGTACTGAAGGAAATGAAAATTATTATTATTATTATTTACCTTATTATACTTCTTCTGACATAGTGTGTTTAGTGTTAAGTTTCAAAGATCAAAGACAAATTAAGTTATTGTCTCTGGAAAACAAGAAGTGGATTGGTCAACCAATCACAAAAGACTGGTCCATTTGACCAATCAGAGCAGAGCAGCTCTCAGAATGGAGGAGTTTACAGAGAATGAATCCTTTATTGAAGCGTTTCCGTGGGAAAAGAGCTGATGCTGCAATGTATATATGAGAAAATTAATTTTTGACCTTGTAAACCTATTGTAGGAGAAAATTAGGAACCTATAAAATAGCATAATAGGAGCACTTTAATTAAATTTTGTGTAAATATGTCAAATAAGAGTAATGGCAGTAATGCTTTCGTTTAATTCCTCACACTGGACATGGAAGTGGGACGCTTTGCATTTTTATGGGATACATTATTCTGTGCAATATGCTCCATATTCCATGCTAACAGAGCCGTACTCTCACAAGAGCGATGAATGCTTCACCTGTTGAACCTGATGGGGTCACAGCGGTCAGCTACCCCCGACAAACCCCTCACTCTCTGCCTGACAGGGCAACGTACACATGAGAGGACACACACACACACGTGTACACGGTTTCATACTTCAGAAATAAGATTAACAAATTAATTCTGTATAGCTTATTTTTACTAGAAAACAGTCTGAATTGTGATATCAAAATTTGCAATTACGTTTTTCATTCTGTATCGGAAACAAGCTTACTATAAAAAAACTGAAAAAATAAATAAACATTGCATAATTTTTGTGCATAAAATTGCAAACTCGAATGTAAAATGGATTGAAGTGTATCATTGACTAACAATAAACTATACATTGACTTTTTGTATATTATATTCTATGTCAATTTTTATTTTTAATCGAGTGACAGCACATAAACACAAACAACATAAATAAATGTACAGGAATATCAATACATTCAGAGTTGTCAATGGCTGACAAGAATATTTATGACACACACACTCTGAACTCTCACCTTTGACCTGACCCCGCGCATCTGTCTGGATTTTTCTTTCTTCAGGAAATCTGGGTTACTCTTTGACTTCATAATGTCTGTATGGAACACAAATACACTTCAGCTCATACATATACACAGATTTGTGTTCACACACTTTTTGGCCTTTTTGTAATAATTTGCATCAGCCAAAAACTGACATCGACCCTATTTTGTATCAGTAAAAAACATAGTGATTGAAATCAACATTTCTGTTTTCAAATATTTTAGGTTTAAATTGTAACACTAACTAAAGTTAGAAAAGTGAAATCATAATCAACCACCCCTTTAACTAATCCTTAAATATCTTACCGTATCCCGCAGTGACGCCACTTCCTTCAGCGTCTAATTCCCCAAGAGCCTCAGTAGCAGCCAGAAGTTTCTCCCTCAGCTTGTTAATGTCACAGTCCGCTTTAGCCTTCACGATACTCAGCTCCGTGTAAATGTCCTTGTATTTATCTGAGGCATACTTCTTATCCTGCAACACATGTGAACGACACATCAGAATGTGTTCGGAGAGCTGTTAAAGAGAAACACAACTCATGTGTGTGTGTGTGCGTATTACTCGAAGTGCGGTGTGCAGCTCGTCTTTGAGAGAGTTTATTTCCTGTTTGAGGTACTGGATCTCTGACTCCTTCACTCGCAGCAAAACCTGCAGCCAAACAACATTTAGATAATGTGCATGACACCTTTAATTGATTGATTGAAAATTCAGATGACAGAGTTTGGGCTGTACCTCCAGTTCGTAGATGTCTTTGCCTTGAGTCAGAGAGGAAGTCAATTTGTCTCCACTGATGCAGGAGTGCATTCTGGTGATCTCCTCATTCAGACGATGATTTAGTTCCTGTAACACACACACGCAAGTTTATGTTTATATCATGATGGGGAACTAATGACCTCGCAAGTGAATACAGGCAAAAATGTGGCCAGGGTAAGGTTATTTGGGTTTTTTATAACATGTTTTAGATAAATGGGGGGGGAAAAAACACACATCCAAACTACACTTTTACAGAGGACTACACTTATGATTTTTGTAAATGATTGGTCTCCCCTTAAAGGGTATTTTGGACATGAATGGCAAACAATAACATGTAATAATATGGACTGAAACTAAGAAATGTAAATTTTTTTTGGATTCCCGTTCGACATTTATGTGTGATACCTGTGTAGTAGACCTGCAATTATTATTTATTTGTTATTATTTTATTTTTATTTTTGGTTTTTCTCTTTTTTTCTTGTTGTGGTAAGAGAGAAGATGTGAAAATAAACAGTTTAAAAAAAATACACTTTTAAGGGTTTTTATTTTATCACACTTTATTTTATCTATTTTGTTGTAGATTTCAATTACAATCCATATCTTTGAAGGCCGTTTCCTCAAAATGAGTTTTAGTCAGAAATACAGTCAAAATGAGTCAGAAATCTCCACTTCTATTTTCTGAAGGGTTTTACATTTCATTCCTAAAAACAGGATTAATTTTTCCTGGCTGATATTTTCTGATTTAAGGAGTGATAAATAGATAAATAAACAGATAAACCTCACGATACCTAAATTTATAAATATCAACTATGTTATGAATGACCGTGTTCCGGATTTGTAAAAGATGTATTATGTTTTTATTTTTGTTTAAGGTGTACAACTTTCCCCCCAACTTTCATAGATGGCATAAATAATTTGCAAGCTGCTAAAATAAAGCATACAAATCATCAGCTAAAATAATCTATATAGGGTATATGATTATAATCAAAGCATGTGCATGTTTGTGAGTGATTTATTTATATTAGGTTATTACAACAAAGAGCACAGTAAGAAATACTTTTCTTTTCAGGAAAAGTATCGAAAAAGTATTGAAAAGTATCGCAATTCTTGACTTGGTATCGGTATCGAAAAACAACAATTTTGGTCTCGTGACAACACTAAGAGACTCTAATGTCAAAAAAAATGTTTCCCTTCATCCAATGTTTCTAGAAATGCATGCAAATTTAATTAGATAATGCCTCATTTGCATATTTAAACATAACATTTTAGAACTTGAAATACAAAAAATGTCATTATATAAAGTATGGTGATTTCTATTAGTTATAATTGGTATCCTATTCGCATGGGTTGTTTTGCCATTAATAAAGATTATTTATAATTTACAAACCTTAAAAACAATTATTTAAATTGAATTATAAGAGTTTAGTCTCTTTATCAGGCTGTTTTCAGAAAGTTTTGGTTGACCTGGTTGTGTATATGCAGTTTCTGGTTCTCTCGCTGGCACTGCCCCAGCGCCTGTCTCTCTGCTTCCAGCGCTTGAGCCAAATGTGCGTTTTCCAAACACTTCTGAGAATATTGCTCAGACAAAACCTCCAGTTCACGATGGATAGACTGCAACTCCTCTCTACATCAACACAAAATAAACACACATCAAAACTTGGTTAAAAGCATTAATGAATAAACGTAAATCTTCTTAGTGACAAGAGTGATTTGTGCAGATACAGGGATGTTTGTTGTCTTACTCGTACTGTCTGCGCAGCTCCTGGATGTCTGCGCTCCCACTGCTCATCTGCGACCGTTGCGTTTTCTCCAGTTCTTCGCGATGAGCATTTTTCATGGCCTCAATCGCTGCGCACAAAACAATCTACTGTGATGCTTCAACTGAAACTGGTGTATTTTATATAGTGGTGCTTTTATTACCAGCAATAGTGGCATTTGTTTCCTCATCCAACAGTCTTTCTTTCTCCTCTAGAAGTTTCCGGATCTCCCGCTGATGCTGTCTCTGAATGTCCTCTATCACCTTCTGATGCGTCTCCTCCATTGCTACAAATCCACGCTCGCATGTTGCCTGAGTTCCACAAATAAAATCAGACCACAAACACCAAACACAATCTATCTACCCTAGCAGGCTCTCTACTAGGGCTGGGTATCTATTGTCTTCATGGTCTTGGTGCATTTTTCTTGGTACACCGTCTTGGTGGCTTGATGGTGGATAGAACGTTTATAAACGTTTATTTGGCACATTAATGGTCAATTTTGGAGTCTTCAAAGAATTTTGCAATGCATTATTTGACAAGGCATACATAAAATGATCAGTCTGGGGATTTTAAGAATCAATATAAACCAATTGTAGATGAAAAGCTCAATCAGAAAACCAATCTTTACCCAGCCCTACTATCTACAGGGCTACAGAAGCAAATAGAAGTTACAAACAGTGTTGAGTGGCATCAAAGGGGATGGCTGCATTCATCTTGATCATCATTTAAACATGTGATGAGAAATGACAGATAGCACAGAGGAATGAAATCAAATCAGCATGATTGATCGACTAGTGCAAATTCATGCAATCACACTAACACAGTAGACAACAATGCTAACACTAAAAACACAAGGCGTTTTGAACACAGTAAGCATGTTTGAGCACAGTAAAAGTAAAGAGTAATTTGTGATAGGTGTCAATCATGGTCATTGTGTGTGCTCAAAACTCCCAGTGCAGCTAATGTCCACTAAAGCATTGAAAAAAAAAAAGGAAAGCTTCATGGTTATGGGGCTACAGGGTTGCAGTTATTTTATATAAAATACATAACTATTTTGAAATGTGCACTGTTTCTAAAACTTGTAGAAATAAATGCAATAAGCAATATTCCCAAAACCACTGCAACCCATATTAACAGCAACAATCTAAAAAACATGACGCCATGGCGGTGGGATGGGTGCGACATTAAATTTGAAAGGTGAAAGGTTAAACCTTGAGGCTGTCCAAGTCTCGTTGGTACTTCTCCCTCAGGCTGGTCAGATCTCCGTCCAGTGGTTTCTGTTCCAGCTCCTCTCTCATGCGGCTCAACTGCATTTCCAGCTCCCGGACTCGGAGCAAGGACTCTGAATCCCTGCACGTTACCTGATCAGATGCGTCCCCTTCCTCCATAGGACATACGTCGACCTCAGCTTTGTTTTCCACTTTCTCGTTCCTCTCCTCCAATGAGCAGATGGTCTGGCTGTAGCGTTCTTGTAGCTTGTGGAGCTCCTCTCTGTTGGTGTGTTCTAGCTCCTGGACCTTACTCTGAAAATCCTGCTCAAGTTTTTGGATGTGCTCTTTGTGCCTCAACTCATTATCTTCCATTTCTAGCAGCAGGGTCTCCAGCCGGTGTTGGTTGTTTGCGGCACGCTCCATTAAGTCGAGTTCTCTGGTTATCTGGTCCTGCTTGGCCCTTCCCATCTCTTCTGCATGCCTGCTCTTCAGCTCCTCCTTCTCCTTTTGAAACTCCTCTTCCAACTGGTTTAAGTTCTGCCGTTGCTCCTGCAGCTCCCTGAGCTTATAGGATAGTTCCCCTCGAAGCATGTCATTCTCCTCCTGCAGGGAACTTATAGTGTCAGTGAAGCTCAGATGCTCTTTCTCTATGCAGCTCTGGTAGTGCCTTTGGATGGCCGTAACACTCTCGGCGTGTTCTTGGACGAGCACTGCCATGTTGCGGCTAGTCTCCTGGCAAAGAGAAAGTTCCCTCGTGTGACCTGCTCGCAACCTGCAAGCAACATACGTGACCTGAACCTGCATCAAGGCCTCTCGCATGCAAACCGAGCTGGAGTCGCTGCGCCACGAGCTCATTTGGATGGCTTTCGCAAGTCCGGAAAGTGAATTTGTTTCCCCTTCCTCGCAGACCCTCTCGATTTCCTGGGAGAGATTACGAAGGGCTTTTGCTTGCTTCTTGAGCTCAGCAATGAGATTTTCCCAGCCTGTTTGCAGATGTGATTCTGATTCTGCGCTATGGGCAAGTGTGCCAATGGCTAAGTGTCTGCGGACAATCTCTGCTGCTAAACTTTGAGCTTCCTCCATCTCAATCTGCTCCATGTAGGGAGCAAGTTCAGGAGGAGAGACATCAGCAAGATGATCAGTATTGCTCTCAATTTGAGCATGCTTTGATGCACTAACAGCATCTTTCAGAGCCGTGTCTCTTTGTTTTAAAGCCTCATTTGCTTTGACCAAGTCCTTTTGAAGCTCATCAAATTTTTCCTGAAAATTCATTGTTAGATTCTGAAGTGAATAGGCAAGCTCGGCACTAACGCAGGCATTCTTGATGACATCCTGTGAGAAAGCACTATTTGCTTGTTTACCCATCTCAAGCTTGTCCACCTCTGCCAAGAACATGGTCTCCAGCGCAAGTTTTCTTGTAAGAACATCAGCATAAACAATTGAGAGACAGCCATCGCAGTCCTTCTTGATGTTTTCAGCATCCTTGTGAATGGAGTTTAAGGCCAACATAATATCAGAGTTCAGGTCCTGCAGAGAGAACCCCATCCTCTCCAGAACTTCAGCCTCAAAGGATAATGTTCTGGCAAACTGTTTTATACTTTCCTTCCTTGATTGCACATCTGCAGGATCAAAGATCGGCCACGACTCATAGAAAGTGCCGCCCTTCCTCAGGGACGTGGTGGCACAAACCAGCAGTTTCTCTACTTCTGCAAGGGTACAAATGAGAGATTCAGTAGAACTGGTCTCTTTCTGATTGCTAAGAATTTCTCTGACTTTTTCTGTGCAAGACTCTACCAGTGCCAATGCCTTCTCATATTCATCGGTGTCTTGCTCACCAAAAGTCTTGAGGGATTTCTGGCTGGATTCATCCATTGGTAATTCATCACAGGTTTTAGTCGTGCAGTCCTCCATGGTTGCTCTGGTGCTCTGCATCGCTGAGAGATCAGGCTGGTCCCGTATCTTTTCAGTGAGGTGTCTGAGTTTCTCCTCTGTGGCCAATAGTTTGGTTTCCAGAGCATGTATAATGGAGATGAACTTCTCCGGATCTCTGCACTGCTGGAATGGACCGTCACTGGCTACACTGATATCTTGGGTCAGTCTCAGGTCATGCACGTGGTCTAGGGTCAGATCTTGTGTCAGATCCAAAGACGTGTTTTCCATTTGAAATTTGTCTGCTCCCTGGGACCGCTGATAGGAATGGCACTGGATGGTGGAAAAGCGGATCCTCTGCCGCTTTACCAAGGACATTTCCGTCTCTGAGCTACTTCTTGCAATAGGAAGTTGGGAGAGACTTGAGGATGAGGAAACATCATGTTGCATCTCATTCAAACCCTCAAGCATGTCTTCCTGGGAGCGGCAACGTCGAATTCTGAGATCTGCATATCCAAGTCGCAGGGCATTGAGGTGTTCCTCCAGTTCAGCTATTCGGTCCTCTGCAACCACCAGTTTTGCCTGTAGCTCCTGTTCTGCTCTTCGGGACTCTACCAGTCCTGGATAGTCATGCTCCATTTTAGAAAGAAGTTCCTCTTTTTGCTGCAAGCAAACCTCTGTTTCTTCTAGACTACTGCCTAAGGCAGCCATCTTTATTAGAGCCTCACTCAAGTCCTGCTCCTTCTGTCTGATTAGCTGCTCGTACATTTGCTTTGTCTGCTTCACCTCCTCTTCCTTCTCTCGTAGCACTTGACTTATCCTAGCAAATTCTTCCGAGACGCGCTCGTACGAGCTCTCAAGGGAGTGATAGTCCGTTTCCACCGTCGTTAAACATGCCTGTTGCTTTCCAACCTCTCGGTCGGCCTCGGAAATCTGATTGAGGAGTTCTTGACAGCGGCAAGTAAGCTGGTCACGTTCCTCCTCCAGCCTCATCACACTCTCCCGCAACATTTCCACCATTTCCGTCTGCACCTCCAACTCCTGCTGAAGACGATGTACTTCATCCCTGAGTCCCATAGTTTGCATCCCACCACTCCCTCTTAGCAGCGCCTCCACTTGTTCTTGTGCCTCCTGCAGTTGCTCTTCTACTTCACGCCGCCTCTCTTCGGATTCTGACAACCGCCAGGTCAGTCCCTGTCGCTCCCGCTCATGTTTCTCCTCCAGGCTCCGCTGCTCTTTTCTCTCCCGCTCCTCTCTCATAGTCTGAGCCTCCTCAATGGAAATCAGGCGCCCAGTGACCTCAGAGAGTCTCTCCTGTAACCTCTGCACGTCTTTGTGCTGGTCTTTCTGCAAAGCTTGCTGCTGTTCGAGCTGCCTCAACTCCTGGCTCTTCTCTAGCAAACTGGCTTCAACTTGACGTAAACGTTCCTCGCTCTCTCGCAACTGTGACCGCAGTGTCACCTCGTTTCGGACCCATTCTTCCTCACGTTCTTGACAGCGAACCCGTTCAATTTTCAGCTCGCTACGCATTCGTGCCACAGCCTGCTCGCTCACGACAATCTCCGCCATGGCAGCCGTTAGCTTTTCCTCCAAGGCCTCGATCTCTGCCTCATGGTGTCCTATGATATCTTTTGCTTCGCTGTAGCTACGCCTCAAGCTGCCAACTTGTTGACTGGACTTGTCTTGCTTCCGACGCTGGGAATCCAGTTCGGACTTTAGATCCTGGTTCAGTTTGCTGAGGCGCTGCCATGGTGCTCGGTGAACAGGGGTAGACACTGCATCAGACGAAGGCTTTGCGGTGGTTGTGTCACTCTTTAAGAGATTAAGAGGAAAGTACAATTAGTAACAGGAAGTCTTCTCTTTTATGGCCACATACATGATGTTCAACGTCTTCTAGGCTGTGGCTGGGGACCCAGGAACGTTTGGAGTTCAATTTCCGAAGCTACATACTTACTCAAGCTTTCCACTGTGCTTTTTCAAGATAACATCAAAGATGGAGAAAATGGTGCTCAACAATGAGGGAAAATGTGAGTAACACAATTAAAAAGGGAAATAAATGATCTAAAGAGGCTGTGGAACTACAGAATGCAACTGTATCTTTGTGGATAATATAAATGACACTGTACGGAAAAGAAAATACAAGGATGGAGTAACACTACACCAGATTATAAAACAGAAACTAAAGGAAAATGAAGAACAGAGGAATGATAACACCATGCAAATTATGCAAAGGATGACAACAAGAGATGAATGAGACAACAACAAACAAAAAAACAGAAAAGCACAGCTGAAAGCTTGCCAGATGTTCACATTTGTTATCTTCAGAAAACTTGTAGTTTGGTTATAAGAGTTTTAACCAAAACCCAGTCAGAGCCCAGGGAAAGAAAGACATTGCAGTTAGTACCACTCATGCCGACAGTTTCATTAACACCCAAAATTATATTAGTATCGAAATCAAAAAAGAAAGTGCCACAAAAACTACAGAAGATTTTGATTTCTGTATATTTTCTGGCTAAGTTTAGTTCTGTTTGGGTACCTGCAGTACATATCCTTCCCGGGCGTTCTGCTCCCTCCCACGCGCATCCTGAAGTTGCTCCTGTAAGACACTGTTCTGCTGCTGGAGTCTGGCTAGCTCCCTTTGAGCCTGACCTAACTGTGAACATCAGTGAAAAACAGATTTGAATGAGAACCCAAGTAGATGGCATAAGCACATACTCATCATTTTATGATGGAAAATGAGGCAAGAACTAAATACTGATGGTTCTTACCTCCTTTTCCAGTACGGTGGTCATCTCTTGTGGAATGACAGGTGTATTTGAGGTGTTAGGGGAGCTGCCCGCGATCGGTACCTGCTTTTCCTCTCTGAGGGGCGTTGTTTCAACCTGCTGCCACCTCTGCTCAATTTCCACCTGGACATTAGAGTTTCTGCGGTGACCATCAACCTCCTGCGTGTCCCTGAGTTGGTCCACATCCATTTTTCCTTGTTCCTGTGGCACTTTATGGGGGAGCTTTGACGAGAGCTCTGACGCATGGACTGCACCTGCTGTCGGTGTGGTCTGATGGTGGTGCATATATTCCTGCACCACTTCTTCAGCTCGCTGTGGCAACTTGTCAGTATGGCTGGTGGAAGTAATGGAGGACGACGTCTGATGAGAGGAGGCGCTAGAAATGGGAGGGGAGGGTAAAGATGAGATAGTGACTGAAGTGTCTGCTCTCTTCATTGGGGGTTGTCCGTTCTCGTTTTCTTGCCCTGGCCGGAACTCGGACCAGTCAAATGTTTTAGAGCGCCCCTCTCGCTTGTTGACTCGACTCTTTAGCTCGGGAGGAGGCGCAGAGTCTGTTATGACCTCGTGTGACTTTTTTGCTTCAACTACAGAGCTGTTCGAGAGTTGCGAAGAGTTGGGAGGGGGTTGGATGAAGTTTTGCTCCATATTTGATCTGGTTCGCTCTTCTGGAAGGGAACTGTGAAAAGAGAAGATACTGAATCAATTATTTGTATTTGAATTATTATTGGTGCTTGCTAAGGTAAGCATCACTGCCACTCCCTAAATATTTTTTTTTTCCACAAAGAACTGTTGCATATGGCATTGTGGGTGGTTACCAAAATTGTGGTAATACCTAATTGTGGACATAACTATAGGGTATGCATTGACGTCACTTTCCCACCAGAACACATCCCCTCAGTCGGACTGAGTGGCAAAAGAGCTGCTGTGTGACTGGATTTAATAGTTTAAATGAAAGGTTGGACTTGATAAAGTGTTCCTTAAAACAAAAAATTCAGTGCTCCATGAATATTGAAAGGCAGCCAGGAATCGTGGTTCCTGACATTTACAGTACATGTGCCTGATTTAGATGTCGGGGAAATACATATAGCAAATTTGCCTGTGAATGCTTATATAAATACAATATAGGTAGGTCTAAATCCGGTGATCACTTATATCAATGTTATATATATATATATATATATATATATATATATATATACTGTATATCATCATATTGTCCAGCCCAAAAACACTTTTTGTCCATGTTTTTTTTTTAAAACATCCAATTATGTAGAATATACAATGGTAAATATTTAATTGATGAGTTGTCAATAAATGATTTTACCCCAAAATTCAGCATATTGACAAAATACATAACCTTTCGCTGCCTGGAGCCCAGTTGTTTCTATGAATTGCATTGATCCATTTGCTTCTCTTTTCTGTAGCTTTCAGCAGTTTGTAAAAATATACCTCAGATTTCTTGTCAAATGTATTTGTACGGTCAATCTCAAAGCTCTTTCTCATTTTAGAAGCGTTTTGTGTGTTCTTTGTGGCATTCACGCTGAAAACCAATGCTGCCAGCCTGCCACTCAGTCTTTTTGCCACTCAGTGGGTTGATGGGCTGATGGTAATGTCAAACGCATACCCTCTATATAACAAGATGAAAATGTGCTGTTAACCATGCACAGTGTTAACAAAGACTACAGCTGTCTAAAAAAAAAAAAAAAAAAAATCACACACACACCCAAACCACTGAAGACAGGATTGTTTGATTAATGGTTAGTAGGGTGAGGAAAACCATCTGATCACTGCATGGCATTCAACCACTGTCAAACATGTCGGTAAACACTCATGTGTGTCTGTGCACGCTGCAGGGTGTGTTCTAAAAGTGGGCACTGATGCAATGCTATTTTTCATCTCCTTCAAAGAACGAGGTGATGTAACATCACAACAAGAAATAGGGAGAATGACCAAGTGTAAACATAAATTGTGCTGTACCTGCCATCCTGTTTACCAGTTTCTTCAACAAAAACTGTTAATAGATGAAACTTGCTGAAATATGCTTGTAAAATATATTTAAGTTTTAAAAATATTTTCCTTTCAAATATCTATTACATTTAGTTTTAATGCATTAAATAAATTTTAAGAAAAAATATGTCTGTCTATAAAAATATGCGTCTTTATATGACTTTATTTATAAGTTGTCTGTCCATAATGAAAAGGTTTATTTTAGGTCCATCCAATGTGAAGCTGACAAAATGTCCCTCAGTCAGACAGGATTTCACATGCATCACTTTATCATGTTGTGACTGGTTAACGTGGTTTAAATAAATGTAACTAATGCTGTTAAACATTATTTATGAATTTCAAAAATTAAAAGCTCAGACAACACCAACACCACAATGATAAATAATCTGGCCACACACACACAGCAGCGATGTAACACTCCAAATGAACTAAAGATACATTTTTGAAGGCGCTTCAATTTCATTTATCTCTTTCCATTATGTTTGTAATACAATTAAGTGTACTAAATAAACATGTGACATTAACAGCCCCAAATGTAGCAAACAGGGTAGCGACAGAAGCAGAAAGGGAACAGGAACTACTAACATAACAGATAGATGCCAGAACATCACGAAACACATCGCTAAACTCAGCTGACACAACAGCGGCCACAAATACACACACAGGTTTGAATAAGAACAGGAAATGCCAACCTGGGCATAAGAACTGAAAGTTTTAGAGACACATTTTTCCTGTGGTCAGATAAACAGAGCAGGAAAAACAAGAAAATAAATTATACAGGTAAGTTAGGAATCAAAATAATGATAAAAACAGGAAATCTCAAGAGGAAAAAATGGAAGTTGACTTCTTTCCAAAGAAAAGCTGGTAACACTTTACTTGAAACTTAATAACATAACTTATGTGATAAACACAAACATCTTAATTTGTGTTCAGAAGATGATTGAAAGTCTTGAACGGGGTTGATTACTGACAGAATTTACACAATTTTTGGGTGAGGGAAGTCTAATTCATAAATGTATGAAGTTCTTTCTCCACACTTTTCGAACTAAACATGATGTTGAAGCTCACCGTGTGACATCAGGAGCGACGGTGGGCCGCATGTTCTTCAGAATGGCCTGGATCCAATTTCGACGTATCCCAGAGGTCATGGCAGACAGTGTGAACGCCCCTTCTTTACTCTGAGAGGAAGACAAGGACACCGAGTCGATTGATCAGATGCATGACAGCTGAACTAAAAGAGACTTCGTTTCCCTGTTCAATTCGATTACAAGCGCCACAGAGTATATTGTAAATCTAATGAGTTTCTATAACTTTTCACAAGACTTTTCCAGTCATGATTACTGAACGACCGTTATTTAAAAAAGTTAACAAGTGTACTTATAATATTAAATAATATTAAATTAAATAATATTAAATGATAATATTAAAAATAATAATTCAAAGGTTATCCTGTACTATTTTTTTTACCACTCTCAAACAATTAAGATTTTCTTTATTATTTTTTCAGCTCTTAATATTTTAGATCCAATTAAATATAATAAAATGTAAATTATAATATTTATATTATAATATTAAATATAATAAATACATATAAATATTTCAGAGCTGAGCAAACCAATAAAAATTATATTAATTGAAGGTAATATTATCTGAGCAAAGATATATTTTTATAGGCCTGCCCTGGATATAATCATTTCCATTTTGCCACGACTGTGGGAACCTTGCAAATTCACTAAAGTCCAGCATCTTTCTCGCAGTAACAAGAGTATATCAGCAGAAATGGTCCAATCACATACTGGAATAAAAGATTATGATATACAGAATCTGACAGATCCGACGGCAAGATGGGAGTTTAGTCTTACGTTAGTTTATCCGTGGCATTCTCAATCCAAGGCATAAAGATAGCAGGCTGAAGTTATATTTACAGTTGTTATTCATTTCTTGACACTGACGCCCCGCTGTTCGTCTGTACACAGAGGCGGCCAACGCTTTCTGCTATATCTGACATCTCGAAAATAACTTCAAAAACAGCACCAAGGAACCTACAGTCATTCCACCACACAATATCAATCGCATCTCAACAGCTTTATTAATAAAACATAGTAGCATGCCAATTAAACTTTTATAAATTAAAACTTTATCATTATATTTTTACTTTTTCTGAAGTCTTCTGCCCATTTTGGCATCCACCAGATGAAATTACTAATTTGCCAATTAAAAGGTCTATCCGGGAAAATCAAAAAACTTACAACATTGATATTAAAAGCATATATTTGATATTAAAAAAAAATGTATTTGGCCTTTAGTGGAGGACACAGAGTATTAGACAGACGTCTGAAGTATGGCATTGGACTGGTTATTTTAGAGGGAAGTGATGATGTCACGGCTGCTGACAGGTCAGGTGACATTAGTGATGAAACAATGCTTAGTGAGGAACAGTGTTAGGGTTACAGATAACATCACCGGGGCTTTATTTAGGTTTGAAAACATACCACTGCAATCCTAGTCAAATATTTGTCTAGCATCAATAACTCGAGAGCGCGAATAAAAAAGTACGAGTTTAGGGTCAAGAGTGTGATTGACACAACGTGAGGTCGTATTTATTTTTTACGAGAATGTGGAAGGATCTTTTTACGGTTAGATCATTGACCAGCTTTGGTATATACATAAACAAATGTTATATACACTATGTTTGGAATAATTACGATTTTTTTATGTTTTTGAAAGAAGAGTGTAATGCTGATGTGAAAGGGTGTCATTTATGTAATCAACCACAGAGTAAAAACAGTAACTTTGCAAAATGATAACATATCAAATTAAAATAAATGTTTTCCATTGCAGTAAATTTTAAAATCGAATTTAATCCTGTGGTGCAAAGCTGAATTTACAGCATCATTACTCCACTCTTCAGTGTCACATGATCCTTCAGAAATCACTCTAATATGCTGATTTTCTGTTTAAGAAACATTTTTTTATTACTATCAGTAGTACTGGATAATATTTCACAATTTTACTGCATTTTTCATCAAAAAAAAAAAAATGCAGCATAAGGGACTTCTTTTTAAAATAAAGAAAACTTCTATAGTGTACATCACTGGTCCACTCTTTAAAAAAAAAAATTTATTAGCATCGATGGTTCCATTAAGAACCTTTAATCCATTCCATAAAAGGTTCTTTATAATGGAAAAGGGTTCCTTTAAGAACGGTTCACTGAAAGGTTCTGTGGGGAACCAAAAACCTGTATGGCTTTACCTTTGGAACCTTTATTTTTTATTGTGTATATTCATACCGCCCAGCCCTACAACACCACAGTCTTTATATGGGTAAAATACAACCAAAACAATAAAATAACATCACTCACGAGGATTTGGAAGCCATAATTCCTCTGAACTGGGAATTCGGTCACATCGTAGCACGTGGACAGATCGATCTCTCCGTCCAGATCAGCAGCCTGAGGGACACGAGGGACATTGTTAAGTTAGTTAACAGCGGCGTTTCAATCGCTGATGAAAACACTCACCTCCTCAGCGATGGAGTCACGGTAGAACCTCAGGCTCTGATCGGTCAGAACGAACCAGTGTTTCTTCCACTGAGACACCAAGAGAGAGAGAAGCAGAACAAACTTTTGAATAAACGCCCAGACAAGCCGTTTAAGACTTTCACTGGTTCATTTTAGACTCACCAATCCATCTTCGTACAGTTTGGTCATCCATCCTTTCTTAAAGTTCAGCAGGTCCGGCTGAAAAGAGATGAGAACAAAAACATACAATTTCTAAACTTCAAACATTAACAAGAACAGCAAATTGTGACCACAAACTAAAATTCAATGCAACAATTCACTCAAAAATGGATTTATAAATGATTTACTTTAACCTGTGTTTCATGAATGAATCCCTTTAACTTCTAGTTATTAGTTTTCAACCCTGTTTTTTAGGATTTTTAAATACTTTTTTAGGGCTGTGCAAAGATTAATTGTGATTAATCGCATCCAAAATAAAAGTTTGTGTTTACATAATATATGTGTGTGTGTGCTGTGTATAATTATTTTGTATATATAAATACACACACATGCATGTATATATTTAAGAAAATGTGTTATTCATATAAAAATATTAATATATAATATAGATTATGTATTTATATATATACACACACACACAGTATTTTGCGCAAATAAATCTTAAATATCTACATGCATGCATATGAATTTATATATACAAAATAACTATAAACAGCATACACACATATATTATGTAAACACAAACTTTTATTTTGGATGCGATTAATCTTTGCACTTAAAAAAAATAAAGTATCTCGCCTACAGAGAAAAATCAACAGATTTTATTAAAAAAATACAATATATATGCCTATAGATATAGTAAAATGCTAATATATTTTTGCAACCCAGGCCATCGAAAAAGTGGCTTGTCCCTGTTGTTCTCTATAATATAATTTGCAATTTTTGTCAGTGAGATATTGGTTCACAATTCATGATTTTTTAAAATGCTGTTTTAAAGTACTTTACATGCAATCAGCTACATGTAAACTCTTTTAAATAAGACATCAACAGTATAACAGTACAACAATATAACATACTGTATCTATTAAATATGTTAATATCGATGTTAATTTAAATGCAACAAAACAAATATAGAAAAGACAAATATATATATTTTTTAGTTTAGGTTTAAGTTTAAAAAGTGCTTAAAAAGTCCTAAAAATTACTTCAGCATCATAAAACCATCGCCATAAGTCAGAAAGGAACAAATAAACTGCTTGATTTGAACAGGCAGTGGTACCTCACAAAGCCATAAACAAACTAATCTTCAATAATAATAACACAAACGCTCTACCATCTGCAGTATTGAGCAGATCTAGTCCAGGGAAGATCACACCCACCAGGCGTTCACAGTACCTTAGTCTTGTTGAGTTTCATCTGTGACCTGTTCTTCACACACTTCCGACTCACATGCCGTCTTTCTGTGTGTATGAACATTAATCTGTGTTCTCATGTGTGCATGTGTGTGTTTGGGCATGTGTCTCTGGTCCTAACGCTCTGAGTGAATGCTATTTATAATCACGGGTGGTGAAGTGGTTCTGGGTCGGGTTTGCATGAACGCAGTGCTAACAGCTGAAACACACACAGACACTCTCACAGCCTCGCAGCCCCTTAGAAATAAACACGCCGTGTTCTTACGAGTAATTAATTATATTAGTGGATTTTCTAAACAAACTTTAGTTTATATGGTTCATATTCGATTTTGCATGAAATGCAATATAATTCTAAACAACAAAGTGAGAGTTCATGCACATCAGTCTTTAAAGGTCCCTTTTGAAACACTCACAATGCAATTATAGCAATTCAGAGAAACAATTGATTAAGGCCGATTTCAGATGTCAACTAAACATTTTTCTATATTCACAAAATGTACAATTTTTTACATTTTATTTAATTAAAAAATCTATAAAATTCAGTCATGACTTAATATTAGCCAGCCTAAATTCTATATTTTTATTTATAATTTAATTCTAATTCTACCTATGTTATGTTTAATAACCATTAAAATACTACCAACGCAATTTGATTTAATACACTACCGCAATCAAAAAATCTTGTCAATTATAACCCTAATTAATGGGGATTTGAGTGTTATTTATGTGGTCTTACAGTCATGAGTGTTTCTGTGGTTCTGCGATCCAGACTTTTGGCCCTTCGGTAACCGGCCAGTGAATAATCCTCATCCGACCGGCCTTTAGCCGAATCCAGTGAGAAATCCTGCAACAGTTAAATTAAAAATGAATGAATTCAGAGAAACATTACTGATGATTACTGATGCTCCTACGCCTCCCTGAACTTTCATTATAAAACAGACAGTTCTGATTCTGAAATCTGATTGGATGATCCAGATTGAACTCTAACTGAACAATAGCAAAAATTTCACACACTCAAAGTGCTATACTGCAATTTATACACTATTATCAACAGATGCAAAACAGTTTTTACTACAAAACCCCCTTGTATAATCATTAATTAAACACCATGTTAAATGAGTACCTGTTTCTGGTTGGAGAGCCGTTTCTCATTGCGTCCTGCTCTCTGATTGGCTGTTTTAGAGTAAGAAGGGGCGGGGTCTGTTAAAGAATTCGTTGTGTCCATTTGTTCTGGAGTGCTGACAGCGTCATGACACTCATATCTCTCAATGACCTGTGAGCGTCTGCAGCAAAACACACACACACACACACACACACACAGGTCAGAACAGAAACAATGCAACATGTGGCATAATGAGATGCTTTCCTTTCATCGCAGATCTTCTCATACCTTTTTTTGGACACTGAGATTTGTCTAAAATAATGGGTAAAACAAAACCAAACAGAGTTAAATCATTAACAAAGCATTAATAAATAAACTACACTGCACTGCAGGATGTTTACATCTAGAGGAAGGATGCTGCTGGAGCATATTTTTGAGAAATAAAATGAAAAATCACTTCCTCTGTTCGCTACCGGTCAGCCAGCTGAAACTGACCCCATCAATAAGCCGAACACTGTCATAACACTGTCTCAAACAAAGGAAAGGAAATGGTTTATCATTATAAAACAGATTCCTGTTCTAAAAGCCGGTGTAATGTAATTATTATTATATTAAGTAGTGTTGAAAAATCACTTTTTATTTATAATGTAGCAACTTTTGCCATGTATTGTCATCCTTCCTTCAACAAAATTACCTTAAGGAAGATTTTAGTGTTTGAAACGGCAAGGCTTTCCTCAACAGAGAGTATCTGGGATGTTAGCATGTCATTGATTTGCAATATTTGTTTAACAAGATGAATTTTTGATGTCTTATACGAGCAGATGGCAGAGCAGAGGGACAGACACAGGAAACCAGGCATGAGCAGAACCCCAGTCAGCAGTCAGTCTTTGTGCCAGTGTACTGTACACCCATGTGTTAGAAGGAATAATTCATATTTTACAGCCGTTTCACACCGAGCATTCTGGGGTACCACATTTAGCATTTCCTTTAGAATAATTATGGCTGTTATTAATGTATATATTGCATATAAGAGGGCTAATAGTGGAACATCATGGGGGTGGAGATCACATGACCAAATGAATCAGAAATCATTTCCATCTCAGTAGCTAGAAGTAGAATAAATCTAGCAAAATTTCTGCCATAGCATCAGTAACTGAAAACGTTTGCTATTGAGTGAGGCTACATTTAAAGGAGTAGTTGACTTAAAAAAAAAAACTGCTGATAATTTACTCACCCCCACGTCATCCAAGATGTCCACGTCTTTCTTTCTTCAGTCGAAAAGAAAATTAAGGTTTTTGATGAAAACATTCCAGGATTTGCTCCATATAATGGACTTCAATGGGAACCAAACGGTTCAAGGTCCAAAAGAGAGTTTCAGTGCAGTTTCAAAGGGCTTTAAACGATTCCAGATGATGAATAAGGGTCTTATCAAGCAAAATTATCAGTTTAAGTTTTATAAGCACAAATGCTCGCCTTGCTCTGTTCAGTGATGCGCGTTCGTGACTCTCCTGTTTGAACTCATTCATCAAAATGAGCAAATCTTTTTTTGAGTCATGACTCAAAGAGTCCTAGATAAGACCCTTATTCATCGTCTGGTGTTGTTTAAAGCCCTACTGAAACTCTCATTTGGACCTTGAGCCGTTTGGACCCCATTGAAGTCCATTATATGGAGAAAATCCTGGAATGTTTTCATCATAAACCTTAATTTCTTTTCGACTGAAGAAAGAAAGACGTGGACATCTTGGATGACATGGGGGTGAGTAAATTATCAGCAAAAGTTTTTTTTAAAAGTGAACTACTCCTTTAAGCCATTTTAGCAAAAAAACTTCAAAAATTCCAAATCATCTCAGCAAAATGGATCCTCATTGTGAGGCTATGAACTAAATCGTCTGTGCTGCATATTTGGGAAGTCTGAATTCACTGTTAATCGTTTTTCCGAAATAAATATGCACTGCTTGTGGTGTGAAAGGGCTTTTGTCTTTGATTCTGAGATGTGTGTGTGTGTGTGTGTGTGTGTGTGTGTGTGCGTGTGTGTGTGTGTGTGTGTGTGTGTGTGTGTGTGTGATAATTTGGCCCCAGCAGGTGGAATGAAAGTAAGCAGTGGGTGTGTCAGTGGGCGTGGCGGGGCGTGGCGCAGGGCAGGAAGTGCAGAGTTTCAGAGGACTGCCTGAAAAAGAGGAGAAACAGATCAAATAAAAAGCAAAAAAGACTGAAATGAAAGGACAGTGCAGAAATAAAGAAACATTTTAAATCACAGATACAGAACTGAATTGAAGGTTCAGTTCTGCCTTGAGATTTCAACAAAATGGAAGAGAGATTAGATTAGAAGTTCAGTGTTATACAGTGTTCACTAGGTGGCGCTAAAGCTGCAAGAATGAGATGAATGTCATGATTCTAAGTGCTCTGACAGATAGCAGCGCTTCCTCCCTGCGTCTCAGTTTCTGAACGTGTTCTTCCTGAGTGCCATTGACAGATAACAGGCTGGCTTTTCCTGCCGGCTCCAGCAGAGGGAGATATAACCTCCACGCTCGCTCTGAGACGTAAACACAGCAGGCGTGTTGGCTCGGTCTGAGCGAGCAGATTGTGTTAATACTGCAGGGGAAGTAGCTGCATATCTGCAGTTCCCTGTACAGAACTGTTTATCTGCTCAATTACGATCAGAATATAACCTATAAAGCATAATGTGCCTATAAAACATCAATGTTTCCATTACTGGGATGCATTAATGTATGTATATTTAACTAGAATGTGTGTGTCATTGGCTCTGGTACAAACTCTAGTGAATTACATACCTAGTAGACAGCATTTTTAAGCATCATAAGCACATAAAATCTATTCCAAACAGTACCGGAGATCACATGACCAGATGAAGACGAATCATTTATTATCTCAATAGCTGGTTGTGGAAGAAATAGAACAACATTTCTACAATGACATCAGTAACTGAAAATGTTTGCTATTAAGTGAGCCACTTTAGCAAACCATAAAAAAGGGGAAAAAATTCAATTAAATTAAATGTTCATTAAAACATAAACTATTTCATCAAGTATTTGTGTAGGCTATGCTATTAATTTTAATAAAAATAAAAAAAAAATTAAAAAATAATATATATATATATATATCAGCCTATTTTTCAATTAATTTATTATTATTTATTTTACATCATGAACGTTTTTAACAATATTAATTGTAATATAATATTATTAGTTAACATTATTTTTGTTGATAATATTATTTGCTATTATTAACCCTGTAAAGCCTTACATTTTATAATATAATAATAGTTCGAAAAATCAGTTTGTAAAAAAAAAAATGGAACAGTTTATGTAATTTGCAATGTAATTTTTGTCGAGTATCATATTTGATAGATCAGGCTTTTATGGCTCATCTAGTATGATAGAGTGAGCATATGGAGCTCATACTTGAAAAGAAAGAAAAACATAATTTAGTGAATCAGTCAGACGGAATAAGGCATGTATAACTTTGTTTCAGCAGTTTTGATGATTTATTATATACTGTAGTAAGGTTTATAGGGTTAAGCATTATTTGTGTGATGCACACGAATGCCCATTTCAAGAGCTTCTGCCAATGAAGAGTATTTCAAATCAGTTACTAATAAAGACGCCGTCAAGTCAAATCAAGTCACCTTCATTAATTCAGCGCTTTTAACAGTATAGATTATTTCTAGATAATAGAAAATGAAAGGAACAGAGACTGTTTTGGCTTTCCAGCAGCTTATTATCCAGCTAAAGTTAAGTTTTGATTGATTGACTTCAGGTTCCATAGGTTATCATCTTCACGTAAATGCTGTCTAAGATGGCTGCGTCACATGGGTTTGAAACAGAGCTTGTGTGTGTGCGTGTATCACTCATCACCTTCGCTCACGCCCGAACAGTCGTTCCACTTCCTCCCGGCCCGGGCTCCTTGCGCGTGCTCGCAGCTCCTGCCGCTTCTGAGTGGGTCGGTACGCTTCCCGGTGACTCAGTCTCCGTGCCCGCGGCACGTCTGCCAGGGTGGCGTAACCCTGCCCGCCTCGACCCGCCCTGCCCACACGGCTCTCGGGACTCTGCTCCGAGTCCAAAGAGCTCTGAGAAGAGGACAGGGATGACGGGAGGATGTTTGCGTGGCGTGTGTGTGAGTTTGGACTGGAGAGCGTGTCCACCGAGGATGATGGGGCGTCCACTGAAAGATGATCCTCTAGTCCTTGTGTGTTGTGTTGGTGAGTGCGGGCGTCATATGCAATGCGCACATCGCAGGGAATCTGTGTGTTAGTGGCAGCGTGTGGGTTGTGTGACGTGTGTGAGCTGACTGGAGAGCTGAAGAGCTCAGGATCAAATGAGAGATACCTGGAGCGTGAGGAAGAGGAGGGTGATGTGGAGGAGGAAGAAAGCAGAGGCGGCTGTTGTTGCGGTAGTGGCTCTCGCTCCTGCGGGCATTGATGCTGTTGTCCTTCATCTTCTTCGTTTTTGGGTTTTTCCAGGGAAAAATATCCGCTCTCCACCCGTGGCTTACGACCAGCACTCAAGCTTCCCGAATCTGAGCGTGAGAGAGACAGTCAGCACCCTTACAAAATACCTAGATATTACTGTAAAATCATTCTGGGATCTCTTTTAGACGCTTTGAGAATTTTGATCTGGTTTTAATGACTAACACCACGTTCCCACATTTTTATTAAGGTAACAATCACTGTAGTATTTGGTCAGAAATGATAGTTACTGTGGTTTTTGTGAGTGAGTGAACCTACGCATTTAAATGTTCTTTTCATTTAGCCTGAAATTGGAGGTCTGGTGACTTTATTATGTGTGAAGTGGACGTCTTTCTTCTTAGACCAAAATAAATAAGGGTTGCTGGTGATGTCATTTAATATTATAAAATCACATGTTCTGAACATGACGGCAATGGTGAACTGTGGAAGTGGGATAGACCTCGGAGTCGAGGGTAAATATTTCACTAGATTTTAATGAAGAAAATTTGACAGAAACTCATTTTCTGAGAGGAATTTGCCCCAAAACTCACCACTGCAATAGAGTACAACGGTGTCCGCCCAACTTTTAAGAGGTTTTGGCTCCAGAATTATTTTTCCCATATTTTTTTGCAATAGTGATTTAAAAACAGCCATGACTTTGACTGCTGGTATCACTGCTGGATTCAAACATGCTTTCGTAATATTTGCACTGTATTATTTTTGTACTGTGGATTATTTTCTCATCCAATTTTTAAAGAGGCACTGCCTCATTTGCCTCCTCGGGAGAAATACCCCTGATACAAATATTTAAGCGATTTGAAAGCACAAGGAGACTGATTATTACGTCATTCGCAGTGCTTCGTGGGCGAACGTTCAAGGAGTAGTTCACTTTTAAAACAACTTTTTGCTGATAATTTACTCACCCCCGTGTCATTCAAGATGTACTTTTCTTTCTTTCTTCAGTCGACAAGAAATTAAGGTTTTTGATGAAAACATTACAGGATTTTTCTCCATATAATGGACTTCAATGGGAACCAAACGGTTCAAGGTCCAAATGAGAGTTTCAGTGCAGCTTCAAAGGGCTTTAAACGACACCAGACGATGAATTTTTCGTTTTTTCCAGGATCTTTTTTGAGTCATTTGGTTAATTCAACAAACCAAATGAATGAAATAACTGGAAAAAAGATTTGTTCATTTTGATGAACGAGTTCGAACAGGAGAGTCACGAACATGTGTCACAGAACAGAGCAAGGCGAGCATTTGTGCTTATAGAACTTCCAACTTTTTTATTTATTTTTTAAATGACCGCTCGTTTCGCTAGATAAGACCCTTATTCATCATCTGGTGTCGTTTAAAGCCCTTTGAAGCTGCACTGAAACTCTCATTTGGACCTTGAACCATTTGGACCCCATTGAAGTCCATTATATGGAGAAAAATCCTGGAATGTTTTAATCAAAAACCTTGATTTTTTCGACTGAAGAAAGAAAGACATGGACATTTTGGATGACATGGGGGTGAGTAAATTATCAGCAAAAGTATTTTTTAAAGTGAACCACTCCTTTCCAGTTCCTTTGGCGAGATTAGCTTGTTGTGATTCCTAAATTGGTAGGTAATGTAGTTCTTCACTATGAATTCTGCTGTTATACAATTATTTTTAAAAAAGAGCCTCTGCTTTTTTACTAATATAGAATAGTGAGTGTCAGTATTAATGGGTCATGTGTTGATGAAAAAGATGTGTCTTCAGCAGTTTCTTGAATATGGCTAATGACTCAGCAGTTCGGGTCGAGTTATTCCACCAGCTTGGAACAGTCAAGGCAAAAGTCTGTGAAAGTTTCATAAAAAAAAGCAACATTTTGAACAAAAAAGCTGAGAAAACTGCCTTTTTGTTAAAGACTTTGTCAGGATCAGACTCTGAACGACGATCAAAACATAGATCGGATTAGGTGTGCAAGGTTATTTACGTACTTCTAAATTTTAAATGTGTTTTTGTGGAAACAAGTAATTTCAATATTTCATCAACTAATTATTGACACTGCATGTCATAACCTTGTTTTCGTTAGTTTCAATTGAATTGTTTGTGTGTTGGTACCCAGTTGACTCAGGCTGCCGGTGCTGCTGCTTGTTGGTAAAGTGGCCCGACTCCATGTTCCCTCCTGCCACAGGGTGGCCCGGGTGGGCGGCACTCGCTCAGCGTGAGCTATAGTGCTGGGAAGACACACCAAACTGCTGCTGCTGCTGGTACTGGTGACCGTCACCTTCGCAGGGCCTGGTTCCTGAACACAGAGAAAGAGAGAAACATTCAGACTAGCATAATATTTAACTAACCCGTAGTCAAGAACAAAGAGCTCTTTGATGTTGAAAACACCTGTGTGTGTGTGTGTGTGTGTGCAGACAGATAGACACACGAATGTAACTGTCTAAACTTGCAGTCTGATAACAAATGAGCTATTGTGCCATGATTTCATATACACACTGATTTACGCTCAGCACCACACCCCACACTAAACACACACTCGCAGATTAACGTCTGTGTCTTTCCTGTTTCCACCTGACCGCCCAGTAATACCTTTTTGATTAAATCATAAAATCACTCAGCGTATTTTTCTGCATGAAACCAAACACGCACATGCCTGTGTGTGTGAGCCACCCAGCATCCCAGCGGAAGCACACACACGTGAGAATTATTATTTATTCTTGTTCCTTCCAATCATGTGATCTCCAAAAACACCCATAATTCACGTATTGATCAGATTCCAGTGCTGTGCTCTGATTGGTCGGATCGTGCTGGTTCTGGACTTACAATAAACCCATTTATGTTCTGCTGGGAACATCGACCTGTGTGAAGAGCAGCAGTCTGACAAAACACAGGTCAGGAGGTCAGAGCAAAGTTAATGAACCCTAACAATACAAACACAATCCATTTAAAGCATTCCATTATTCTATTAATTACAGGACTGAGCAATAAAATACATAACCAAAAAACTAAAGAGCAAATAGAGTTTGAGAAAATGGCGTAGAACTGCATAAAATATTTACAAAAAAAAATATATACAAATATGTTTGTTCATTAAAAAAATAAGAATAAAACAAATAAAATAATAATTTAGATATCTTTAAAATATGTTATAAAAAATATAGCTGAGTTTAGGATTGTTTTTTCTATAAATATGTAAGAATATACAAATTATAAATATATTTTATATGTTAAAAAATATTAATACAATTTCTATATATATATATTAGCTTTAAAGTCTTTGTTTTTCTTGAAAAAATATATTTTTTATATAAAATATTAAAATCAAGTTTAATATCACTAAGTTGTGTACTGGCCTTCCAAGAAGACCTGGGTAACAGATCCTTCTTGGCAGAACAAAATACTATTAAACCATCTTTACTAAGAACTAGAACTAGGAATAAAAAGGAATACATTTTTATGAGCTTATCTGTGCAAAGATGACATTGCAAGAAACTGAAATGATGTCATTCACCAAATAAGGTGGTGTGTGTGTACCTGTGGAGTTGGCGTTTCCACTTTCCGTTTCTTCTTCTGGTTTTGTTTGTTGGTTCGTGGGAACACCATCAGCGCCTCCTGCCACCTGAACACATATCCAGTGTTTGGGAATTTGTAATTACTTATGAACATATTTTACATATCAGTGAGTGACCACTTTAGTAATTCCTTCACATCAAGCTTTACCAGATGAACAATGATGATGCATACAAATTGTTCTTTCAGTTAAGATCACGCCATTGCAACATATTTCTAAAATTAAAATCGTGTTAGCTTTGACATCTCCTGCAGTCCAATATGGTTATCAGGTGTCGGTCACCAGAAATAATAGATGTGGCTGTTATATTCTTATCTGCATGAATGCATTTTTATTCTTCCTTACAGCACTGCTGACTCTATAACTAATTGCTTGTGGTGTTCCCCTTTTTATACTTTATTTTGGATTAAAATGTGCTAAATCAGTAAATATTGATGATTACATGCATCAATTAAACCTCAAACAGATCATGGAGTGAGCGTGCATGCGTTAATGAAAACAAATTTTGATGTGGGATAGTAATTTTTAATCATCATCACAGTAACAGTTGGCAATATATCTTCAGATCAACTGAATTAACACTCATTCTTCATCTGTGTGTGTGTGTGTAACTCACCCATGTATGATCTCTTTGCTCTCAGCACGTATGTAATGGTCTTTCTCTGGTGTGCTGATGCACAGCGAGTGTTTCTGACCCGTCCGGCTCTCACCGTCCACAACATCCACACACTGATTCAGGTTTATGGTGCCCTGTGGAAGAGTGCTGGCCTGAAACACACACGCATAAACACACTTCATCAGCATTTCAATATTAAGTAACTGTTTTGAACATTGATAATAAGAAATGTTTCTTGAGAAAATCCGTATTTTAGAATGATTTCTGAAGGATCATGTGTGCAAAAAACCTTATCACCAACAAAACCTCTAACGAGTCAGACAAGATGTGTGTGTCTCAGCTCTAGACTGAGGAATGATGGTAGCACTTTATAATAAGGTCCCATTAGATAACATTAAAGCAGTAGTTAACTTTGTAAAAAAAAAACTTTTGCTGATAATTTACTCACCCCAATGTCATCCAAGATGTCCATGTCTTTCTTTCTTCAGTTGAAAAGAAATTAAGGTTTTTTGATGAAAACATTCCAGGATTTTTCTCCATATAATGGACTTCAATGGGGTCCAAACGGTTCAAGGTCCAAATGAGAGTTTCAGTGCAGCTTCAAAGGGCTTTAAACGACACCAGACGATGAATAAGGGTCTTATCTAGGACCCTTATGTCATGACTCAAAAAAAGATTTGCTCATTTGATGAACGAGTTCGAACAGGAGAGTCACGAACGCTCTTCACAGAACAGAGCAAGGCGAGCATTTGAGCTTATAAAACTTAAACTTTTTTATTTATTTTTTTAATGACCAATCATTTCGCTAGATAAGAACCTTATTCATCGTCTGGTGTCGTTTAAAGCCCTTTAAAGCTGTACTGAAACTCTCATTTGGACCTTGAGCCGTTTGGTCCCCATTGAAGTCCATTATATGGAGAAAAATCCTGGAATGTTTTAATCTAAAACCTAAATTTCTTTTCGACTGAAGAAATAAAGACATGGACATCTTGGATGACATGGGGGTGAGTAAATGATCAGCAAAACACTGACACTGAGCAACACATAACATTAGTTAACATTGATAACATTAGTTTACAAAAATGAATGCTCATTGTCAGTTCATGTTAGCTCAGGTCAAATGATATGGTAACACTTCACCATAAAGGTTTCATTTGTTTACATTAGTCTACGGTACGTCCTCATTTAGACAGTGAAGTAAATGTGTGTGTGTGTGTGTAAACATGTGGCACATGACCTCCCTCAAATACACACCACAAACCGGTTCATTCTCCCTGTATATCGATGACATTCATTTAAGTTTCTCTCTCAACTTCTTTCACAACATCTCTTGATATTTTACTTCTTGTTCTCGTCACAAAATTCCTTCTTTGTTGTGCAGCCAGCATTCACACACACACACACACAATAACTCTTTCAGCGGGGAAGACTGACACACACAGAAACAGTGACCAAGCAACACACACATACTCATCAGAAATTTGTCAAGAGGAACAACACAACACCCTGAAAACACAGGCCTTCACTAAACCTGTCTTTTTTTCAAAGTTGCTTTCGATCGCTTGTTTACAGTGTTTCTCATCGGCGCGCGCGGCTGTTGAACAAGTTTGCTTGTTTTAAAAGCACTGATCACATGACGCCGACACGACTGGGTGATGACAGCTGAGGTGCAGATAAAGCTCCTGAGGCATCATGGGAGAAATTCAAGTTCCATAAAAGAGACATCATCCATTTTTAAAGGCCGGTGGGGGGTTCGGTCCACATTATAAGCCCTGCAGGGTTCATTCGAAGCCAGAAAACCTAACCTCCTTGACTTCATCTCTGAACTTTTAGCTGAATTTGTTCCATATTTGACGAAGTTTGCAATCTGTTTATTACTGGGAAGCTGCTTTGACACAATCTGTTTTGTATAAAGCGATATATAAATAAAGATGATTTGATTTGACTAAACTTGACTCCTCCTGACCAGATGTAACATGACATTTTGTAAGTTGTTGATTTCCATTTTACAGAGTGGAATCAACGGCTCCATATAGTAAAATATGTTCAGATTCAGCTCTTCACAAATTACATTTGACAGTCTACGTTCAACCTCACTGTCAAAAACAAGCTTTTATTAGAGCAAATCATATTTGCAGATCAAAGTTCCTCAAGCTCAAATATTGTGTTTGACTTCTGTAGTATCTATTTACTTCCATCAAACTAACCACTGCACTCGTTTATCCACAACCTGACCTCATTTTGGTCTTATTTATAAAAAAATATATATATAAAAGTACTCTTTTAGATCTGAAACCACATTTGAAAGCATAGTTGTCAAACACCAAAATTAGATTAAAATTAATGTATCAATATAAGAGAAAGCATTAGGTGACTAATCACAATTGCACTATTTTTGTCCTGCAGTAAATTTTAAAAGTTTGTGCAAGAATAAAAAAAAAACATATTATTAAATAAGTTCAATTTTACATTAAAAATTTACATATAAAAGGAATTAGTCACTATTTGACCATATTGTTCAATTTTTTAAACTGCAGGACCATTTATGTAGTCCACAGTTATAGAGTTAAAAAAAAATTATCATACTGATCATACAAAAATCATTTAAATGAGTTTCAGGTGAATTATAGCATGTCAGACCGGTTATAGCAACTACGCACATTTATTTCAACAGAAAATCCTTATCTCGACCAGGGATTCCCAAACATTTTTTAGCCAAACAACTTTGCCAAAATATTTTCTTGCACCCCATGAGATTTCCGTATACATGCATGTATTACACAGATGTAATCTTAGACATAATGGCTTTGATTTTCTAGCAATTTAGGGTTAAAATGATTTTATAAAAAATATATATTTTGTATAAAACAAACATGTTTAGATTAACATTCGATCACTTTTTACATTTTTTTCACTTCTGCAATAATCTGCAGAGCGATCACGCTTAGATCTGTATTCACAAGCATTCGTGAATAACAATCATTTAAGTTTAGAATAGATCAATGCTCAAAAAGACGAAGTTAAATAAATAAAAAAACAAGTTATTAGCTTTTCATCAACCCCAGCTTGGTACCCCAAACGGTTGATAAACTACAAAAAGAAACACATTTGCGAATGGGAAGATTGCAATAATGATAAATCACATTAAACTCCTCTTCTGCTGTCTTTAGAGAGGTGCCTCTGGGAAAGCTGCCCGACTGACTGAGCGTTTTACACAACACAAAGAGACTGCTGAATCTGTGTTCAGCACACACACACATCGTTCCCCGTAGCTTTAACCCTCGCCCGCCCCACAGGTCATCACCAGGGGCAGATTCACTGAGGTCGTGAACTACAGCAAGTACATGTTAATAACTGGCCGTCTAATCAACGCTCGCATCATTCACACAGAGATGCAGCAAGTCTGAAAATAGCCACCAGGCTTCTATTGTAATCTTCCCCTCATCCTGTTCATTCCTCCTACACAGCAGAGGAAGGAGAACGAGAGGATGATGGAGAGAAGAGAAGGACTGTCAGTCGACTTAAAAATAAATACACCATAATTAAAGGGATAGCTCACCCCAAAATGAAAATTCTGTCAGTAATTACTCTCCCTCATGTCGTTCATCCCCGTAAGACTTTCATCGTTCATCTTCTGAACACAAATTAAGATATTTTTGATTAAATCTGAGAGCTGGATCACTCCTCCATAGGCTTCTTAAGGGATTGAAACTTGCCAGCCTAGAAAAGTTATTAAAGACACCGTTAAAATAGTCCGAGTGGCTACAGTGTCACAATCTTAAAGAGCCTGAAATGTTCCTATTTTTGTTTTAGGAGTTCCACGCAAGGATAAAAAACACTTCATTTGTCTCACAATATGCATTTATTTTTAACTGATTTGCTCAACGACTCCCAAATGATTCGTTCGACGATTCATTTTCCCAAACACCTCCTTTGAGTGACGCGAATCTGCGGCGATTGGTCAAATGTGCTCTTTAAATTTATCAAGCGACGAGAATACTTTATATAAAAAAATAAATAACGACTTTATTCAACTATTCATTACCTTCTCTGTGGGCCTCGAGATTTCACTTAGAGAAACTACACAAAGCTTCTAGGTTGCACGTCACTACGTAGCAAGTAATTCGAAATAAGCATGATTTTTTTAGACATTACAAATTGTGTAGATGCTCATGTTAAAGACCGTATGAAATGGTTTGATGCTATTTTCTTTCTATGAAGATATATATTTAATATAATATACAATATTTTTGGGTCTGTTTTCCAGGAAAGACTGTACATTTTACATGCACATACATTATCTGGCTAAACTTCACAATGCAATTCAATAACATGAACAATGAAAATACTTCTAAAGCATTTTAGTAAAAAATGTACTAATGATTTACGATAAAGTGTTAACATTTACACATCTAACACACAGACTAAATGTTATAATGCAAACAAAAAAGCAAACAAACAAAAAAACTGTTTGGTAGTTCATACGGTGACAAGACTTTTGTTGAATATAATAACATCAAAAAAACAACAACAAAATATGTTCTTTTGTGCTCTGCTAAAGAAATAAAGGTCGCCCTTAAAGATGATGACAATTTATCCGATAGTAGTCCTGCTGTAATAAGTGCCCTTGTCTTTATGCAAAACATAACTCATTTTCCGCTGATGTGGGGGTTCTTGACATGCTTAGAGAGATTTACCGCTACAATACATTCTATATTGTAGGGTTCGAGTGGTCGTTATGGAAACACATGTTGAAAAGCAGCTGTAAATATAGCAGTGGCTCAGAATGTGTTCAAGCTTTCTCCACACACACACACACACACACACACACACACTCACAGAGCGTCCAGTCAACACCAGACACCCTGACCCCTCACGAGACCACACTTCAGCACCTGTTTCTGATGGGACTGATACAATGCAAACCCTGCTGATGACATCAACACACACACGTCAAAATCATTTGTGTGTAAAATAAACCCCTTTGGCCAAAACACAAAGACTCTATCAGTGCTATATTAGCATTATTTATATATTATTATTATAGTACTTATTAATGTTTGAATTAGCTTTTATTTTTACACTTTCAGTTTTGATCTCAAGTTTTAGTAATTTTGTTGTTATTTTGTCATTTTAATTCGTTTTTGTTTGATTCAAATATTTCTTTATAGCTTTAATTCATCTGTATTTCAGTTCGTCCTCAAGTTAAATTCATTCTGTTCATCATATAAAGCGATCGTGTCTCTTCAGAAGATTTGGACTAAACCGCTCGATTCATATGGATTAGTTTTTCGATCTCTTTGCGAACTAAAGCATTAAAGTGATAGTTGTGTCAATGGAGGGACAGAAAGCTCTCAGATTTCATCAAAAAGATTTGTTCTGAAGATGAAAGAAAGTCTTACGGGTTTTTTACATCAAGTGATTAAAGTGCTCGTTGCCGCTGGCGTGGATACAGCGTTTTTTCGCGCTTAACTCAGACGCGCGCTTCAATCCGTTGCGGATACTCTCTATTCATTCTAGTGAAATCACAAAACATAATGCACACAATCGTGTCCCTGCTTGATATACAACCACTGATTAGAGCCAGACCGATATATATCGGCTGGCCGATATTAGGCATTTTCCAAAATATCGGTATCGGCAGTTATAATGGTTGATAAATTAATATTTTAAAAATAAAAAATAAAAACGGACAAAACACGCTTCAAAATCATCTCCCCTTGGCCTGTTATATTGAAAATGTATGTTTTACAATTTGCAGTATGATGTTATCTATTGCTAAATTATGGCTCATCATAAACTAGCTAACCACGAAGCAAGCTAATGCCACTATCATCAGTGGAAGACCGCTAACGTTAACATTAATGAGCTTGGAAACAACAACTTTTTCTGCCTAAATAAAGTAATGATTACTGTATTTATAACTAGTATATCTCAAGTTAAAGTCAAGTGAACATTTAGACATAGAGAAAAAGTATCAAATGTATCTTGTGCAGAAAAGTTAGCTTTTCTTTTACACGTGTGTGAAATCCAACGATATTTAATAAAAAAAAATATCGGCCGATATATCGGAATATCGGATTTTAAAACCCAAAAATATTTGTATCGGTATCGGCCTTCAAAATCCTTTATCGATCAGGCTCTACCACTGATCAATACAATCGGTTGCGTTATCGAACGTTGTGTCGTCGTGGATATTGTCTATTGTATTGCTAAATCCCCCGACCACTATGTTGGTCTAAGACAGCGAAAACTAGACAATACCAAGACCGAGACACACATCAGTAATCGTGTACAGGTCATATGGACTGATGTTTTGATGCTTTTATGGTGTTTTTGGGCAGTTTAACAGCCCCTGCTCACCATTCACATTCTTCTCTCCCAAAACTAGACATGACCTGAATCTTAAAACTGTACAAACAACTGAACGGCTGTTAACAATCAAGGCCTCATTTCATCTGTGTCAATTGTAGAATACAGTCCATATCCACAAGAACATTATCCCTCCCTTGTTAAATGCTACTCGTATTTGTCCTCCTTTCTCCTCCGCTGCGAGCGGTTCTACAGAACGAGAGTAATGTGTACATTTGTTCCTGGATGTCAGAGTGTAGGAGGGAAGTGGGCACAGATGGATTGTGGGTAGTGTTACGGATGTAGCGCTGCATCACCAACCCACACACATACAGATCATCATCACCCGGGCCGGATCGAACCTTGCCTTCCTGCGTTCAGTAATGAAGGACTTCAGGTTCATGTAGTTCCAGACACACACACACACAAACAAGGACGCACACAAAATCACGTGTGGGCTGAAGTGGTGCTTAATAACAATCACAAACACGCATGAATGCAAATGATCCCAAACAGCTTTTCATCCTTTGTGCATGTTCTTTATACGTCCATCACTCACTTCCACAGAAAGACAGATGAAAGAAGCAGAGACAAAGAAGAGAGGACACAGCTAAGCAATGCATATACAAACACACAACATACAACAGGCAGGCAGTAACATAAACACCCTGAAGGTCAGTCCACATAGTGCCGCCCACAGACTGCAGACAGATATACAGCATGAGGAGCGAGAGCCATTGCACACACGCACAACACACTCACCAGATCATCCAGCGCGTAACGCAGGAGTCCGTGTTCATACAGGAGGAAAAAGCGTCTCTGCCATTTCTGAAAGAGAAGAAAACAAGATTGCATAAGCGAAAAGTGAGGGTGTTTTAGATCTTGAAAGAATTCCAAGTGTCTAAATACTTATTTTAGTGCCACTGTATATTAATTATAATGTTTATAAATTCATGCGGCCTGACTGATATGGTGCCCGACTGATTTAGTGTTTTGGTGTTTTTAAATTGCATATGCTCTTCAGCGCTTTGGATATCAGCAAAAGCCGTTTGGTTGACCACTACATCCTACGTTTACATGCTCATATATACCACATATGCTTTGAGTTATTTTTATCATATTTCCATCTCGTTTGTCAATCTGTGATTTCCTGTTTGCTGTCGAATTGTTTCCCATCCCACAAACTCCCTCTCCTGTTGTTTCTCACGAGTTCAGCTTGAGAGACCCAGAGTGAGTCAGCGACTCCATGGCCCCCTCACACACACACAAACACACACACGACTCGTTCGTTCGTTCCTTGACAAGCACACATACAGTACACACACACACAGATGCACTCAAATACACACAGAAAAGCAGCAATGTGAGTAAAGCAATAAAGAAAAAACTACTGGTCCTTCAGTGAAATATATATAATGCATGACATCTTATATATATATATATATATATATATATATATATATATTATGCCGTTCTGTTGAGATGGACTTTTTAAGATTACGGTCCCAGAGACCCAATGGCACACAATAACCATTATATATAAATTTGAGAATTATAAAAAAAATAACCATGATATATAAATGTGACAATTATTAAAAAATAGCCATGATATATAAATTTGAGAATTATTAAAAAATAACCATGATATATAAATTTGAGAATAATTAAAAAATAACCATGATATATAAATTTGAGAATTATTAAAAAAATAACTATGATATATAAATTTGAGAATTATTAAAAAATAACCATGATATATAAAGTTGAGAATTATTAAAAAATAACCATGATATATACATTTGAGAATTATTAAAAAATAACCATGATATATAAAGTTGAGAATTATTAAAAAATAACCATGATATATACATTTGAGAATTATTAAAAAATAACCATGATATATAAATTTGAGAATTATTAAAAAAATAACCATGATATATAAAGTTGAGAATTATTAAAAAATAACCATGATATATACATTTGAGAATTATTAAAAAATAACCATGATATATAAAGTTGAGAATTATTAAAAAATAACCATGATATATACATTTGAGAATTATTAAAAAATAACCATGATTTATAAATTTGAGGATTATTAAAAAATAACCATGAAATATAAATTTGAGAATTATTAAAAAATAACCATGATATATAAATTTGAGGATTATTAAAAAATATCCATGATATATAAATTTGAGAATAAAACATAATTTGTTGAAATGAAATGATAGGAATTTACTAACAAATGTATAACTTAATTATAAAATAATCATATTATTAATCTCATGTTATTTTCTCGTTAAATAATTTTAATAATTTCATCTGACATAAAAAAAGATCAATGAATTTTACATTTTTATTTTCCTATTTTTTTTAAGAAAAAAAGAAAGAAAATTAAGCATTCCTTATCCCAAAAAATGTTCCTTTTGATTCTGGGGTGAAATATGACCTGGACATTTCTTGCCAACATCCATGAGATGCAGTCTATTAGTGCAGGTGAGAACAGCAGAACAGCACATTCTAGAATGCGCCTAAAAATAGTGTTAGTTTGTTAGACATTTTTGCCAAAATGAACTTGTTAAGTTAAAAACTGCAGCGCTGCATTATAATCCATATTCCGTGCCAAGTTTCTGGTGACGTTTTTCCAGGGCTTTACATTACATTTGCATTTATGCATTTTATGCAACTTGCATTGCATTTCAAGGTACACATTTACATTCTTGCTTTCCCTGGGAATCGAACCCAAGACCTTGGCGTCGCAAGCGCCACCGCTCTACTGTTTGAGCTCCAGGAAAGCTTTAAAGAGCCGTGCAGTCATACGAACCCGTGATCTGTGCAGAGGATTGTCAAAGTTTGTTCCTTCAGGCGCCAGGAGCAGCCATCCACCGTAGATGGGTTTTGCCTGAAACATGCAACACATGATAAGAACAATAAAAAGGGGGAGGAGGAGTACATGTGTTTTACTTCTTCCTACTCCTTTTGTACATGTAAATAGAGTTTTTTTTAAGTACTGGAATGTAAGAAGTTTTATTTTGTTGTTCATCTGTTTTTTTACCGTTATTTTCATGTTCAAAATAAAGAAATCAATCAATCAAAAAAACTTGTGGCATCTCAGTGGCACACTGGAACAAACTGTAATGTCAATCAGTCTCTTTTTGTCTGGAATGTGAAACATTCTCTCACACACACACACACACTTACATGTCTCAATGCACATTAAACTGGGAGTTAAAAAATGTATTTCACCACACAACAACACACTTCACTATTGTGGATCCATGCCAAAGGAAAGTACCACAATATCTCTGCATGTGACGCTCCTGTGACTGCACAACAAAGTGCCGACGAATGGATTTGTGATCGTACAGAAACTCCACAGAAAACGCACAAAAGAGAAACACAAGGGCAAAATGCACTGCTCAGAGGTTCCTCTTTCAAAGCTCAGCAGACTTATTGGAGATCTCAGATACGTTTCATTTTAGTACAGAAAACTTGTTTTTATGGTTCTCCAAAAATGCCTTAAAGAGAAACAATCTAGACTATAGTTAATATAGTTAATATAGCAATAATGTGGATATAAGTTTATGTCATTTGCTCTTGGAGAAATATTTGCGTTCACGCTGAGATGTGACTTCTGTTCGCACACTTTAGTGAATGTGAGCACAGTTATTTGAGATCAAGGTACAATATGTAATAATTTTGTAATAAAATATCCCAAAATCACTTGCAGTGTGATATATTTCAACTGTAAGCACACAGTTGTGTACTTACAATATCCCAAAAGTCTCCAAAGATTTTTTATTTCAGAGAAATTCCAATATTAAATTAGTGGCGTCCTGAAAAAAAACGTCGCCTGTTAATGACGCAGTCTCCGCGCTATCCTCGGTTTCCGTTCATACTGCCATAGCCGTGACGTAACCATGGCGACAGACGTGGACAACCGCGTAGAGCGTAACGTTTACCGGCACGCAGTTCTTGTTTCTTTCAAACATAGACCATGGACAAGCAGACTTTGGGACAAACTATAATGAGGATCAACATTTTTGAGATGCCGAGAGCTAGCGTCCGCGACAACCTTGGACTCGACAGAGCTTCACGAATCACGACTTGACAGCTTTATTAGACAGGTGAGCAAATGTACATAAAACAAATCAATATCTCTAATATATGGTCAGTATGTTATTCTAATGTTGATCTAGCTCACTGCTAGTTTCGTACAGCAAACGAATGAACACGTAGTATAGCATTTTAACTTTCAACACACATTTAAATGCGGTTTAGTGTAATAGTGTAACGTTAGACCAAGTGAAGCAGCGCTGCGTTCCTTCACAAGTCTAATTCGTCTAACAAACTGACCTGTGTGACTAATACAGCACTTACGTGTAGTTCGGAAGAATTAAATGTCCTTATTCCTTTATATCCGCGGGACTCGCTAGTGATTTCTGTCTTTTTAGTAATCGCGACCTGCTTCATTCCATGTTAAAAAACATGAATGTTTGCACTCATCCATAAACATTATTAGATCTATCAGCTTGACATTGAGTCCCATCATTCAGATCATCACTGCATCATCAACCTACGACTTTGTTATTTTACGCCCTCTTGTGGCAAAAAAAAACTAAATATTGTGCCTTAACGAGATCTCAGTTTTGATTTTTCTCCACTAAGGAACAGAAAAGAAAGGGTGACAAATGAATGCCAGTTTATTGCCTGGTTAAAGGAATGTCGGTTTGACAACTTGAACGATGGCCCGTGAAAAAGTCTCAAACGCTAGAAAAAGTAAGTCTCCTCAGATCAAGCGCAGGATGAAAAAAACAAACCAAAGCGACATTAATTTCTCTAGATGTTGCACAGCAAGACTGTACTGACTCAGACCCTTTTGGTTAGGGTTCAACATACTTCTCTAATTAATTCAGCAGAACTATTATCTGTGGATAAAATCTTCATTTTGTAAACTGATTTCATCCAATTCCATATCAATGACGTCATCATAATTGCATTTGGTTAAAGTAAAAGGTTAACACTACACTTGCTGCACTATTTCCCTTTAGGAAATGTAAATCTAGTTTCTCCTGATCTTCTGCTAATGGGAGACTCGGTGCTCTGGGAAATCAGTGATGAGGAGCGGACAGGGACGCAGAGAGAGAGAGAGAGAGAGAGAGAGGGGCTAATGTAGGCCAGATTTTCCTCTTCAATAGTTAAAGTTTGTTCTGTTTATTTTTACAGCCCCCCTTTTTCTCTCATAACAGCGGAACTGAGCGCCGACTGTCTCACAGAGTGTGTGTGTGTGTGTGTGTGTCAAGGGGGAGGGTGGATTCTAATAGCATGACAAAAAGTATGGACATAAATATGTGTGGAATGAACAACTCAGAAAAACCTGACCAACTGCAGCGAGAGAGTGAGCGAGCGAGCGAGAGAGAGAGAGAGATGGGTATATTATCGATGGCTGACAGAACGACAGCCCTGAATCATTATTACGACGGCCTCATGCGACGTACACCTGAACAACAACAACTATTCTGGATTTTTGCATTTTTTGTTATTGTTGGTTGCTAGGCAATTTCGCAATGATCTGAATCAAACTGTCCATTTAAGTGAATCGATTCATAACTCTGATTCGATAATTATGGCATCATTCAACGTTCAATGAAGTCTTCGTATGGCTTTTCCCCCCCAAGAATAGAAATGTTTAAGTAGAGAAAATAGTCTAATCTCAAATATTGCTGGTCTTCGTCATGTACGTGTAAAACACATGATCCAGAATTTTCATGCCAAGATTAGGGATGAGCAACGATTAATCGCATCCAAAATAAAAGTTTGTGTTTACATAATATATGTGTGTAGTGTGTATAATTAATTTATATATATAAATACCCACACATGTATGTGTATATTTAATAAAAATGTGTTATTAATATATCAAATATTTATATTTATATATAATATTAATTGTATTAATTGTGTAAATATATATAAAGTATATACATGCAAATATTTCTTAAATATATACATGCATGTGTGTGTGTTTATATACAAATTAATTATACACACTAAACACACATATATTATGTAAACACAAACTTTTATTTTGGATGCGATTAATCGTTGCCCATCCCTAGCGAAGATGAAATCAAACTGACTTCACACATTATTACAACAACAACTGTGTTTTAATGCCAAGTCGTAGAAATTACAGGATTAAAGATGGGTAAACCTTTGAGCATGAAGTCAAAATAACAAAAATAAAGTCCTGGTGTGACGAGAGTAGTTTTAGCAATATGGTGCTGAGGTTTTATTTTGAAATAAAAAAGTAATATTTTAAGAATAAAAATTGCACAAGCATTCTACTAAACAAACAATATACTACTTTATTCTTAAAACATCATGACTTTAATCTTGTACTGATTTGACTTAATTCTAGTAATTTTTACTTTACAAGGATTGCTACGACTATTTTCGCAATCTTCTATTTTTTATGCGACACTAAAATGCTGTTGTACATTATTACCTTCACATTATTCTGAAACGCATAACGATTCTAGTTTTCAGCCTTTTACTTTTTCAAACACCTGTAATGCAGAGAATTTTTGAATAGAATTAAGCCAATTCAATTCGTTCAATTCGAGTCAATTCGTTCGTTGAATGAATCAAATGACTTGGAAAAAGATCATTTCGATGAACGAGTTTGAACAGGAGAGTCACGAACGCGCATAACAGAACAGAGCAAGGCGACCATTTGAGCTTATAAAACTTAAACTTTTTTATTTATTTATTAAATGAGCGATCATTTTTCTCGATAAGACCCTTATTCATCGTCTGGAATCGTTTAAAGCCCTCTGAACAGTTTGTCTTTTGGACCTTGAACCGTTTGGTTCTCATTGAAGTCCATTATATGGAGAAAAATCCTGGAATGTTTTCATCAAAAACCTTAATTTCTTTTCGACTGAGGAAAGAAAGACGTGGACATCTTGGATGACACGGGGGCGAGTAAATTATCAGCAAAAGTTTTTTTCAAAAGTGAACTACTCCTTTAACAGGTACTAAAGACCTGATTCATTTCACTGTCAACTCAATTTCTAAGTGCTTTCTAAAAAAAGACATCTGTGCTGCTTTGAGGCTCATTTCTCTGAAGCGCTCACTTGCGTGTCCAAATATTCAGTCTTTCTTTGCTTCATCACTTCATTCTTTGATAACAATCCAACCTATACAGTGAGACAGATGGCAAACGGAGGCCACGTCACCTCGGTAATATAGCCGAGACCCAGCTGTGGTAATTTTTAAGGATACTGTCTGGAATCCCCCGGCGTCTGCGTGTGGCCTTACAGTAAAACCGTTCTGGAGCTGGAATCTGGGCTCGAAATAGTGCTGACGCTCCAATACGAGACGTACCTTTGGTCTAAAACTGGTGAAACGACACTATACGGTTCCACTGATTAGTAAATTAGCAGACAATCTTAGCCAAAATAAAAGAGTCAGTCCTAAAGATCATAATAGTGATGGATTCGAACCCACAATCTTTCAGTTAACAAATTTTTAACCACGCAAAACATAAAGACAACGAGGAGGCAGGTCGCTTAACAACCCTGTGCATCTGTTAAACTGCCTCATTAATTACAACTAATCACTAATTAGTCATCTTCTGGCTGACACCTTCACCCAACACAACAGTTCATTCGAAATGGGTCAGTCCTCAAGGGGTAACCTGAGGTTAAGTGTCTCAATCAAAGCCGTAATGGTAATTAGTATGGATGAACCTCTCTGGGGTTTGAACCTACAACCCTTATATTTAAACACTACGCCAAAGCACATGCTATTGGTTGTCATTATTACAAACCTGTGATCTAGATTTACAGAATTGGGAATGGGGAATTCAGATAAATTTGACTCACTTTTTGAGTCATCTGAATGTCTAAAAGTAGTTCATGTAGTCAAATTCACCTTGTATAACCTGGTAATGAATGGTTACAATATGCATAAATAGTTTTTACATGATAATCAAACAATACCATGGATTTACCATGGTATTATGGTAGGGCCAACTGCAATCCTCTAGAATAGGCTGTGCAAAACCAATCTTGGCTTGAATCATGGAACCAGGTCTAAAAACCATAGTATTACCATAGTACTTTATTAGTAGTGAAGTTTTGAAGAAGTTTGGTTATTATCCAGTGCCCCAGATTGGCTTTAATGTGCTATATATACAATATAGTACATTTCCCACCCATTATACTCCATTTATCTGGTACATGTCCCAAAAAACATGGTGTTTTGGTGAGGTCACTCATGTTGTGCTAAATGTCATTCTCTACAATAGAGAAACATAGTATTAACATGGGACTTTATTGTTAGTGGTCAGCAGTTTGCTGGTCATTACTTCTTTGACACGGTAAGTTATTAGACAGAGTATTAGTCTAGTCAGGCATCAGAAAATAGATTAAAAAGTTTGAAGACAAACATTGAAGACAAGCCAGAAAGTTAGAAGTAGTTTTAACAGCTTTAAGTTTGAAGATTTTCAGTTGTAATAGTTTTAGGTTCTAGTTTTGTAGCTTTAAAACATAGATAGATAGATAGATAGATAGATAGATAGATAGATAGATAGATAGATAGATAGATAGATAGATAGATAGATATTTCATATAGAGAGATAGACTATAAATATTACATAGAAAGGATAAAAATAGATAGATAATAAATATTACATATAGAGAGATAGATAAACTATAAATATTACATAGAAATGATAAAAAATAGATAGATAGATAGATAGATAGATAGATAGATAGATATGATTAAAAAACATTATAGAAAGAATGGAAGCTTAAATTAGTCTCAATAGCATAGAAATAGTACATAATGGCAGCTAATGGAGTCTAATGAGCCTCTCCAATTGTTAAAATTTGAATTTTGAGTTTCAACGGTCTCAACTGAATGATTAGATATAGTTGTGTAAAAATGTTACCTGTGATAAGTCTTCATCACTCAGCAGGTGCGCGTCTCGAGCCTTGAAGCAGTTCTGGCATTTACTCTTGTTGAAAATATTGGCCTGAAATTTTCGGCAGGCGTTATCTTTCGCTGACATACTCTGTGCCATGAGTGTGTGTGTTTGTGTTGCCGTTATTTTAAAAACTGCGCAATAATTCCACCGGAGAGTCCTCCCCCGCGCGATGCAGTCCGACCCTCATCACAAACTCACTGCGATCATCATTTATTTATGCACAACCATCTGACCGGACCCACACTAAGGGGGCGATAACAATAATAACAATAACAAAAAATAATAATATAATTAATTTAGCCAAAAAGTTTTAATTTAGCCAAGCTCTCTTGGATTGATTTCTGAAGGGATTCAGTCCGGGACATTCCGCGCTCTCGATCCATGCGCGTCCCCGATCCCCCGCAGGCACACGGACGCGCGCTGATGCGTTACAGTGCGAGTTCCAAAATAATATGCCAAACTTGTACAAACACTCAAAGTAAATGGTGATGGAGAGAAGGTGTTTACTTTCCACTAGCTCACGGCTTCCGACGAACCTTTCAGCGAAACGTGAAGACAACTATCCCGAAACTCCATGTTGTGGAAGAGTGTGGATTCAACAGAGAGTTTTCGGTCCGAAGACGGATTTTTGCAGGTTTGGGTGGGCACGGTGGGTCCGTTTCCCACGGTCACAGCTGATCACACGGGTTCTCCACACATACTACACACTCAACACACATACACACGCAGGAATGAAGGGGGCGGGGCGAGACTTAACTGACATGTAGCGTAAACCAATCACAAAAGGGGACACGCCTACTATTTGTAGTCAGAGTACGCCAGTGTCCAATCAAATTGTTCAATCACACTGATTTTATGGAATAACAGGAATCAAGGTCGGTGGACTGTGCACGATGTAAACTGAAGTTATTTAAACTTACAAGCAGGATATTATATGCATTTAAACTACGTTTTAGTGATTTCGTCTGGTTATAAAGTGAAAAATGACGACACTAAATAATGTATGCGTTAAGATATTTGATAACTATCCATGTAACGCCCCCAGATAGTGACCAATCCTACCTGAGAGGCTCTCCAGTGCCCCCGTTTGGCTTAAATGTGGAATGAGAGCCTGGATTAAAACATATTTATTTTATTCGTTGTATGTTAAAATAAAGCTGATTATATACATATATATATATTATTTTTTTTAATAATGATCTTATTATATTAGTATATCTTAAGTTAGAAACCTAAAAAGTAATATATTTTAAGTAAAAAACTTAAAATCTATATTTTTAATTGTATTATATTTTAATAACATTTAACAATGAGACAACAATCATTTGCAATGAGATTTCAAAAAGTCTCTTGGTGGCACAAAACTTTATTTTTGTAAAAAAAAAAAAACAAGAAAATTTAAAAATCCTAAAAATTAGCAAAATGCATATTATTTAATCATAGACATATTATTACAGGTATGCAAGGCATTAATACAAGTTCACATGCAGTATTAACAATTGAATCTAATCAATTTCACCATGGTTTGAAAATGACATATCAGTAATTTTACAGATAAAAACCGCTGATTTCCTCAAATGAGTCAGACAATAACATTGCTCATACGTGGCAAAGCAGATGTTTGTTTGTTACCACACCAGCTTCCTCAATAACAAGGTTGATTATTCATTTCTCATTTCTGACAGTCAAGACTAGTTTAGGAATGGCCTAAACTTGTGTTCAGAGTTAATCCTGAACTTTATATGACACACTTGGGAGAGCACGTGTTCCCTTTAGTAACGTCCAATGTCCCAGATTAAGGGAGAAGAGAGCCAGAAGGTCTTCTAGGTCCTGTTGATGGAGGGAGCGTTGCTGATCTCCTCGTTGTCCTCTTCATTCATCAGCGGTTCTCTGTCTGTCTGAGCGGGACTCGGAGCCGTGGATCTCTTAGTGGTCTTATTGAGAGTGCCTCCCTGTAAACACACACGTGTGTCATTGCATTTAAATAATAACTGTTCATATTCTACTTCATTTTATCTGTCGATTAAAATGACATTTTTTTTTCCTTTGGTGTAAAATGCACTGATAAATGATGCACAATACGATCAGAAATGTACATAACACAAGTAAATAGGGTTAATTTCCAGTTCATTTTCACTGCATTAGGTCATGAACAACACTGTCAAAGCAGGACAATCCAATCCACCTCAATTAAAATGGACTGATACGCTTTCAAAGCCAACAATAACCTCTGCTATTCCAAAGTACTGTTGACTCAAACCTCAGTTCATGTGTCAGGCGGCACAATCGGACTATAAGACACTGATATCAGTTTCTCTATCAGTGTTACTCATTTCTAACAAATGATGACATAAAAAAGCTGTAAAATGTCCGTGCCAAAGAAGTTTGTAAATGGAAAAGGCTTAGGTGGGTAAGCTGAAAAATTTTATAGAATTACCAGTAAGTCCAAAAGTTTTGTAAGCATTAAAAAATATTAAATACTGTGTGTATTACTGTAAAAACTTATTTTGCTATTTCATTATATTATTGTACATCTTGAAATATATAAAAAGATACTTGTATATATATATTTTAATAAAATATCAATTTATATTTTCATTACATTATATTAAAAAGTTTTGTAAGCATTAAAATATATATTATATACTGTGTGTATTACTGTAAATACTTATTTCATTATTTCATTATATTATTGTATATCTTGAAATATAAAAAAATACTTGTATATATATATTTTAATAAAATATAAATGTATAATTTCATTATATTTGTAAGTTTTGTAAGCATTAAAAATATTTTATACTATGTGTATTACTGTTAATACTTATTTAATTATGTTATTGTACATCTTGACATATAAAAAAATTCTTCTGTATATATATTTTAATAAAATATAAATGTATAATTTCACTATATTATATTAAAAAGTTTTGTAAGCATTAAAAATATTATATACTGTGTGTATTACTGTAAATACTTATTTAATTATTTCATTATATTATTGTATATCATGAAATATAAAAATACTTGTATATATATATATTTTAAAAAGTTTTGTAAGCATTAAAAATATGTTATACTATGTGTATTACTGTTAATACTTATTTAATTATATTATTGTATATCTTGAAATATTAAAAAAATACTTGTATATATATATTTTAATAAAATATCAATTTACATTTTCATTATATTATATTAAAAAGTCTTGTATACATTAAAAAATATTATGTGTGTATTACTCTAAATAATTAATTATTTCATTATACTATTGTATATCTTGAAATATAAAAAAATACTTCTATATATATATTTTGATAAAATATCAATTTATAATTTGATTATATTATATTAAAATAAACATTTAATTTTTTGCTTACAGTATGTTTATACAGTAATTGTGCTGGGAAATTTCAAAAAGGGGCAATATTCTTAGTCCCTTGGTGGCACAAAACTACTATAAAAACGAAATTGTTTTGTGATAAATTTTCTATGATTTTGAGTGCAAGCTGCTCCTCTTATCGGACTTCACTATAGATGGAGACAATAAGAGGCAAATCAAGCTTTTCAGGCTCTGAGAAAACCTTACAATTATGCCGGTCAAGGTTGCGTGAAATCATCCGTCTTTGAACATCACAACAATGTGAAGCGTCACTCGACTCGTCCTGCTCGCCCTGTTCTACAAACTCTTCACAGTTCTCGTCTATTCATACTGTTGCTATGGTTACCGGAGGTTACTAATCTGCGATGGGATCTACAGTATGGTGATTCAGAGAGATGTGGCGATAGTGGGCGAATGTGTGTGTGTGTGTGTGTTACCTGTCTGTAGTCGACGATGTTGAGTATTCCAGAGGTGATTATGCAACTGATGGTATTAGCCAACATGAAGATCATCATATGTTGCCATCTCCACAGCGGGATCTTAACATCACTGACACACAAAACATATATTATGGTATAGACACGGTACTATACATTAAATATATCGTATGTCTGTGTGTCAAAAAAAACAAGTTGTATATATACAATATACATATTTTAGAATAATATAAGATTGTTATACCTCTATAAATAGTGCAGTAAAAGATCTATAAATGAGCAGGTGTGTAATCTATACTTAGATACCGATGATGATGTGATATCGAAAACGTTTATTTATTTATTTTTTCATTTTTTTTTCACTTTTTTATTTTTTACTGCTTCTGAATGAAGACTTTTTATTAGTATATTGCTATGTACAATGAACATAAATGTCACCTGGACTTGGTGCCCAGTATCTGTCCCACCACCAGATTGGAAATGCCGATGCCGATCATCTGTATGGATGTGGCCAATCCCATCGCAGTGCCCAGTGTGGCTTGAGGCACCACCAGTGGGATAGAAGGCCACATGCTCGCCTAACACAATAGAAGACACACGTGAAAAACCAAAAGCTACCAGAAGATGGCGAAGTGATTTGGTGCCTAAAGTGGAAGAATGGGTAGATGTAATGCTAAGCATTTACAATATGGAAAAGCTAACTGCATCCCTTAGATTGGAAATCGATACATTTAACAATATCTGGAAAGGATGGCTTAAATATATATAAAGCAACATAGAACGGATTTTGTTTAGAGACTTGTGGTAAGGTCTGAATGTTTATGAATACCTCTCAAATTTACGATGTAGATGGGTGAAGAAAGAATTTTTTTTTTCCTATGCAAGGATTGTCAATGAGGAAAATACATACTATACCCCGGTTCTAAGCTACAGTTGTTGTTTTTTTTCTTCTGTTTTTCTTGTTGTTGTTTGTGTTTTTCTTTGGTTTATGTTTAAAAAAAAAGTCTTATCACTAAGGGCTTTCAAGGAAAATCAGTTATGACTGTCTTTGAACATTGTATGCCCGGTTCGGTTGTACTGTAAAATTCATACTGTGTGAAAAATAACAATAAAAATATAAATGATAAAAAAAGAAAAACCAAAAGCAAGAATCAAACATGTACATTAACCTGTAGTGCGTATATTCTTCTGTTGTTTCACTTTATCGGCTAAATTCACAATATTGGCACACTATTTTTCAAGTAATGCGACGACACACAAACACAAGAGAAAGAAAAGATACAAAACTCTAACCCTAAAATATAATTTTAGTGTATTTCTCTTTTCCTAGAGGAAAACCTATACAAAAAGTGGCACAGCTTACCCCACTCTGCCCTATTGACCTTGCATGAACATCTCAAATTAATTTCTCCTATTTCAAAATGTCAGCATCGTCTTCAGTAATTGGAGAATTCTGAATACTTCAACCAATCACAAGCTCTCTTGCAGTGTTTGCTGACCACACACTTGATACTCACAATACTTTAATAGTTCACGTCAATCCATAGTGTCTGGTGTCTGTGTGTGTGTTTGATACTCACAGCAGCAAATGAGTAAGTGATGCCGAGCCAGATGGTGGATACGAGAGGAGGGACGAACGTGAAGGCCAGCAGACCAAACACAGGCAGTGTCAACACGGCACAGAGCCCTGCAAACACACCGCGCAGACCCACATAGTCCTAACGCACACACAGAAACAATGTGTTCATGTTTTCAAAAATACAGTGAAGTCATTAATATTGTGAAATATTATTACAATTCAAATGAACTGTTTTCTATGGTAATATACTTTAAAATGTAATCTATTCCTGTGATCAAGTCTTCAGTGTCACATGATCCTTCAGAAATCATTCTGATTTTGTTGCTCAAGAAACATTTATTGAAAAAATATTTGCTAAATTAAAAAAGAACAGCATTTCTTTAAAAAAAAAAAGATCTTTTGTAACATTATAAATGTCTTTTGATGAATTTAATGCATTCTAGCTAAATAAAAGTATGAATTAATTTTTTTAAAGAAAAACGTTTGAACAGTAGTGTATGCCTGTGTGTGCAAGTATGTGAATAAAACATCAGTGGAGTGTACTGTATGTCTGTGTGTGTGTGTGTGTGTTAGACGTACGATGAGGATGCCGACAGCGGCGGACAGCACCAGTGAACTGTCATACACAGCGCCCGCGATGTACGCCGCCTCCTTCTGACTGTACCCGCTGTATTTATCCTGGATAAACTTACTAAAAACACACATATACAGCAACACATGAACAAAGTGGACTAACACAGTTTAATCTAGAAACTTTTATGTGCTTCATGACCGTACCTGGCATCAGCGATGAAGGGGAAGATGCCATTATAAAAGAACATGATGGTGAGAACCAGCAGCCAGTATCTGAGAGACAGACTCTTCACATCCTGAACTCTCTACATACAAAAACACACAATATATACCAGCTGTATCACTACAACAAATGATCATCAGTGTGAAAATACTATATATACTGAATACATATGTATAGTGGTCAACATTAGAAGTGGATCAAAAAAGTGAGGGTATTGTTCGAAATCCATGTATAACTTTGATGAAAGGTTTTGATCCACTTCAAATGTTGACTACTGTATTTATCATTATGATCAGTGTTGGGTGTAACTAAGTAATTAGTTACTGTAATTTAACTACTTTTCCCTTAACAATGTAAAGTAAGGGATTACTCTTCATTTATCTGTAATTTAATTACAGTTACTTCTGATGTAAATACTGTGTATAGATCAATCCGATCTCACAGCGATTCGTGTGCATTTTATGAGGTGTCTAAATATTACGACCGCACTCGAATTATTGTAAAATATGTGTGAAAAAAGTGTGAGATCAGACATAAAACAATAGTGGGTTTAACATCAAAATGTATTGTCTGATGCTAAAAAGTATGTTTTTATAATGTAACCTTCTCCACCTTGGTCAGTTTAAGGAGAATTCGTGCAATTTTATAGTATTTATTTGAAAGAATTAAGACTTGTATTATTCAGCTGGTTGAGATTGATATGGGATTTTGAAAGTAATTAGTCATTAAAAGTAATTAAATACTTTTTAGAGAGAGTAATTAGTACAGTAATCTAATTACACTGCTGAAGAGGTAATAAGTAACTAGTAATTCATTACTTTTTTAGAGTAACTTACCCAACACTGATTATGATATTATACTCCAGCAATGGTGAAACTACTGTACTGTTGTAGTATGCCATTCTAAACATGAGTTTTACCATCTATATCGGTCTCACCACTTTGCGTGACTCCTCCTGAATCACTCCATCCAAGCCCAGCTGCTTCATGCCCACCCTATCCAGAACACTGACCGTTACAGCCGACAGGAACCCAAGAACACACAGGAACGTGCCTGTACACAAAAAACAGATGCATTTTAATATTCCCAGGACGCCACATCCGAGGTTTAGCTGTTGCATGTTGAGTTTCTTACCTCCCCACAGCGTCCACTGCATCCCGTACTGAGACTCAAACCTCTGCGTGAGGAAGAAGTTCAGAACCGAGCCCAACCGAGAGAAGGCCAGGGTCAGTCCGAACGCCAGAGCCAGCTCCTTCCCCCGGAACCAGAACGCCGTGATACGGTTCTGGACAACTGAGAAAGCAAGAAGAGAGACACATGAGAGTTAATGTAGCTTTCTCAATGGTGCTTTTTCATGGGTGTGTGTTTGTAAAGTCTTCGGCAATGACGACCCTCGTTTACCTCGTTTACTCGAGTAAAGAATAAGAGAAAGAAAAAGCGTGTTTTTGTGCTGTTGGATACTTTAGGGACTTTGTAGAGTTTAGGATCATAATGCAGATCAATAGCCAGCGGAAATTCATTTAAAAATATTTACATTTTGTGACATTTCTGAACTAGATAAAAGGAGATTTGACTAAATAACCAATATACTAAATCATTAACCAATTTAACAACCTCAGGGTCAAAGAGGTATTAGTGGAAAAGGGAAGAACGTTCTCAGTAAAGATTGCAGAAATAATGTCTTTCTTTGGAACAGTAAGCACATATGAATTATGCACAATAAGACTTTATAAAATTAAATGATGTATTAGGAAAACACATATGGTCACTTTAGAGTCACATTAAACGTAACGTGCAGAAACCCCATTGGTTGGTAAAACGGGTGAAAAAAAATGGCCAGATTAGCAGTAGAATATGAAAATAATTTTTTTGTAATTTTTGCAATTCATTTTGGTGCCACTTATGGTGCAGAAATTACTTTGGAGTTGATTTACTTGACAGTCATTTACTTTATTTAGAGTTAATTTTACTTTAATAATTTGTTTTCAATTTTATAATATTTTATTTTTAATCCTTCTACTCATGATCCTTTCTTTTCTATATATACTAGGGCTGTGCAAAAGTTAATTGCGATTAATCGCATCCAAAATAAAAGTCTGTGTTTACATAATATATTTGTGTGTGCTGTATATAATTATTTTGTATACATAAATACCTGTGCATGCATGTATATATTTAAGAATTATTTGCGCTTAAATTCTGTATATATTTATTAATCCATAATCTATATTATATAAATATAAATATTTTATTTATGAATAAAACATTTTCTTAAATATATACATGCATGTGTGTGTATTTATATATACAAAATAATTATATACAGCACACACAAATATATTACGTTAACAAATCGCAATTCATTTTTGCACAGCCCTAATATATACACATGCGTGTACATAGAGTTCCTGAAAACCAAACCAAATTCCTGTGCATACTTGGAGAATTAAGCTCATCTGAATCTGAATTCAGAACTAAAGATATGTTGTTTCTAGAGTTAAACCTGCACAATGTCAGTGGTGTTATGGGGGAATATCTGATGTCTTACTGGTCAAAGATCCGTTTCCAGATCCAAACAGAAGTCGTCCAGTCAACATGAGGGGCAACAGGTACGTCGTGCCCTTAAAATGAGACCCCAATGCAAAGATCGCTGAGCCCAACACAGTCAGGAAGGAGAAGAGAAAAACGCCAACTACAGGAGAGAAAACCCAAACTTTACACACGTGTATTCAAGATAGAATACTGATTATTGACAAAATCAGACGGATTTCAAAACATCAATTACAAAAAAAAAAAATCATTCCAACTTACAGCGGTTTCCCAATTTATCAATGAGGAATCCCGCCATGATGACCACCACAGCATTCCTGCGAAAACAAAATAAGAGTCCTTTAACAGCTGATAAACAGAATGAAGCTTTACATCAGTGATTGTCTGGTTGGGCGATATTATAGAGAACGAAAAATAAAAATAAATAGATAAATTAGATAAACATAAACTGAAACATGATAATATGTCAATGATACTAAAACAACAGTGGTGTGAGACTTACGTCCAGGCGTAGACGGCGTAGAGCAGGTTATACTCCTGTGGTGTCATTCCCAAACCTTCCACACATGCTCCTGTGCCATTACCAGTGCTGTTACTCACCGTCTCGTTCGAACATGTCAGATTCTGTAGGAAACAACACAGGCTGAGCATTCAGGGCCTTACTTTTCTGATCCAGAGCCTAAAACAGGGAGGTTTATATGTAATATTTGTTACTCCCATGATGTTAAAGGGGTCATATCATACATTTTATTATTATATAAGTAAAGACTTTTACCAGTAAAACAGTCATAATTTAGTTTTTCATGGTTATTTGGCTATTTATGACATGGCTTCATGTTATTTCTTCTGTGGTTTGGAACAATTTTATTGATCCTGCTCTCCTCATTTCCTCATTGTGACTGGACGGGCCATTCAATAGATCAATAGTGTTCATCTATTCAGAGGTTTATGCAGCTCATTTTCAACAAATGCTCTGTTGTATATATGAATGCTGTTGCATATATCTCAAAATATAAAGGTATATTTGATTCCTCATAATATGACCCCTTTGAAACTGCCTAAACTAGGATTAGGCGATGTGAAAGTGAGGTCAGAGGACAGTAAGTTGCTTCTCACCCCCTGAAACTGCTCCTGCAGGACACTGGGAATGTCAAAGCAGAAATAAGAGCCGAAAGTCAGCATGCAGTTAAAAAACAGGACCACGAACCGGTAGTAGGCTGTAAATACACACATAAACACACAAAAAGACACACAGAGAGAGAGAGAAAGTGTAGAGTTAGTCATCATGTGTCAGGTTACATCTAAGCTAACAAAGAAAACAACACTTAGGAGCATGACTCTCTTGTGAATTATGATATTTAATGTGCATGAAACTTGGTTTAAAATTAAATCTGTCTTTGTTTACAAACTGAGAGCTCATCTAAATGGCTCTAAATTCACAAACATTCTGAAATATCAGTGAAATTATGAATTCACCTTGTTCTGCTGCTTTGGCCATCTCGACCCCAGATCAATCTCCGCAGTCTTCCCATATAACGATAATCTAGTGGGATTTCTTTTTGTTTATGGCCCAGTCAGGAGGCGATCTTCAAAATGTGCAGCTTGTCCAGGAGCAGTCGCTATTCGCTGATCTATAAATCATAATAAAATAGTAAAAGCTCCAAACTTCAGGAACAGTCGATCCAGGTTTTCTAGCAGACTGTTTTCCTCATTTAGCGTTACGTCATAGCCTGGGCGGGTGTCATGTGACTGAGCAGATTACGTTGTTTTTCTCAGCGCTGACACAGCACTAATGATGATTGGGTTGATAATAGATAATTGAATCATGTACATTTTATCACGCTTTAAACAAAACAATGCCCATTCTCATGACATGTTTACGGAAATAACATTTATTCATATATAAAATTTCACAATATGTAGTAATTTAAAGCGCTTTAAACGCTTTTAAAGCGCCTTAAAAGTCATGAAATCAAAATAACTAACGTTATGTAAGAAAAATCCAACGTACACATTTAAACTTGTAATATCCAGCTATAAAATACAATATAATATTATATAATAACATAATATAAGAATCTAATCAAAATCAAACAAACACCTGACTGCATTATCCCCAAAACATTATTTTAATCATTTTTGAAACGCGATCCGTACTAATATTGTCCCTCTCGCCGCCCCATATTTGTTTACATTCGCAGCCTGCAAACTCTTATTGACAGCGGAGGGTGGTACACTAAGACTAAAACACAATAATGATAAACTACTCAGGTTTAATTTACACATAATGACTCGATTATCTTATAACACTGTATATTTAAGTACATTATAGTTTATAGAGTATATTTATAGTTATAATAAATTACCGGCAGCTGATTAAAGGGATGTCAGCCGTACATAGAGCAAACACGTGGGACATTTCAGATTCGGAGAATGAGAGTGAAGACATTAAAGCATCATCATCATCATTATGTGTAACACTCGATCAGAACACGTCTATAAACGAATCAAACACTTCTCCACCCTCCGCCCGGCCTGAAGACAGCAGCATCAGCGCGGATGGAGTGAAGATCTCCGGCAGGAGGAGGAGGAGGAGAGAGGAGGTGCTGGAGGAGCTGGAGGCCAAAGAGAGACGGAGAGAGGAGAAGGACAAACTCAAAGAGAAGAAACTACAAGAGCAAAAGAGAAGAAAGGAGGCAGCGGAGAGACTGAACCTGTTAAAACCTGAAAACTTCATTAAGAGTCTGACAGCTCACATTCATGCAGGTGAGAAACAACTTCTCTCCTGTCGAGCATCTTGAAAAGTGGAGATGGTTATTGGTGGTTATCGTATTTCTCTCTCTGTAGTGCTGTTGCAGGATGCAGGCTGTGATGTGTTGCTCAGGAATCTTGATGGGTTGCAGTGGAGGAACCGGATAGAGAATCAAGGTCTTCCTAACAGCATCCGCTGGACACAACAAGCCCTTCAGGTCACTAGTAACTCAGACTGTTGCTTCTTTCTTAGTCTGTCCACTAGAGGTATAGCAGAGGTGTCAGGTTGCATTAGTATTGTGGCAAGGGCTCATTAATGTCCCAGCAAGTGTTTGTTCTCTATGTGTGTGTTTGTACACAGCAGACTGAGGGTGAGGATAAAAATGAAAATATTGAAGAAGATCAGGTTCTGATGGTGATCTCCCATAATGAGTTAGAGGACATGGTGATGTCACATAAAACATTGACCAATCAGTCGGTCAGTCATGATTATATTATAATATAATTATAATATAAATATATATATATTATATATAAATGATATAATCATTTCTATCATTCTAGGCTCTTATTGGTGATATGTATGAGGGGTCTGAGTCTCTGTTGAATCATCTATATAAGTACTTGACCACAACTGCTGGGAAAGTTGTCACAATTCTAGCGATAATCAGTCATCAGCAACGGTAAACACAGTCTCTCAAATCATCTTATATCTCATAATATGAATGGATGTCTCTAAGTGCATATGTGTGTGTGTGTGTGTGTGTACAGATCAGAATCTTGGGGTGAAGATGATCTTGACCTTCACCTCAGTCAGCATCATCTGGACACAGAAGAGGTCAGATAAATCCATCATTGTCATTTTTCAGTAATGTAACCTCCCAGTAACCATCATGCCTTGTTTCTGTGATGGGCAGCTGTTGGTTCACCTCCAGCTCTACTGGAATGTGGCAGTTCACTTCCTGTTTGGCTGGCAGGAAGTGACCGATCATGTGGTTGCACTTACCAAGGCTTTATCTAAGAGACCTTACAAGTGAGTTTTAAACGCAGAAATCACACAAAATAAATCATTCAAAAGTCCTGGGCTTACTTTTTTCTGTTTTTCCATTTTATCCTCAGACAAATTTGGGGTTTGAATTATTCATGCTTCTATAAGAATCAAATTAGGGAACTTGTCCAAATCAAAATAGGGACCTTATGAATTGCTTTTAGTGTGTTTGTTGTTATGCGATTCTTTCATCAGCCATTTCAAACAGACTTTTAATCACTCTTAAAGTGGTATTCACCAGATGAGGTATAGGACATATTTTGCTTTCACAAAATTTGTATAATATGACTTGTTGTGTTTGCTTGGTTTTATTGTATTTATATGATATTTGTATTATATAGAAGTTTTGCCATGAAAATAGCCTTAGATACTGACATGGCATTAAATAAAACAATATATCCATCTATCTTTTGTTGTCAGGGCGTTGTGTGTCACCCCTGATCTGGGCTTCTGCATGGACGGCTCGTGGTCAGCGGGTGTGCGAGTGGACAGAGACGGCCACGGTCTCGCTCAGGTGTGGACACGTCAGATACAGCAGCTGAACCGCGTCAGTCCAGCCATGGCCAAAGCCGTGACGACCGCCTACCCTTCCCCTTCCCTCCTGCTGAAGGTAACGTGTGCTCAGACCATCTCTCTCTTTAAACCAACACGCAAGTGACTTTAACAGCACTTCATCGACTAACCGCTAGAGACAGGCTCCAAAAGAGAGTCAATCCCATGTTAAAATCATAGACGGTAAAAGAAATGGACCCTAGACATCAACGGAGAAAAGTGAAGTCAATTAGAAGCACTCACTTCCTGATGGCCGAGCGACTGCGCAGACGTGAAAAAGAGATTGTGGTCTTTATAGCTAATTTTGTTTTATAACTCACCTGTTTAAATTATATTAAGCCTTAAAGATTGGCCTAATTAAGGGCGTGGCCACTTGAGTGACAGGTGGATTGTCCCTGATGTCACTACTAGCTGCTTGTCTGCTGTCTGTTAGCATCACGTCACGTCAGCTAATCCCGCCTCTTTGACTGATGCTCTGCCAAAATGGCGACAGCTGGCTCCGCCCACTTTGGGCTTTAAAAATGCTCTTCAGAAACCTACGGGTGATGTCACAGACACTATGTCCATATATTTTAGTCAGACTCACACTGAACATCATTCTCATCCTCTCCTGCTCCAACAGGCCTATGAGGAGCTGCCGTCTGAGGAGGAGCGGCGCAGACTATTGGCTGATCTCCCTGTAGTAGGCGGAGCCAAAGAGAGGCGCGTCGGTCCTGATCTCGCTGGCCGTGTCCATCGCCTCCTCACTTCCCAGAATCCTCATCTACTGCTGGATTAGGACTAGTGTGGAATGAAAAACGAATTATGCACTTTATAACCAGAAGACTAAAGCAGATTAAACTTCTTCTAAAAGTTTGAGCCTCAAATTAATACATTCATCCTCCAAAATGAACATTTTCATTGCTTTGCTTTGCTATCACGATACTAAAATAACCCAGCCTTGGCTTGTGAGCTAGCACCACAGTCTATCATGGGTTCGATTGTTATATAAATGCATTCAATGCAACCCTGATTGTGCACTTTATATTGCTTGGATAAAAGCATCAGTCACAGATGCATTCATGCAGGCAGCACAAACACGGTTCAGGATGTGATCAGGAGTTTAATACATGTGATACATGAAAATCATAAGGAGTAAATCAGATTCTTCAAAACAAAAAACACATGCAATAATGAAATGAGCTTTTTTATTGTTGTTTTTTTACTGCAAAACAATGCAATCAGTAAGAAAACATGCAAAAGAGTACAAAATCATTCACTCATCAAATGATGAATCATAATCTGATATTAATAATAAGATAGGGGAGGTTGAACTAATGAATAAAAGTTAAGTGAATAAATACAGAAGGAGAAAGAAAACACTCTATTCTACAGATATGCATTAAGTTGTCATAGCAGAGCTGTAGCTCTCTGGTATTGAATTACGATAAAATATTGTAACGCTTTATTTAACAGACCAGTTGACAGGCTCAGATATTGATCACTCAGCCTGTGCTGGATCTATAGATGCCAGGAAGTTTTTCATGAGGTTTATAATGTTCTGAGCCCATCTCTCTGAGTCCGAATGAATAAACACAAATTCATATTTAAAGTGTCATAGAACTAATCTGCTGCTTTTGAGGTTTCAAATAGCTGATGACCAATCACAGCCAGGCCATAGCTTCAGATTCAACTACAAGTAAAGTAAAATAAGATGTTTGGCATGTCTTGATCTACCTTAATATATAGGATAAACTTCTCAAAATAAGGGAGGGAGGGTTTCCTAACTAGTATTGGCACAGGAAATGAGCAAGTTTATAAGAAATGTAAACCTTCAACGCCATCCTGAACCCTGTAAATAATTGGAAAAAGAAACTTACTAAGAAAAAGGAGGGTGAGTTTGATTCACTAGATTTCATGACGGTTATACTCCAGTGAATGTGTTTTGATCGTTTGGCAAGGGAGACGACGCAGGATTAGGTTGAGTTGAACAGCGCGACGCGTGTATTTAAGGAACGGTTCACGTAGCAATGACAATTATGCCACTCATCCAAATGTTGTTCCAAAAAACCATGTCAAAAAAACAAAAAACCTTGTTCCAAAAAACCACAACGTGTGGTTGTGTGGAACGGTTCACGTAGCAATGACAATTATGCCACTCATCCAAATGTTGTTCCAAAAAAACATGTTTTTCTGTAGGACACAAAATTAATGTTCTTCAAGAAGATCTCATACTTGCATGAGGGCAGCACGATTATTAATTATAATTACTAAATAAAGAAAATTATATATTTCACCGTAAAATAAAGTATTCGCTTTTTAAAAAAAAAATAATAATAATTTTATTTTACTGTGCAACTGTAAAATTACAATGCATTTATTTATGGTCGTCTTAATTTCCTCAATTTTTTAAAGATTAAATCATCAAGATTTTAGCGGAGACCTTAAAGCTTCTCTTTTGATGGTTTATAAGGACTTGTCTTTAAAATTTTAAAAATCGATGGTTGCACATGTTGGGTTTCTAAATGCACATAGATATGCAGCACATTCACGGATGACACACAATCTGAACTCGTGTAAATGAACACAGCGCCACTCTTGACTCTCCGAAACACGCAGCGCATATATTATGTAATAATTGCACTAAGCCTATTAAACCTAGTATTGTGAACTGGGTTTTATTTCAACTAATCATGCAGGCTTACTCGTACTCATAAATCATACGAGTTTGGATAACATGAAGGCGAGTAAACGATGAACTCTCCCTAAATTTACATGTAAAACGTCAGTGTCTCACGTCAAGCGACAGCGTTTCCTCTTGTAAGTCTCGAGATCCGAGGAGAAGTCGTCCGAGTCACTCTCAGAGGCGGAGTCGGGCCAAAGGGAGGTGTGGCCTGTTGGAGTGTAGGCGGGGCTGAGAACGCAGGAACCGGCGTGTTCCGGTTTATACGCAGAACTGACGTCATTTACCTCACGGCCCTCGCCGGAAACAGACAGTAGCGGGTCACAACAAGCACAGGAAGCAGAAATATGCTGACATATAGGGTTAGGAAGGGAGCTGTGGTCAGATGTGGGGGCGGAGAGGTCAGAAAGTGAGGAGGGATCGAGGTAACAGGTGACGTCCATTATCGAGACTGAGTTTTGATAATGTGCATCATCTGGACATGAAGTCGAGTCAGGATATGTCGAAGCTTCAAGGCAGGAGGCAGAATCAAGAGGGTCATCTTTACTGCAGTAAGAACCAGGGTTATCAGAGAAGGAACTAGAAATAAAGACAAGTTCAGCGTCAGAGGGATTGTGGGAGGGAACGGGGCTTGTGTATTTGTCAAAGTTGCCGTCCTCTGTTTGTGTGGCTTTGTCCTCGCTGTCGTCTGCGGATCCGAGGGTCAGAACCCACCCCAGCTGGTTAGACAGCAGCAGACGCAGACCCGGCGGGAGTGGAAGCACACGCAGAGCGTCTGCGCAGTTCGGCAGTATTTTGCGCAGCTGTGTACAGCACAGGTACTGTAATGTGGTGGCGGCAGAATGCGAACGGATCAGTTTCATGCTGCTCTTGGCTGCAGTCGAACACACCATCGGATACAGGCGCTTATTTTGCAAGTGAGTAGCAGCTATGCCTGACAGAACCAAAGGGGATAGATAGAATGATAGATAAATAGATAGATAGATAGATAGATAGATAGATAGATAGATAGATAGATAGATAGATAGATAGATAGATAGATAGATAGATAGATAGAACAATAGATAGATAGATAGATAGATAGATAGATAGATAGATAGATAGATAGATAGATAGATAGATAGATAGATAGATAGATAGATAGATAGATAAAAAGAAAGATTGTAGTTGCAACAGCAGTTTGAGTAAGAAATACATTGATAAAGGAAAGAAACGAGTGCATGTTTGTCTTACCGATGCAGCGACGGTTCTTGTAGAAGCTCAGGGTGCCGTGCCAGCTGTCCAGATGAACCCCGATAATGGATCCTTGACCGAACCGTGACGAAAAATTCACCTTTGACCCCTTATGATGGAGCTGACCTATACCAAGATAAACGTAGATTCAAATACAGAGTTAAAAACACACGAGTACTACCACAAAATACTCAAATACAGTCAGAAAACCTGCACTGTACAACATTGGTGTCGGAAAGATGTTGAAATAAGTCTAATATTGACTAAAAAATAAAGACTTATATTGTGAAAAAATATTTAAAAGAACTGTTTTCTATGTGAATATATAGTAAAATGTAATTTATTCCTGTGATCAAAGCTGAATTGTCAGCATCATTACTCCAGTCTTCAGTGTCACATGATCCTTCAGAAATCACTCTAATATGATGATTTGATGATCAAGAAACACTTATGATTATAATCAATATTGAAAAGGGATTAAATGAAATTTATTGAAGTCAAAATATTACTTTTATTCCATTTAGTCATTATTAAGGGTTAGATCAGGTAGGTACAATGATAAATGTTTTTTTTTTTAATTTAGGTATTTTTTATGCACAAATATGTGCAGGTTTTATCTATTTAAATGAATGCTATTGAATTAACACGTGACCTCTGACCTCACCTGTGTAGGACAGACCCCAGCTGTCCTCATCAGTGCCCAACAGACTGCAGAAACTATGTTTGAACTGATCCAGGTTCACTTCTGATGTCCCGATACCAACCATCTGGCTCATGAAAACACAAGATAGATATTTAAAATATATTTTCACCACTCTTACTAAAACATTTGTATTAATTACATTATTATCAAGAACATCTTCATAATGATATGCAAAGGTGTTTGCTTAGATAATCAGTATTGTAATAAATTTAGTATGTATCCTGTCTTCATGGGGCCAGTTTTAGACCCACCAGCAGTAGTCAAGGCATGGTTAGTCTTAATTTTCAGTATGAAATTAGGCCAATGTACGTTTTTATGTAACTGACTTTAAAAAGTTATGAACAGTCTTGTTCATAAAAATAGATGACTAACTTGTAAGACTAGTCTAAAGCGGTTTATCTCACCATATCTGTGCCGTAGACCGGAGATGTCATCTTGATCTCCCAGAAGTGTTGCCCGTCAGCGAGAGGCTTTGCGCCCCTGATGCCGGCGGTTCCACAGCTGTACTCCGAGTGGAAGCTCACCGTCCGCTTACAGCGGCTCAGAGACACGGAGGAAGATCTGCCCTCCTCGTCCCAAACCCAATCACATCCTTCACACAACCATAAACAACATCTCACTATCCGTGTTCCAGTTATTTGATCAAAAATTAGATGAAACCGTAATATTGGTAAATATTGCAATTTAAAATATTTTTTTTCAATTGTCATATATTTATCTATCCGACATAAAACGGATAGTTCCAATCCTTGATTCTGATGTTCACGTTAAAACTATTTTTTACAGTCTATAAAGATAAAACATGGCTATGACCGCTTCACCCAACGGTCTATGTATCACTGCGCAACTGCTGTTGCTGTTCACGGTCAGGGATTATTTTTATTTTTTCTAGCGGAAGGAAGGCTTTTAGTGATTTTATTTCATGAAAGTTGCACTAATACTTTTTTTTTAACTTTAATATTTTTATTGTATGGTAACCGTTTTACAAAAGCAATAAGGTACTCGAGGCAAAGGCTGTATGGTGAATAAGTAACGGCTAAAGGGCGTTGTTAGGCACGACGCAAGCGGAGTTATTCACGATACAGGATAACGTTACAGCACAGCCTTTCGTAACTTATAATGTAAAATTTAATTTATTCCTGTGATTAAGTCTGTATTTTCAGCATCATTACTCCAGTCTTCAGTGCCACACAACACGATCCTTCAGAAATCACTCTAATAAATGATTTGCTGCTCAAGAAATATTTCTGATTATTATCAGTGTTGGAAACAGCTTCATATTTTTTTTAAACCAAAATACATTTTTGTTTTCAGGATTTTTTGATAAATAGAAAGTTTGAAAGAAAATCTTTTGTAACATTTTAAATGTATTTACAGTCACTTTCAATCACACTCGCCAAATAACATTTTGAATTTCTCACTGACCCCAAACTTGTCATAGGACAAGTCGGCTCATTCTGATGTTGTGTTTAGTGTGAGCTGACCCTCACCCTGTTCTTCCTCTCCACAGGTGCAGCTGAGTGTGTACGGGCTAATCTGGACATCTGAGCTGAGTTCAGTCTGAGCCGGGCACTGGCAGAACGACTCGCCCGTCACGGGCACCACCGGTGGCATCTCGGCTGGCACACACACCGTCACGGCCTCGTACCCTGTAGAGTCAGCCTCCGACTGCACACGCAAACAAAACCATCAGGGATCTCAGAAATAGCCAGCCTTTTTATGCCTACAAAGATTATGTTATTATCTTTTTAAAGCAGTGCTGTGTCATTGTACACCGTGCATTTGAGACTCTGATTGGCCAGATGCCCAGGTCTCGTAAAGCTGGTCCTAGTTATCTCAGAATAACCTCAGCATGTGAGGGAAGAGTAACACACTCCTGTTCACCTGCTTGTCTTCTGGGCCGAGGGTCGCTGTGAGGGGCGTGGCTTCAGGCTCCGGGACATTTTCACTGACAACATACTTATTCCAAGACATTCCTGAACACAAGAACAGAATGAGGCTGTTATTTCTCTCCATCAATCCATCTATCATTCTATCTATCTGCCTATCTATCTATCTATCTATCTATCTATCTATCTATCTATCTATCTATCTATCTATCTATCTATCTATCTATCATTTGTAAGTGATTTGCACTGACAGACTGACTCGGCTGATACTGTAGCCTACTTCTGATTGCTCCATATGCCACGGCTGGCAATCTGAGCCTCTGGTCTTACATGCTTCATGTGACCTGATGTTTGCACTCTAGAGTTTTCAAAACAGCCCATGAGAGTGAAGACACTTCACCAGACCAGGCTGGCCCATCAGAAAACACTCTATCAAATCTGAGCACTAACACAGAAACTATCATGCTTCAAGAAAGTCCAAGTTTTGTTTCACTTAAATGATTGCTTAATGATTATAGGTTATGAAAGCATGTCAGATATTTCTATACACCAGATATCAATGTATAAATGGATTGAAAGACTTATTATTTGTGTCCTATATGTGCATGCGACACAGCCAGGTGTTCACTAATTGATGGATAATGTGCATCCAAAACGAGAATCCTGCCCTGGATACGTCCACCAACTGGCCCATCTTTACTTGTGTGCTTCTGGGAAATGCAATGGCGCAATAAGTTTGCATTACACTGGCATAAGCACATTTTTCATTCAATCTGCATAAACAAGATGTGTAAGAAGCAATGTGAGAGGAGATAACATCAAGATTTTAGGTTATCATTTATGTGGATATATAAAAGAAAATAGATATTTTCACATTTTTTCCACTTACATACTCCTGCATTTTGAGTGCTAATACTGAATGTACTGTAGTCAAATATAATATGAGCTCATAAAACAGAATGCATAATAATTAGAAACAAATGCCAAATTCCATAAACTTCTGATATGTATAAAAATACTAAAAATAGTAATTCTACAACGAAGTATAATACATAGTCTTATATTATCATAATAACAACTATCATATATGATTATAATATTATATGATTATAATGTATGTGTATATGTTTTTATAGTACATTATTATTACTATCACTCCCAAGAAAACGTCGTTACATCCTTGACAACATTTTAGACTTGTGTAAACGCCAGTGTTTCATGAAGACACCAAGAGTCACACAAAAGTGGACTTTTAGAAACCTCTACTCATAAAACACAACCATTTCTTCACTAAAGTTACGACATAATTGACATATAAACTCACATACCTTGTTAATGTTTCGTAGAGTTAATTTCCCCTGCTTTAAACACCGGTTTCCATCCGGAGCTGGTGTAAGTGATATATGTGATTGGTGACCTACATAAACAAACAGCAAACACACAACACAACACCGCCACTCTTGAATCATACTATAGAAAAGGCGCAGGTCATTAATATTAAATAGGTCACGTAATCGTTGCTTGGTAGCGTTCTAATTAATATTTATTGTACAAGCTGGGCGCGCACTTACGTCGTCTCTTTTTCAGCCAATCACTTAGTCATATTGGGTAAACGTCTTTTTACGTAGTTAATATTCATTCTACAAAGCGTTCGCCATAGTAGATCTCGTAATTTGACAGACGGAACGGGTCGTTCTGTCTATCATCCTCATTAAAGGCCGCTTTAAGGATCAGCGCGCGCTGGCTTTCAGTCAACTTTACCTTAAACGACAAATTATCTGACCTACAGATCAACATATACACTTCAATGACGTGGTGAATTCAACAGGCTGCATCAAACATGTAACGTTATTAATCAGGCTGGTAATATATCATATATATTAATCAACAGGCTGGTATCATTGTATAAAACAATATTTTGTTTTATTTGAAAACAATATCAATTCAAATATTTATTATTAATTAACAATAATTGTGTGAATATTTCAACCTGCCGGAGAGTTTAAATAGTACAGTTTTGAAAGACCATAACAAGGGCGTGACTACGTCGTCTAAATGACCAATAGCAACGCTGACATGCTTTGCATTCTAGTATCTGATTGGACGAGCTTGTCCTATTAGGCGGGATCAAACACGCAGAACGTCAGTATGACGTGTTACAATGCGGAAATAAAAATAAACCAACATGGACAGCAGCGGTAAGTGCGATCACATTGACCAGTAGTACTTTAATACAACTGTCAATTTACGTTGTCATAAATTGCAACAGAATAAAAAAAGATAAACGCAATAATACAGGCATTTTGAAACAAATATAATAACATGAAAAGACCGTGTTAAAATTAAAAAAGTAAAATTGTTTTGTTTATGAACCACAACAATGCCATGCTTTTTGACAACTAGACTGAAAATACAATGTGTTTGTTGGACATTTAACATGATGATGTTGAGGAGCACTATGGTATAATTACATAAATGCCATAGTATTACCTTACAGCACCACTACTGTAAATTGCCAGTGGTTCCAATAAACTTTAAAGATAACAGAATGATGGAATCGACTTTAAAACGCAATGTCTGAACACATGTTTCAGAGAAAGGGAACCTGTCCGAGGTGAAGCACGTGGTTCTGGTTCTGTCTGGTAAAGGTGGAGTGGGGAAAAGCACCATCACCACTGAACTCGCCCTAGCGCTCACACATGCAGGAAAGAAGGTGACATATCCGTGGATTCTATTCCAACATGCTCTATTATATTCTTCTCTATCAAAATTGATTCTCTATTAAAGTTTATTTTGCTATATTCTATTGTATACCACTCTATTTTAATATATTCTGTTTTGCTCTCTTCTATTATCTTCTGTTTTATTTTATTCTGCTTCATTTTTATATATATTAATTTTGCTCTTTTCTACTATCTTCTGCTTTATTTTTTTCTGCTCATGTACTATTCTGTTTTACTTTAATATATTCTGTTATATACTGCTCTATTTCAAAATGTTCTGTTCTACTTTATTCTGCTCTATTCTACTATATACAGCTCTATTGTAATATTCAGTTTTGCATGATCCCAATATTCTCTGTTTTTTCGTCCTGTGAGTAGGTGGGAATCCTGGATGTGGATCTGTGCGGGCCCAGTATCCCGCGGATGCTGAGCGTGGGGAAGCCGGAGGTGCATCAGTGTGACTCGGGCTGGGTTCCCGTGTACGCAGACCCTCAGCAGAAGCTCGCGCTCATGTCCATCGGCTTCCTGCTGGAGGACTCGGATGAGGCCGTCGTGTGGAGGGGGCCCAAAAAAACAGGTCGGACCGTTCACCTTGAGTTGAGTTTTTGAACTTTGGTTCCTGATGTTGTTCCCGTCTCATGTCCCCCGTCACTTTTCCAGCTCTGATTGGGCAGTTTGTCAGTGACGTGGCATGGGGCGAACTGGACATTCTGCTAGTGGACACGCCACCGGGGACGTCAGACGAACACCTGGCCGTGGTCGAGAACCTGCGCAAACATAAAGTGGATGGAGCCGTGCTGGTCACTACACCGCAGGTAAACACACACACACACACACACATACACACACGCTCACTCAGTCCTTGTCATACTGGTACTGTAAATCTCTTGTCTGCTGAATAACATGCATAAACACCCTTTTAAAATGTCAGGCAGTGTCTACAGGAGACGTGAGGCGCGAGATCACCTTCTGTAAGAAGACCCGTGTGAAAATCCTGGGCATTGTGGAGAACATGAGCGGCTATGTGTGTCCACACTGTTCTGTGAGTGTAGAAACACACAGCTGTACTGGAAAATACTTTAAACTAACCTAATAATCTTGACTGGCGGATGTGTTTTTCAGGAGTGCAGTAACATCTTTTCTAAAGGTGGCGGTGAGGAGTTAGCCAAGCTCACGGGATCTGTGTTTCTAGGTAATGTGCTGATGATTGACCAACACTTCTGTCTTGTGTTATTCCACTATTCACCACTCGATGGTGCACGTCATCTCAGTGTATGTGTGGATTTGTCAGTAAATATAGTAGGGTCCAAAAGTCCATATTGAAGATCTGGGATTTTTTTTCAGCTTGAAAAAAGCTAAATGTTTTAGTATTACCATACAAAAATTTAAACAAACTTATGATGTTAAATGCACAAGAAATATTGAAGATTCTCCTCTATTTTGAGCTCAAATCATGATGGAGAATATGATCATGTATTTGAATTTATTTGTACATTTTATATATATATATATATATATTCTTTTTATAATTATTTGCAATAAAAGTCTGAGGTCACATTATAAATCTGAAAAGAATTTTCTGCCTGAAAAAAGGTAAATGTTTAAGAATTACCTTTCAAAAATTAAAACAAACTAAGAAAATACGGATCATAGTATTTTTAAGCCAAATATAATTTTTTGTTTAAAAAAAATATAAAATGTAATTTTTTTCTCATTATGTTGATTTTCTTCCAGTGGAGTTCAAGATGCTCAAATCATTATTAATTCTATTATTAATTATTTGATATGTTAATTCTGTTCTTTATTATATAAATATTAGTATTTATTTATAATCATAATAAATTATAATTATTTGTAAGAATATATATATATTACATAAAATAACATTTTGGAAGCATTTTGACTGGTGGGCTCAGACTTTGAGCCCCCAGTGTGTACAGCAGCACTGCAGATGACATAAGTCTGTGTCTGTAGGCTCAGTCCCGCTGGATCCTCTCCTGACAGCGCGTTTAGATGAGGGACGGGATCTCCTGCAGGTGTTTCCAGAGAGCAGCACATACACAGCCATCAGTGATATAGCAAACACTCTCCTCAGCAGCCTGGACGCCTGAAACACACCAACACGGACTGAGAGGACGTGTCACATTCATGTTTCATGTGATGTTATTTGTGAAGAGAGAATTTATCTGTAAATGTGTTTTTCCCCATTAAACCTGAAGATATTATGTTATTGGAAATGCAGTGTTTTTCATACTCGTGCAACTTTCAATAAAAAAAATTAAATGTTAAACAATTTGTGGTGTTTGTGTACCTTGTAAATAGATATGTATTTAAAAAAAGAGAAATGACTATAAACAATGACAAAAAATGAGGTGTTGAAAAATGCAGTAACCTTACCCACTTTTATGTTCTCCATGATGATCCCCTTTGGCCTGGTCTTTCCACTATTTCCATGCTATATTAACAAATATGGACATTTTAGATGAACAACTTGAGTAAAAGATAGTATTCAGTCAAAATATTTTTTTAAAGACTTTTGGGAATTGGAATTCTTTAGGTGTCTGAAATCGCGACGCTCCCCATCCACTATATAGGGATTAGTGAAGGAGTAAGCTGTGTTCCAGACACAACTTTTGTCTCATTTTAATCTCTTAAATTTCACAGGTCAAAGATAGTTTTAATTTTAGTTAACCCTCCTAATATCCCCAACACAAATCATTTAACATTGTTTAATTTAGCTTGAAATCATTCACCAACCAGGCGTAACGTTACACATGAATATACGCGTGAAATCGACGCACAAAACGTTTTCACGGACAAACGATTCAATAACTTGATTCGTACGACTCCGAGCACGAACACAGAAAAGTAATCTATTTAGGTGTCCTTTATAAATGTGTTGAATGATATATTTAATCTTAAATAGATTTCTTTGAACTTGTTTTGAGGTAATCACAATTATTTTTCTGAGGGTATTAGTTTCGCGCGTCGTAAAAACAAAGTGCGGAAAGCCCTTATATGGATATTGTCTGGGCGCGTTTTATGCTAATTACTTATGGTTGACACGTGGTTGTTCATTTGGAATGTTCAAAGTTAATTGACTTTAAAACAGCGGTTCTCAACAAACTTCGTAGATGAGCTCAGTACAATTAGGCTTAACGTGCACCTTATTAATTTACTGTTTTATTTGATAAACACACTTGCACCAGAATCTTGAATCAAAGAATTACAAAATGAATCTAGTTTCATTCATTTAATATATCAACAGTCCCAGTTCTGTCAATTAAAACAAATTGAAGGGCCTTTAGAGTCAAAAACCACTGCATTAGCAATCACCAGATTTGTGTGTGGTAATAGAAATAATCCACATAATTAGTGAATGAGATCCAGTGTTTGATTGCCAGAATGCAAGTAATTTACTCTAAAAATGGAGTGAAAATAGCTGTAAATCTATCAGTGCTGCAGGAGAATTATTATCAAGGTTAAGGCCGAGGACTGCAAGGTCAGATACACAACTGAACACATTCACACGGTCCGTATGATGAAAAAGCACTGGAAACACAGGCATATGGAAATGACACTTGTGAGACCCACGAGGGGCACACGCACACCTTTAATACAACCAAACATCAGATATACACAGGAAACAACCATAAATACTCACACCAAGCTGAAATACTCCCCAACACTGCACTCAGAAGCGGAACAACGGCCCGTGCAGGTCTATTCTTATATCTGTATTTATTATATATTTATAGAGATTTATGTTTATATAAATATCAATTTAAAGGATTTGAGGAGCTTCAAGTACATTTTCATGAACAATATCTTAATGAATAAAATCAGTGGAAAACAAAAATGGACGTTAACAAAAACTATTCCATTCCACATACAGATTCATCAGTGCGTTTTTTTTTTCCCCACTTCACAAACACTTCTTTGACACCAACGTGGAAATTTATAAAACTCCCAAATCACGTGACAGGAAGAGACCGGTACGAGAGGCGTGAAGGGAGCGAAAGAGAACGCGTGATTGGATAACAGATCGATAGGCAGGAGGGGGTGTGGGAAACAAACAGAGAATGAGATCTATTACATTATTATATTATTTTCTCTTCACAAACACAACACAAAATCACTATATACCGCATTTACAAGAAATCAAAACTATCAAACTGGACGACTGTACACTTTCAGAGATAAAACCAAACGCAAAGCCTGTTATAATGTGTAGGATTACTTTCCTACCTCTCACTTCATCTAATTTCATTTTAGTTTAAGGTACCATTTATTTTTCCCCCTTCCCACTTGATTTTTTTGTTCCGCTTCCCGCGTCGTGCGGCCCGGCAGCGCTGCATGCTGACCGCCAGTTTATTTGGTTGAGAGAATCAGGGCTACGATGAGGCCGTAGAGACCTAGGACTTCAGCGAAGATCAGAATGAGGATCATGCCGACGAAGAGGCGCGGCTGCTGGGCGGTTCCACGGACGCCCGCGTCTCCCACGATGCCGATGGCGAAACCGGCCGCCAGCCCGCTCAGACCCACGCTGAGTCCGGCGCCCAGATGGAGGAAACTCCTGACGCACAGAAATAATCAGACGTTAGCAATAAACAAACAAAAAGAAGCACTCGTATATCCTATTTTTTTTTTAAAATAAAAATAAAATAAAAATAAAAAAATAAAAAAATCGCATAACAATGAACTTTGCAAAATTGCATATGCAGGTTTAAAAAAACAACAACAACACAACAACAGAATTATTCTTTCTATGGAATCTTAATAATATTGAAAAATGTACTGGAATCAACTACAAACATTTTTAGCATGACAACAACCATAATATAATACAATATAATATAATATAATATAATATAATATAATATAATATAATATAAATCAGTGTTATTTTAGTATCATTGAGATTTTTATGAACATTTTGAATTGATTTTAATTTTTAGATTTTGCGAATATTCCAAATAATAATTAAAAATAAAACATAATGCGCTGTTGGGCCGAGACGAATCTCTCTATATTTTGTCACTGTTTTATAAAATGAATGCAATTGGTCATCCTATACATTTGTATGTGGGTTTTACAAATATTTAACCAATAAAAAGCATTTAAAAGAGGTTGTGACGAAACCATTGGCTCCTCAGACTGTTCCAGAGAAAAACAAACTGTATCTGTCTTTTGCTGGTTAAAAAAAACATGTAATTGATTGATTTTCATAAAATGTTAATATTATAATGACACGTGCAAGTGTCTGACCATAGCTATATAAAGCCACAATGCCAACTTAAATGACTTAATTGTGCTTAATTAAACTGGATATTTATATATATATATATATATATACGCGATTAGTCGATTTGTCGATTAGTCGAAAAAAAAAAAACTGTCCACACACTTAAATCCTTTAAGCAAATGTAGGCCACGTTTACACAAAGTTTAGCAAAACGAATATTTTCCCTCCCTCCGTTTTCAAAAATAACATCGTTCACACACCCGCATAAATACGCCGTCGAGCACCATCATAAGTTAACTATGCCAAACCTATTGGCGGCAGTGTATGGGTTAAGGATAAAGCCATGCAAGCCAATCAGAATCCTGGAATCGACAAGAGAGAACCTAAAACGCCGTTTCTCCCAGTTTACACGGCAACACTAAACCGGCGTTTTCAGAAATCTCCACTTTGCCCAGAGTTTTTAGAAATAATCGTTTCCTGTGATAAAACGGTGTTTTCGTGTAAATGAGAGGGCAAAACGCAGAGAAATATATGCGTTTTCCCCATCATGTAAACGGGGCCGTAATCACCAAGCTTTCGGTCAAAAAACCATCCTAAGAGTATACAGACAATAAATGAAACAATCAATTTAACACATCAGGACAATCAACAGTGATCACCAACACATGTGAAAGCCAGGTAGGAGAGTTGTAGTCCAATAGTGGGACTTGTAGTTTTTCTTTAACCTACCCAATTTACTGCATTATTCAGGTCATTTACACATTTACTCCCCATAGTGAAATTCCCCAATACAACAAACATAAACACACATTATATTATACAGTTTTAGTTTTGTTACCTACTGTATAATAGCCCTGATCAGAATCACAGTTCTCTAGTAGTGCTCGTGTCGTGTTCAACTCACTTGTAGAGAGTAATCTTGTCAGAGATGCTGTTGGCGATGAGGACGGCCACCACCAGACCGTAAATAGCAATGATTCCCGCCATGACCACAGGAATGATGGACTTCATGATCAGCTCTGGACGCATCACAGACATGGCGGCGATACCCGTGCCACTCTTCGCTGTGCCGTACGCCGCGCCCAATGCTAAACAGAGAGACGCAAGTTACTCTCTTCATTGAAACAAAACAGCAGTTTAAATGCATGAATAATCTCTGAAACAAAGAGTGAAAAATTTATAATTAACATATCCCTTTCTAATACCGAACGATACCGATGGCGATGTGTAAAAAATTGACCATTTCGGCCGATATATCGTGCACCAGTAACCAGGTCACAACACACTTCAGATGACTATGGATGAATATGGGGATATTCAAATGAATTAACCAATCATTAATACCATTGATCAGCGCTACCAAACGTGGATGTTTTTCCACTAAGAAACGAACATTGTTATGTTTAGATTGATACTGTGTGAAGCTGCTTTGATGCAATCTATATTGTGAAAAGCGCTATAGAAATATACTTGACTTGATGACTGGACTAACGATAACAGCAAGAACTCATAGAAGTTGGGAAATACCTTGAATTATATGGGAAAATACAAAATGATAGCTGATGTTAATTCAGTTTGGGGTTAAATGTTCCGCGACTGAGGACGGTTAGCAGCTATTGCATTTTATTTGTATTTGTATAGTACAATCATATCTGAAATCACATCTAGATTTTCACTTATCAATATTGTTGACCACAAAATGACGTGCCTGTCCCATCCGGTGTACATTTTATTTTATTTCAGTTAACGTTTATTTTGTTCACTTTCAAGTAACACAATTTTTTTATGGCTTTAGTTATTGTTAAGTTACTGTAACTTGCAATAATGAACCAGTACAGATATATAATAATTCTAATTTTATTGTACAATTTCTTAATGCAGCAGCATGACTCGGATCTCCTGCAATGTTTCCGTAATGTTCAGTAGTGAAACCAAAAGGGTAAAAACATGAAACCCTTTTGAAGACAGAATGCCTGTGAAAAACTGTGAGAGCATTGTTAACTTGCTAGGGCATTTCTACAGTTTTCTGAAATGTTTTTGTTGTTTTGTTTTTTTTCTTCCTTTATTTATTTATCAGGGACAATGCACAAAATACATTAAAGGAGAACTCCGGCGAACAATGAACCTTTGGTCTAATAAAACATCGGTACCTAGTCAATCGTTCTTTGAGATTTGTTTTCATGATAATCGAATGTAAAGAGTTTTATCTCTAAAAACTGTTTAGCGTATAATGCTAGTAATGGGGGCATTGACTACGTAAAAAGAAATCGCTAGTTTATACCACTAACAAGGCTCAAAATAGCCCCACACTAACGCAGTAACATAATGAGGGTCCATACATACAAAACAAAGCATTGAGAAAGTGTAGACAGTTCACTTCGCGTATACAGACAGGAGCCATCTTAAAAAATAGTCTCGATAAGTCAAACCACGAACGCCGTGCTGAGTGATCTGAACTGTATAAAGTTCAACGACCTTCTGAACTGTATGAACCGCGTTCGGGGATCGACTTATCGAGACTATTTTTTAAGATGGCTCCTGTCTGTATACACGAAGTGAACTGTCTTCATAAAGTATTTTCTTATTAAACGGTCTGAACACTTACACAGTTCTCAATGCTTCGTTTTACATGTATGGACCCTCATTATGTTACTGCGTTAGTGTGGGGCTATTTTGAGCCTTGTTCGTGGTATAAACTAGCGATTTCTTTTTACGTAGTCAATGCCCCCATTACTAGCATTATACGCTAAACAGTTTTTAGAGATAAAACTCTTTACATTCGATTATCATGAAAACAAAACTCAAAGAACGATTGACTAGGTACCGATGTTTTATTAGACCAAAGGTTCATTGTTCGCCGGAGTTCTCCTTTAATCTTATACGAAGAGATGTTTTGTGTCAGAGTTAGCCGAAGCTAATTGTCATCCGCAGTCCCCGGGCAGGTGCACACAGTTAATAAAACATTACAAAACAACTATCAGTAGTAATATAAGCTACACATAATATTAGTCTATGAAGGTCATATAAAAACAATCAGATGTGTTTTCTTACTGCTTCATTTGTTTTAATCACATGCAGAAAGATGAAAATAAATAAAATCATAAATCTGACTAGTTCTTGTCAACAAAAAAAAAGTTGAATACTTGTTTTAGTGGTTTGAGCAATAATATTGGTGAAGCAAACAGCAATGACAGGTCAATTTCCATTTTTATAAGGAAGTTACTCACAATAATACTCATGTACCATGGAGACTAGTATAATAATTTAAGTAGATAGATGGAATTGAGGAAACTAAACCAAGTTGGCCTTAATGACCTGTTTATTTGCACACGGTTTCTGTGAATCCTCAGTATTTTGCGGTGATCTGGTCGTGTGTAGAGATCGTGTTAATTCTACAGACGTGCACACACACACTGTTAACCCTTTCCTGCACGTTACAGCTCGTTCATCCAGGAATCTTAGTCTAATCTTAGTTTCCGGGATTAAAGGGTAACCCTGCCGGAAATATCATTCGCATTAACTACGATTACAACTACTACACCCAAACTAGCCAATAACAGAGTGTGTGTGTGTGTGTGCGACAGATGGGCCAGTGCGATGAAGAGCTGACACAATCCTTCAGTGTGCAGATGGAGACGGTCCAAACACACACTATTTAAGACAAACTCCACCTGCTCTGAGAACAACGCAGAAAGATTTTACCATTTTTATAGGGTCAAATCAATCAACGTTTTATATATGTAATTCATTCATTCATTGGTACATCAGCTGCTAATGCTAATTCACGGCAAACTCATTTTAGTAGAAATTAAAATAATCATAATGAATGACGATAATGATTTAGCAATGTGTGTCTTCCCAACACTTTAAAAAATATATAGCAACTAAGCCTATAAGCGCTATCGGTTTAATATTTGATATAAAATCTAAAAAAGTCCATTAATGAAATTTTCCGAGAGAAAAAAAAAAGATGCCCATTATAATTTACAGTATGATATTCTAAAAAAAAAGACTATAGTTAAAAGTCTTATAAATATTTTTTTTACTCAAAACCAATGCTTAATTAAAATAAGAAAATGTGCACTATCCTTTAACAAGATGGTGAGTAGATATTTCAACCGACAATTTTAATCAGCCAAAATTACTTGCCGATACCAAAAATCTCAAAAATGGCAAATTATCAGTCGATTAATCAGCTTGAATGATATCATATAGTTCATCTCAACTAAAGACATGACATTTAGTCCTGAAGACTGAAACCACTGCTATATACCCTGCTTTGCTAAACATATAGCTAGGGCTGGGCGATATGGCCAAAAAATCATATCTCGATATTTTTTGGTCAAATGGCGATATACGATATATATCTCGGTACTTTCTACGTTTTCTATTTAGATAAAGAAAATCTTTATATTTAAAAAAAAAAAATATATATATATATATATATATATTCACATTCGGCCCAATGATACCCTACAAACAATGTTGATATTGAAGGATATGGAAACAAATATAATATAGGATATGCAATATATTATGTGCAAAAAGCTTTTGTTTTTATATTGACTAAAAGCTAAACTCAAAATGAAAATAAAAACAAAAACAAAAGCACAAACTAATTATATTAGCCTGCATTTGATTACCCCATTATAATCACTTTCACTTTCATTAAAAATATATACTTGTAGGTTTAAAATTCCACATATGGCACATTTATTTTCTCCAACAACAAATATTTTAGCAATATGTTTATTTTAGTCAGAATTATTGCGTACTACGTAGTACTATTCACGCGCATGCGCGCGCCGGCGCTCGTTCAAGGAAGCATAAATTTTAGCGGAGATTCACTTGCAGAAGCTCGTCCTCTTCTGACATGGACATATTTGTTGTGAAATGGACATATTTGCTTTACTTTCTAACATTTACAGATGGAGAATATACCTGTGAAATGTAAGTTGAGCACTGAGGAAAGCACCACATCTCAAACGCATTAAACAGCGCAAGTATATCCACGGCCGCATTAACCATAGGGCTAGGCGGGGCTTAAGCCCCGGGGCCCAAGCAAGGAGGGGGCCCGTGATTGGCTGTGGAGCAGATACTGCAAGCCATCTGATTATTACCAAAGCCTTACCACGCAACAACGTCCCCCACAAATTATCCCTGTTATTTAGTTGCACTTTGCCTTATATTCCATGCATTATCATGGAATCATTATCATTAATAGAGACGTTCGCAAAGACCCGCCTTTTTTAGGTACTATGTGACGGACGGGCCACGAGCCAGGCGGCTCTCGCGAGTCACGCACATCATGTTCTCATGCACTCACGCAGTGAAAAATACTTCGCGGGGCAAAGACTAACGTTACACCGAGTGATTACGAGAGAGAGTTCAGAGCAGCTTACTGTTGATATGAAACAAAGTCTCAACTTTCAAATATTGTCATTAAAGTAATTTAAACATTACCGTTTTCAAGTTCATGTCCACCGACTGACAGCTTTGTTGTCGGACAAAGTTGCGTATTCGGCGTTATGATTGGCCAGGCCACCTGTCAATCAAACCCCCGTAGGCATGCAGGGCCAACGGCTCTGAGCAGGGCATGGTAAATTGAAACGTCAGGTTTTAATTTGATATGACAAATATATTTATTCTATATTTAACTTGTGAACGACCGACCTGCTGCTGCACGTAGGCCTATAGATGATTGCTGCCTGCGCCTTATTAGAATAGGTTATACATCAACCAATAAATCGCCTTTACTCTTCTCTTCATTCTAATCTAGTCTATTCTTAAAACACAGCGTCATCGACCCCACAAACTTTCGGTAAGTTTGAATATTAACTTGATGGATGTATAATTTTGCTTTTTGTGTTTGATTAAACTCAATATTCGCCAAGGACTGGCGATAATATATCCGGTAGAAATATTTAAATTTTGCTGCGCCATGATGTAAGTTTATCATTTAAACGCGTTTTTAAACGTTGTGGTTTGGATACAAATTATTTCAAACTGCTCAGGCACAGTGAGCAGCGGGAGAATTTATTTTGTAAATGCTGGTTTTGAGACCAAGGTGAACCATAGACTGTGGTGAACTTGAGACGGTTTTGCAGAGCGCACTTGAATCCGACTCTGAGGTCTCAAAGTGACGCTGCTAATAAAGCTGCTGTCGCCATGTGTGTCAATAATGTTAATCAAACATCAGAAAGAAAGTAATTTACTGCATTTGACTGAATTACTTTTGCAAAATTAACAAGAATGAATGTTGAATTTATAGTGAAAACCATGTATTGTATATTTGATTACTTTATATAATATTATTCAGTGCTTTAAGTTTTTTATAGGTCGATTTATTGTGCCTTTGTTCTATTTTAATTTGTGACTCTTGTCATCAGTAAGCTTGAGATTATTTTCTTAAGCTACTATTATTTTTTGGTGATATTGAAATTGGTCACAATAATTATGAAATTTTAGTCAATACATTTTGATATGATAAAAAAATCATGTTAAAAGTAACATAACTTAACTGTGAAGTATATCATAGATGGATAAAATGACTCGTAGGCTATAATAATATAACATTTAGCTCATGTAGTTGGTGACCTAAAGTGGTGGGGGGGCCCTGCAGTAACTCATAGCCCCGGGGCCCAGTGAGCTCTTAATACGGCCCTGAGTATATCTGTCAGTCAGCAACAGTGTCTGTCAGAGCATTTGACAGGGCGGCAAGCTGCCTTAAACTTGCTAACTATATCAAAGTGATTTTGACGCAATTAATATAAGCTTGTGTCATGTTTAGGACAAATTGTACTACGTAGCCTTGCTACTTTCACTGCAGCAGCTCACACTGCAACCTCCGCTATTTTTCAGATGTGCTCTTATCAAACTACTGTATCGATATAAACGGTATTGCCTCATTCCATATCGTTTCAAAAAATATAACGATACATCGTACATACTCGATATATCGCCCAGCCCTACATATAGCCCTACATTTCAATAGTAAGACGCACCACATCGCGCCTGAGAGAGTTACTAATGAACACAGGACTGCACAGAGTCAACTGGGACATGATGCAGAGTCAGATGAAAGAGTGTATTAGCTTCAGCATGCATCACGTCTGTTAGTCACAACACTCATCTAGTCAGTTTTTCCTCCAGTAAATATAGTGTAGATTAAACCAGCTGAGTCTGAATGACAGGCGTTCTCGTGCCACTCGGGAGTCACGGAATAAACACGACATGAAATACAACCGTCTGGATCAACATCTAGTTTGTGAAATTAAACATGTTTTGGGTTCAATATAAATGAAGCTCGATCAACAGCATTTGTGGCATAATGCAGATTACCACCAAAAACTATTTCAACTAGGGCTGTAAAACGATTAATCGCGATTAATCGCATCCAAAATAAAAGTTTGTGTTTACATAATATATGTGTATATAATTATTTTGTATACACACACACATGCATGTATATATTTAAGGAAAATGTGTTATTAATATATCAAATATTTCTATCTATGTATAATATTAATTTCGTATAAATATATATATATATATATATATAAAGTATATACATGCATGAAATATTTGCATGTGTGTGTATTTATATATACAATATATATTTATATTTTTAAAAAGTTTGGTACTCGAGAGCGCCACTTATAATCAGTGATGCACACGCTTTTTATGCGAGCGCGAAACCTGTGGGAATGACTAAAATTATGCGAAATACTGCCAATACAAGCACTATTTATCCAAAGCCAATGAGATGAGAGAGTGACCGGAGGCGGGTGTCAATTCACCGTCAGAGAGGCGGAGAGTGAGAACTTGTTTTCTCCACCTTGAATAAACTGGATCCTAAATGAGGCGTTACATTGGACAGTTGAGCCAGATGGATGGAGGGGAGGAGCTGAAAATAAGAGGGTTTGGTGATGTCAGCTAAAATGGAAATTCGTTTTAAAGGCGGAGCAATTTATGAAGACAACCAGCACTGTTTTTATGGCCTGTTTCCAGAATGAATGATATCTATAATAGAGCCAGACCGATATTATCGGCTGACCGATATTAGGCATTTTCCAAACTATCGGTATCGGCAGTTATAATGGGCGCTAAATGAATATTTCAACAATAAAATTAAAACGGACGAAACAGGCTTGAACCATGTCATGAGTGTTGGAGTTGTATAGTTTGTCCACCAGAGGGCGCTCTACACCGTTCCTGTTGGCAACACTCGTTGAGTTGGTCACGATACAGTACATTGCTTGAATAACAATTAAAAGAACATCCCCATCAGTTCTCTAAACTCAAATAAGCATGACAAAATTTGTGACTATCATGTCCAGTTTAAAAAAATAAATAAATAAATAAAATATCGGCCGATATATCGGATTTTAAAACCAAAAATATTTGTATCGGTATCGGCCTTCAAAATCCTTTATCGGTCGGGCTCTAATCTAATGATCATCATAATGATGATCAGTCAATTTTGATTTGAGGTTTATTTAAATGGTAAACAGGACTCTGAGCGGCAGACAGACTTAAACTGTGTTTCAATTCGAAGGCAGAAGAAACCCTGAAATATATAAATAATAAATCAACTTCAGCTCTTCCTTATCTAGGCTTCGCTCTCATGTTCAGTGACAAATTGAAACCGGGAAGCACACTAAAGAAAACCCTTCTTTACTCATAAAGACACGGATGAGAGACACATTCTGCTGAGTTCAACTTCTCAGTGCTGTTCTCCATAAGAAAGCTGTTCAATCTTAAATACACACGAAAAAAAAGGGCCTGGCATTGCATCGACTGACCTCACGAGTCACGACTGACCAGCACTGTTCACACCAGCTGCGGTATTAGTTTGCTTGCATTACCGACGCTGACATACAGAGATAAAGAGAGCAAACAGGCTTGAAGTGCCGTCTATCCGTCCAGCAGAGAATAAACAGCATGATGCCCTGTGCTGAAATAAACACAGATACTTCTGATGTCCCTCCCTACTGTAATGTGCACGTACATCTCAGTGTCGCACTATTTCCGCAGCTTCAACCTGAAAATTTTTGCAAAATTATGGTCATTATGCACTTTATTTGGATTTTATCCGTTTAAAAACCACCAGATCTAATGATAAAGTAATTTTTTGATCCATTTATGGATCGTCGTTCATCTTGATGGATGATACAGTGATCTTGCTCATCATCAATAACAGTCAAATTAAAGCTGTTTTAAAGTCAATCTTAATAGTATATTGTTCTGAACGACTTGCAGTTTGTGGTTAATTGAACAAAATAATCCAATAAATCAGAAAATATCACAATATTAATATAATTAGGCTAATGCACAACTGTCAGGCTGCACCTTAAATTCATTGTTTCAGGCTTTCAGCCTTTAAACCAATCAAACCCGAGGAATGATCTATACCTGTGGGGGGAAACTGTTTAAGATGTGAAATAAAACTAGTTTAACCTGTTAAATAATCCCTTGCATTTTATGTCCCTTGCATACGAATTATAATCTCCAAATCTACTCAACCCAGAGGGAATGAATTTTATACCATAGCTGGTTAAATCAAAGGCCGTTTGCTGGCATGTAAATTAATATAACTGATAATAATAAATGCAACATTTCACCAGTTTTTCGACTAGTACATGCAAGGATTATGTTCATAAAGACATCATGATGTAAAAGTAGATGTAAATAATGTGTTTTATTAAATATATAGAATATATTTTTCTTCTAACATTATATCGAATTCCATACTAGGAATAGCCTAATGGAACCAACACTGACAGGATGGATTATAATCACGCAGACATTTTTTTGTTGTTGTTGATAATTTATAAATGTTTAAAATACATTTTAAATAAACAAGTGTATCTATTTTCATATTAATATGAGTAAATAATAAAATTAGAATGACATTTCATCGCATTTCAAGAATAATGTGACCTCCACAGGGAGATCAAAGAATCGTGACGAAATAATTATGCAAATATAACTCATGTACGTAATAATCAATAATTGTATAAAAAATGTGTTAAACAAATTTAAATCGAAATTTAACGTTACCGCTGAAGACCATCGCTGCTGATGCGCCCATCACTGCGAAGAACGGTGAGTATTCAGGGCTTCCTGACGACATTATTCCTCTAATTGCACCTCAAAACCCCAATGATGCCGAACTAATACTGCTAGACACAAGCAGAACCGTACAAATTGACGGGTATCGAGCTCTGAGGATAAATGGTTTGATAGAGAACAATGGTTTTAAATCCCAATCAAATGATAGAAACTGCTTGTCACGGATACTGTCGGATGAATCTGCGGTACAAAATGGCTGAAATGTCACCTGACGCACCGTGTGGAAAGACCCATCCGATTCCTGGAGGGGGAGCAGATAAATACAATTTTGGTATGCGCCGGTTTGCGTTTTGTAATAGAGTCTGACAGCAAATGGAAAACTAAAATCGTACCAAATCGTTAAATAGAAAGAATGTGGGTGCAATACAGAAAGGGATGTGGTTTTGTGGTCTCCCCCATTTGTGGTGAAGATAGTACGCACCGCTGCGGGCTTTCCCTTTAATACTGAAGATGTTAAAATCCTTAGAATAGAAATCATGCGTTTATAATCTGGGTGTTAACATATCACACCCTTACATTTATTCCATTCCATTTTATGTATATCCAATATCATGTTGCATTATTTGCAAGGGATTTGCAAAATGATTGCAAAAACGTTGTCAGAGTGTATTGTAACTAATCGTTTGAATGTGTAAAAGTAACACGTAATTGCATTCATTATATTTTATATAATCTTTTCCTCTCCGTTGTAACTTGCTTGGACACTCTTGGTATTTTATGCTATTTTTATTATTCAAAAATATCATTTTGGTTTATAACGACTTATGATTTCTGTAAAACACCCTTCAGATATAATATGCTGTTTATAATACAGCCTCTTTATAATAAAGTGATATTATTTTGTCACACACGCAGTATGATGCAGAAGATGAGGATTCCCGAGATGAAGGTCATTCTGGGGAGTGACGTCAAGCACAGGCCACGCCCATCACCCTCTGTGTCAGCAAGAAATTAACGAGACTGTACTCTACTCTCTACATATCCTATTAATATGTTAAAAAACGAGCATAGTGTGAGGGGTAGATAACAAATGTTTATTTAATGTATATTTTATTCCTACACTATAGGAATTAGTGTTAAAAATATTGAATAAAAAACAAACAAATATTTTTATAATAAATAATAATTTAAATAACTTATTTAAATTGTATTAAACATATATGAACATGTATTTAATAGTAAAATATATTGTTTAATATTTAAAATATATATATTAACATATTGCATTATCTAAAATGTAACCAACTATAGTAATAGTAATCAAGCATATTTATTTCGAGCGTCAGTGTGCCCGGTGGACACATGTTGTACATGAGGGAAGATCAATTAGTCTGGTCTCATTTAGCCAAGGGGAGATTCTGCATTATAAGGTCAAACTCACACATATCATGAGACCAGAAGAGAAAACGGTTAAGAAGATCTCAATGATTTTAGTTATAACAGTAATACAAGTATTGTGTTAGAGATAAAAAAAAAAACTGCTAACTGTGCCAAACTCTGACTATGTGTGTAGTAAACGTACTGTACATACATTTTAATTAAAATAGTGACAGATACAAAGCAGATCATTCAAAATACAACAGCATTGTTAAAACACCAATATCAGAGAGATTTACAGGGAAATTTTTGTCCGGATGAATAAATTTTATTCATTCTGTGATGTTTTCCACAACTGTGGGAACTTTGTTGCATAATGGACACGGACTAGATAGTTTTACACACATGAAGAACTGAGGACAACCACAGAATTGACAACTTGCACAGTTTTTATTCATAATCAGGATGGATGGTTCATTCCAATGTGCCGAAACAGTCCTTCATGACTTCTATGAGCAGATACTAGATCACTAATGTTTGACACTATCATTTAATTTTGCATGTTTAAGACTTTTTAAACACATAAACACACCTGCTCCACCCACATGAGACACATAACACACAAACACATCACTTGATATGGTAACACATCACAAAGTACACACTCCTCAACAAGTTCTGAGCTTAAAACATCCTTACTGATACACAGACATGACATCAAACAATATATTACTGATATAAATTCATAGATTATTCGGCAACTTAAAATAGGTTCAATAAGTGCAAAGAAAAAGATGTAATACTTAATACCACATAAAATAGTGCTGATTATGCCATCATACATATAATTCAAGCAAAAACTATTAAATGATTAACAAAATAAACACTGAATCTCTACTACTTTACATTGCAATACGTTTCATGTTCATTGGTCCTTAAATATATGGACGGAATGATATGGTGCTGAAATTCATGAATGAAATGAACAAAGAAATAAAGATTGTCATCATTTACAGCATCACCCTTATATTGTTCCAAACCAGCTTGACTTTCCTTCTTACACGGAGCACAGAAAGAAACGGACAGGAAAGCTGTCAGGCTCTATAAAGCAAGTCGTTTGTGTCTTCAAAAGCAAGTGTGGTGCGAGAAACAGAAAGTCCCGTTGCAGAACTCAAATCTCAAGCGCATATTCAAATTAGCTGCATCCGGTTTAAAATCATGAATATGCAAATGTGCAAATGAGATCCGAGATCCACAGCGTCTGTTCACAGTATTGCTCCAGAAGGCATTAAAAATTGTATTTATTGTCTCATTATATAAATTTAATACTGCTTTTTTTGTCCTTTTATGAATTTGATCAGATTCACTCCCATGCAACGGGGGAAAGTAAGTGATACAGGTTTAGAAGGACATGAGGACAATGAGTAAATGATGACAGAAGTAATTAATTTCTGGTTTAAACGAACATTGGAATGCCATTTAAGCACGCTGAATGCCCAGAAGTAATTCTGTATTGACTAAAGATACATGAAGAGCTCATGTTTTACGATCTTCTTGTGCCGAGAATATTGCCAATTGGCACTCAAATGTATGGAAGAGCAAAAGGGATGTGGGACGGATAAACTTTGATCACTCTCTCAAAATAATATATATATATATATATATATATATATAAACCTTCATTATATAATGAGAAAACAATGATATATTGGTGCGTTTCACACCAGAAAATACAGCAACAAATATCATACATTCGCACAAAAATTAATTGCGATTAATCGCATCCAAAATAAAAGTCTGTGTTTACATAATATATATGTGTGTGCTGTATATAATTATTTTGTATATATAAATACCTATGCATGCATGTATATATTTAAGAATTATTTGCGCTTAAATTCTATATATATATATATATATATATATAAATACATAATCTATATTATATAAATATAAATATTTTAGATATGAATAACACATTTTCTTAAATATATACATGCATGTGTGTGTATTTCTATATAGAAAATAATTATATACAGCACACACAAATATATTATGTAAACACAGACTTTTATTTTGGATGCGATTAATCGCAATTAATTTTTGCACAGCCCTAATTCACACCCAAGACTTCTCCAGTGTTCTGGTCCTCATTTCTCGTAGATATCGATCATTACAAACTGCATAAAATGCAAAATGCAGCATTGATGAAAATGGTACTACACTAAACGTAATCTAGATCAACACAGATCTTCTGCTGATATGATTTAACCATTTGTTTTGCATTGATAACATTCACACAGTAAGCATTAGATCTCGACTGGAGCTCAGGGCGGATCTTTTAGTGCACTAGAGGATCACAACACAAAGGGTCGGCCACCGTCAGACGTGGAGAGCCGCTCTTATGATGCCATGGCGTCTCTGAAGCCCCACACCTCCAGCAGGGCGATCTGGAAGCTCTCGGCACACAGCGGCGGGTTGTCAAAGGTCAGGCAGCGCTCGGTCCGGCCGTGGTTCAGCTCGGAGTCGATGTACAGAGCGTTACCGTCACCTCCTCCTGCACAAACGACAAAATGCGTCCAATTATAGAGAATCCAGTATTCAAGATTGGCTATCTTCCTTTCTATGCTATACCACTCAAATGATACTGGATTAGAGCCGGACCGATATAATCGGCCGATATTAGGCATTTTCCAAACTATCGGTATCGGCAGTTATAATGGCCGATAAATGAATATTTCAAAAATAAAAATAAAACGGACGAAACACGCTTGAACCATGTCATGAGTGTTGGAGTTGTGTAGTTTGTCCACCAGAGTGCACTCTACACCGTCCCTGTTGGCAACACTCGTTGAGTTGGTCACGATACATACATTGCTTGAATAACAATTAAAAGAACATCCCCATCAGTTCTCTCAACTCAAATAACCATGACAAAATTTGTGATTATCATGTCCAGTTTCAAATAAATAAATAAAATATCGGCTAATATATCGGAATATCGGATTTTAAAACCCAAAAATATTTGTATCGGTATCGGCCTTCAAAATACTTTATCAGTCAGCTCTATACTGGATTCAAGAGAAACTAGGACTGGGAAATAAATGTCCTTTCATACATTCATTTTGTTTTTGCTCTGAAATGGTTTCAAAAATCGGAGGAAGCATCATTTTTACATTCAGATTCACAAGTACAATCAAAATTTTTCAAAAGTAAAACATTTAAATGTAAAAGTTAAAATTGTATTTATCCATCTATCTGTCTGTCTATCTATACTGAAACAAATTTGGTGTAGAAACAATTTTCTCTCAGATATTGCTAGTAAATTTCACAAAAATAGTAACCCACTGAATTTAATGTGATATTTTGAAATATAAAACCTGCAATAGTATTTTCTTGTAAAACATACTCTAATCATCTTTGTTTTATCTGCAACTATATATATATTATACATTGTATTTATTTTACACTAGCTAAACACTATTTATATAAAAAAATATATTACCTAATATAAATTACCTCTTAACATTGAAATAGTCATTGAGTCCTTGACAAGATTTGAATCTGTTCAGAATCGATAACTTTTGCTAGTGATGTTTAAATCAGAAATGATGTTAAATTATACATCATGTCATAAAAGACATATAAATTAAATATATGATATCTCCATCTTAACACTCTCCTATGAAAAGCTACTGACACTTCAGGTTTACTATGGATAAAAGCATCTGCCAAATGAATACATGACAAATTTAAATGTTTAGAAAAATTAATAAGGCACATAAAATGGTCGATGTAATTTAGAATGTTGGTTAATTTTGTATCATTCAAATTAAGTCTTTCATACATCAGTATTGAAGGTGAATATTCACTATCTGTGCAAGAATATTAGTGTAAGAGAAAAATAATAATAACACAAATCTGCTGAGTGAGAAATGAGTCTCTAACTGACCGATGATGATGGAGTCGACGTTTCCTGCCATGAACATGGAGGTGTTCCTCGAGTTGAGGTTGAAATGTCGAGCGGACAGGAACGGGGAGAGCTGGGACGGGTCTGTGGCTGGTTTCTCTAGAGATACCGGTCCACCGTTGTCTTCGCCAGCGGGCTGATCATCGCCTGCGGGCTGGGCTGCGCTCGCCAGCTCTGGGTGTTTGATGATGACCCACTCATAACGCTCCATCTCGGGCTTCATCTGAAACAACACATATACACACACATATTTATGTCACGTGACTACTGAAAACACACCACAGCAATGAGTAGACCGTGCCAGTCAGTACTTTTGTGGTCAGGAGGTGAAATCTGAATACATACTGGGGTGTTACATTGAGGTTTAAGGTCTGGGCTTCTACAAACTGCCAACCTTCACCCTTATATATATATATAAATATATAAGAACACAGCAATTTACCATTTTACTACCTTTCAGGGTTTCAAAGATATCAATAATGTCTCAACTTGATAAGATTTGATCTGAAATCTTTTTTTATTTCTTACTCTTTTGATATTTTTATTTGTTTAAAAATAAGTATTTTATTTATATGTACATTTAATTTTTAATCACTTTTACTGTGTATGGTCACATTTTAATTGAAAGGACTTTAAATTTATATAAATAATCTTGCCTTTCCTTCCAAGATCATCTGATCCACAATAAATGTATAGCCCTATAATTTGACTATATTGTAACTATGATTCATTTATGTCCTTTTTGTTCCTACAATGACGAAACCTCTGAGACAAAGTTCATATTTAATAGAGTCATAACCAACAACTCCATTAAATTACCAAAGAGCTATAAAACATTCCCCTGAGAGTGTAACAGGATGCAACGATGATGGATGAAAGGAACTTGATACATAAATGCACTGCACTCTAGTCTAATACTTAAGAAAACAGCGCCACCTAGTGAAATATAAACAATAATTTCTAGATATACAGTAACAGCCAATTCCTTTATATATATATATATATATATATATATATATATGAAGAGTTCAGATGCAAAATCCTCTAAATGCCATTTGAAATTTTCTTCTTTAATGATAATTTTTGTCAAACTTGTATATTTAAGTTCAGTAATTTCACTTAAATAACAATTAATAGGTAATTATAATTGAAATTTAAGTGAAATCACTTAAACATAAACTTAAAAATCAACTTAAACATACAAGCTTGGTAAAAATGATCATTCTAGAAGAAAATTTCAAATGGCATTTAGAGGCTTTTGCATTTGAACTCTTCATATATATATATTTGATATTATTATTTACTCATAATCAAATTAATTTGAATGTTTAAATATGTGCATAAACGAATGAGTGCCACAATGTGACATACTGTGAAGACGAAACACTCTCCAGTGCCAAAGAAGCTGAGCTTGTTCCCGCCTCTCTTCCGCTCCTCCCAATCAGTGGACAGGAAGGCCCCGCACACCTGAAATACGATTGGATGAGAGGCATGTCAATCACAGACTAGCAGCTTCTCATCCTGAACAACCTCCCTGCGTCCTAGTTCGCTTACTATCAATCCTACATACTATACAAGAATAACCACAGACCTTCACTCAAAAAACTAAAACCACCATTGTAAATGAACATGGCCTGAACGGCTCTATTACAGCTGACGTAATTCAGGGTTTCTTGTTACAAATGGATGAAACAAAAATCTAAATTAAAATTTTCACTTTAAAGGCACATAATTTAAGATATAACATATATTACCTTCAGAGAAAATAAAGCATAAATCAACTGAATTTGTGCTAAATTAATAAACAAAATGCCAGAATAAAGAGAAAGAGACAGTTGTGGTACCTCTCCATCTGTAGTTCTGATGAGCATCAGTGTCGGCTCGTATCCCTCACAATGTGAATAAAACCTGAATAAAACATCAGAGAATATTTCAAAAACTTTCAAAAGGTCATTCAGCTCTTAAACTGTTTACCGGAGTAATAACTATTATTACTCATGATGACTTCTTCTTGAGCCTAAAGAACATCTCTCTTTAAATTTGGCATGAAATGAAAGCTGCGATAGTCTTTTCTTCTCTACTGTGACGAGTGAGACAAGTCTGGAATCAGAAAAACTGTAAGGCGGGGCTTGACTTTGCTCATGAGGAATTGATTGAATCGTTGTGACTGATCTCATGTGACTGACAGATTTGTGCCTTTCTTGCTAATAAACCTCATCAGAGAAGAGAAGAGATGTTGCTGCAAGAGGGGATCATTTGTAATGAAAGATTATGAGGCACGTGAAACAAATGTGGATTTATAATAAATACCGCAATTTTCCAGAATTGTCCATTTTGATTTAAAGTAAGGCCACTTGCTTTGATATTTTGTTATCTAATGAAATTAGATATGCATTTTTAGGGGAATACTCTACCGTTTTTCATATTAAACGATGTTATTCCCTTAACTAAGACGAGTCTCAGTGCATGCCGTGTTTGATCGCTTCTCTGCTTGGATCCTATTGAATGAACTGGGCTAAGCTAAGTGCTATCAAAGTGTCTCGAGCACCAGAGCGATTCAGACGAGAGAGGTAAGTATCAACTTGTCTTAGTTAAGGGAATAACATAGTTTAATATGAAAAACGGTGGAGTATCCCTTTAAGTGTGACTTGAGTGTCCGAGTGCACTTGTACCGGTTCAGGCTGCAGCCGTGCGTGGACGTGGTGAAGAGAAGCTGCGGCTGACACAAAGCGAAGCGCTCCGGGATCCACGACCAGACATCTCGGATATCTTTAGCGCCGATGATCTCGGAGCTGAAATTATCAGCGTTCACGGCTAAATGGACATTTTGTCTAGAGAGAGATAAATAGAGAAAATTCAAATTTGTTTTTTTTTTAATCCATTTTTCACTCTGCATCAGTAAACAAACAAAATAATAACAAATAGAAATGTGTGAGGAGGAGGAGGATGATGATGAGAGATGAAGATACCCACCTTCTGGTAGAACTAAAGGACAGCACAGAGATTGTGGAGAGCAGGAGAAACGAAAAAAAAAAAATAATGAAATAATGTGAGAAAATAAAATAAAATTAGGAAAAATAGAAAAAAAAAAATCAAACGTAATCTGAGGAAAGATGCCAAACAAAAAAGATGAACAGACACAGTTTTAAATAACTCAAAAACGTTGACAATAAGTTGATTTTCTCATTATATTTAATCTAGAATCTATTCACAATTTTTATTTATTTTTTGAAATCATTCTAATATGCTGAGTTGCTGCACAAGAAACATTTCTGATTATTATCAATGTTGAACAAAGTTGTGCTGTTTAAAATATTTATTAATATTAAATATATTCCATAAATATATTTATGGAAACTGTGATACATTTTTTTTGAACCAAACGGTTCAAGGTCCAAAAGACAAAGGCCTTTAAACGATTCCAGACAATTAATAAGGGTCTTATCAAGCGAAACGATCGCTCATTTAATAAATAAATAACAACGTTTAAGTTTTATGAGCTCAAATGGTCGCCTTGCTCTGTTCTGCGATGCGTTCGAGCTCGTTTATCAAAATGAACGAATCTTTTTTCATGTCATTTGGTTCATTCAACAAACGAAATGAACGAGTTGACTCAGGAAAAGATTTGTTCATTTTGATGAACGAGTTCGAACAGGAGCATTTGAGCTCATAAAACTTAAACTTTATTTATTAATTAAATGAGCGATCGTTTCGCTTGATAAGACTCTTATTCATCGTCTGGAATCGTTTAAAGCCCTTTGAACAGTTTGCAGTTTGCACTGAAACTCTCATTTGGACCTTCAACCGTTTGGGACCCATTGAAGTCCATTATATGGAGAAAAATCCTGAAATGTTTTCATCAAAAACCTTAATTTCTTTTCGACTGAAGAAAGAAAGACGTGGACATCTTGGATGACATGGGGGTGAGTAAATTATCAGCAAACGTTTTTTTAAAGTGAACTACTCCTTTAAATCCTGTATGTGAGAATAGCTAGGAGGAGTCTGAATAATTTGTTGGTTTGACTGTCGATTTTTGCTGTGAATATCGATGATAAATCATCATGTCTACCTTTTCTGTTTGACCGTGATGCCTTTCTGCTGGAGTGATTTCTCATTGGCCAGCTGAAGCAGCGTGATCTCTTTACGGCTGAACAGGCGGATGGAGAAAGCCTTTTCCAGCAGCTTATCCGGCGTCAGGCTTTTCCCGATGTTCTGCACGAAGGTCTGAATATCACTCCTGACCGCCGCCGACTCCTTCTTGGTCAAGGCCGAGCCGGAAGCCACACACTGCTTGCGATAAAACTTCAATATCGCCAGTGCGACGCGGTAAAGAACCTTGTAGCCCTCCACCAAGAACACGTCCATCACGCGCGCAGCGAAGCTGAAGGGAAGGTCGCCCAGAACCCACCGCTGCCAATCAGAGTACACCTCCAGCACGTCTGTCGCAGTGGCGACCATCAGCTTATGCGCAGCAGGGCAGTACTTATGCACGAGGTCACCGAAGGTCATGCAGGCCGATTGATACGCGAGGAATGTCTGATCTAACAAACGCCGCCCGGGTTCGTTGCAAGCTAACATGCGGCTGACGCTCTCGAAGCATTGAGCTTCATCCGCGCTCCAGTGCAGCAACAGCGCCGTCACCGCCGGCAAACACGGGCAGTACGATATATCCGGGAACTGCCCTGCCACGCAGGAGATCACAGCATGCGCCGATCCCGCGGATTCGGCCTTCAGACAGTACCGCGGCACTGCCATCCCGTCCACGAACTCCGGCAACGGGTACGCGGATGGGTTGCGCTTGCTGTTGGAGTTCCCCATGATGTCCCGGTAGACCTCGGCATCCGGGGTGACGGTGCGGCACGGGAGGGCTTTGAGCAGGTGCTGGTAAACGGCTGAGCGCTGGCTGTGGTTTTTGCCCCACTGGCCCGAGCGCGCGTGCTGTTTTAACTCCTTTATGTCTTTGTATTCGGTCTTACCGGGAGCCGCGTCGCGAGACACGTTGTCCATCTGAGACCAGTCCACGAACACACCACAATCCACAGCCATGACCTCTGACCTCACACGTCAACCGCCACAGAGAAAGAGAGAAAGACAGGAGAGAAACTAGCTGGCCATGTTGCTTTAGCTGTTGAAAGAGGAAATATTGTCATTATCTCCTTCATTAATGACAAAGAATTAACATAACAGTAATTAAAGGAGTAGTTGAACTTTAAAAGTAACTTTTGCTGCTAATTTACTCACCCCCATGTCATCCAAGATGTCCACGTCTTTCTTTCTTCAGTCGAAAAGAAATGAAGGTTTTTGATGAAAACATTCCAGGATTTTTCTCCATTTAATGGACTTCAATGGGGTCCAAACGGTTCAAGGTCCAAATGAGAGTTTCAATGCAGCTTCAAAGGGCTTTAAACGACACCAGACGATGAATAAGGGTCTTATCAAGCGAAACGATCATTTAAAAAATAAGTAACAAAGTTTAAGTTTTATAAGCTCAAATGCTCGCCTTGCTCTGGTCGTGACTCTCCTGTTCGAACTCGTTCATCAAAATGAACAAATCTTTTTTCGATTCATGACTCCAAGGGTCCTAGATAAGACCCTTATTCATTGTCTGGTGTCGTTTAAAGCCCTTTGAAGCTGCAATGAAACTCTCATTTGGACCTTGAACCGTTTGGACCCCATTGAAGTCCATTATATGGAGAAAATCATCAAAAACCTTAATTTCTTTTCGACTGAAAAAAGAAAGACATGGACATCTTGGATGACATGGGGGCGAGTAAATTATCAGCAAAAGTTTTTTTGAAAAGTGAACTACTCCTTTAAGGGTGCCCAAAATGGTGATAATAAAATCAAATAATGCATTAAACTTAAAGAAATGCGTCCGTTAAATGCATTAAATGGAAGTGCTAAAGAGTCTGCCAAATTCATAAATGTGAAATGTAAAAAAATAATAGCAAATATGAAACTGTTTTCAAAATTGATAATATAATAAATAACAAAACAAATCATATGGAAATGATTTCTGAAGGATCACTGAAGACTGGAGTAATAATATAATATTACAATAGAAAATAGTTATTTTTATTTGTAATAACATTTCATACATATTCACAATATTATTTGATCAAATAAGAGACTTTTTTCAAAATCCTTAAAAATGTGTACTGACCCCAATCTATTAAATGGTGGTAGCGTAAAGTTGAAATGTATTTGTGTTTTTTTTAATGCCCCTGGGATATAAAAGTAATCCCCTAAAAATCACATCCATTGACTTTCAAGCCTCCCACGAGTCTGTCTGAGTATTTGTGCCTTTCTGACTCAGTTAATTGGAATTTCCCAATTACTTCCCTCGCTCTGTTTTCTCCTTCCCTCTCTATTTCATGGGATTTGTAAGCGTGTGCAGACACTAAACTCTTGTACTTTAGAGTTGCTGAGAGCTCACAGAACGTCAACAACATGAAACTATCAGATTCAAAGCAAGAATACTCTAGTATAATAGCATCAGTGCTCCAAGGGTCAGGGGTCAAGTGGCTATACAGTAATCCATTTACACCAGGACAGTTGGACCTGCTGCTGTACTATCTTACAGTGTCAGAATCACATAACCTACCTATTATAATAGCATATTATACCATCAGTTTTATGGAAATGACATGATTTCACAGTAAAACACTGACTTTAGACAAACATTTTTCTATAGTAATCCATAAAAAGTATATCTACTCTTATCATGGTAGTTTTTGGTCACACTATCCAACCTTATCTCAGCGAAACCATGTAAATAACACTGTACATGAACACGGAAATCAATCAGTAAGTATCAGTCGTAACAATTAAACTTACTTTATCTTATTAAAATAATAAATTGAGTAAAATAAATAAAAATTGATTTAATAATTAACCAAATAAACAAAACCTGTGAATAAAAATATACAAACAAATAAATTAAATGGATAAAAAAATAATCTAACAGTAGGTAGAAAAAAATGCAATGATGGAATGTAACATACACTATATATTTTAGAAACTATATTTTATACACATTTATGCCAGTTACATTTTCACAGTATTATTTCGGTCTTTATACGTGAAAATGTACATTTTAGTGGCCACACATATATTTGGGTGGTTGTGGAATCTAAAAGATTGAAACCCCCTGTATTAACTGTACAACACTTAATTGTAGGCATTGTAAAATCATAATAAATAAAAATCTATTTATTTAAACAATGTAGGAAGCTTCCAGAAACATTCTGTCAAAACGTAATAGTTTTACTGTATTAAATACCTATAGTGAAATATAGTAGTATGATGACGCTGCACGTCAGCAGCCAATCAGCGAGCGAGAGAAACGCCTCACACGCGCGCGCCGTCAAGCCCACCTGGCACGCGCTTTGCTGCTCTTCTAATGCTTCTAATGTTCACAAACAAACACTGCCTATATTTCACGTCAACTTTCAGTGACAGACATAAACAGTTTGACACGCACAGCCTCGTTCAAATCTGCCTGATGTATACTTGACTGACAGGTGACGTTATAGATACTCACACACTAGTAGTATCCAAACACATTCAGCAGACTGACAACTCTATGGCGTAATCGTTTTTCTTAAACATGTCTTTAACACATGAAGATGTGCAAATGAAACGGCGACGCTTCAGATTAAGCTAATGTGAATAACGTTAGCTCGTGCAGCTAATGTGCAGGCAGTTTAAACTGAACTACACGCCGAAGCCATTTAAAAAGTCTGTACTGCAGCACTTCAGGTACATGGATCGCAAATAGATGAGTGGAATTAAGAAAATGTCAAAACTGGAATAATAATTTGAATGAAACGTCTTACCTGATTTGCTTTCGACTGTCTGTCAGGCAGCGGGCATATTTGTGATTGTGTGCGCATGCGCAGTGAGTACTGCCGTCACAGTGCACGCTGGGTGAAGAAGAGACTTTTACAGAGATATATAGACTAGTTATATATTAAATAGAGAAAGAGATCTGTATATCTAGTATCTATTTCATCTATCTATCTCTATATGTCTGTCCATCTATCACATTTTAATGATATAAAGATATAATAATAGAGGAATTTGTGTATATGGTCATTCACAACCAGTCTAATCGATGGACATTGCTATTTAGTTCTCTATGATTATTCTATCAATATATTTATCTATCATACCCAAAAATGCATGGATACTCCATTACTAGAAAAAGGAAAATCCCAGTGAAAGGCCATCCTGTATCAGCTGACCTGTTTACAGCTTTATGAGCATCTCACTGGCCAAAAGGTCGAGTCGTTCTGGTAATGAGACAACGGCAGGCCTTGTGCTCAACATCCTCAGACACATGACAGTCATTAAGAAAACTTAATCAAGACTGCAGTGCTGCACGGACACAGTTCTTGTCTTCCTAGGGTTTATAGACTCGCACAACTCTGTGTTCACCTTTAAATTACCAAGAAATAGGTATACCACTACAATAATTCACTAAAAGCGTCATATAATCTAAAAATATGTCATGATATTTACAGAAATTAGGTTAAAATAGTTCTGGCATTATGGATGCGTGGTTGACCAGCAGTAGTAATATAATCCAGCATCATAGACATAATGATTATGCAAGATCATGCATGGCTAATGAGGAACAAGGACAACAAGAAAGCAACTCCACACTTGAATAACTGATTATTAAAATATGTTAACCTTCAAAACCAGATACATAATTTAATATTGCACTTATTCAATTACCTGTTTGTCTGCAAATAAAGGGTCTGTTGTTGGTACATTCACTGTTATTCACATTTTAGAGATTTGAGGCTGCAACAACACATTAGCTGATGGACCGGTTTGATTCTCAGGCTTAACACATAAACATGAATATATAAACATAGATGCATTCCTCTGCAGCAAAAGCAACTTACATGACATTAGCATAAACAATCTCATGCTTTTAGATTGTCACAGGCACTGAGGCACATTTTAAATAAAGTCATCAACGGTTTCTTAAAATTATTCAAAGATGTTCTTCAGGAAACTCAATAGCATTGAGGATATGTGCTAAGATGTAAATTGAAGGTAATTTATTTAAGGATAAATTGAGCTTGCAATTCTACACCACTATCTGATTCTGTCAAATAAAAAACAAAGATAGTCAAATCAACGGCTGTAAAACATTTGACTATTATTTCCCTCCATTTCATTTTCATTTACAACTTTCAACTGTAAGAAACAGACTATTTCATGTTTGAATTCAGTGACTTTCCCATTAACCAGTTATGAATATAAGTAATAGGGGGATTCTTGCCAGGGTCCATGTGCTTTAAGGGGTGGTTCAGGATTTTGAACATCGGGCCTAGTGTTATTTATCAGTGGAGACATTTTTCAAAAATGTTCATTCAGTCTGAGTCGTTCCAGTTCACAATTCGCCGGTGCTAGGCTAGCGCGAGTCAACGATAACTGCTAGCCTGCCATTAAAAACAGTTTACCCACTAGAGTACACCAAAAGCAAATAAATTAAAACGCCAGACTCGATGTAAATATCTGTTAAGAGACTAATATTTAAAATAAAACTACTCTTGCGTCTCAATGACCGCAATATATTTGCTTTACATTACTTTAATGTATGAAGAATGATCAAATTGAATGTTTCCTTATTGTTTGCACAACCAAGAATAAACAGTTTTTTTTTTTTTAATGGACGTTTCGAACATTCAGAAATGACAGGAACGTTAGCAAAATGCTAGCATACTTTTGTAGTTACTCACCCTCGAGCCATCCTAGGTCTTTCAGGCAGCCGAACTCGGAGTTAAATATCCAGGCTCTTCCAAGTTTTATAATTGTGAACGGTACCTCTTTTTTTGAAGATTTTGAAACCATAAAACACATCCATCCATCATAAAAGTACTGCTCTAGTGAGTTATAAAGGCCTTCTGAAGCAAAGCCATGCGGATTTGCATGAAAAAAATATTTTATAAACTATAATCACTTGTTATCTTTATCTATAATCACTTGTTGTCTTTATGGATGTGCTTTTTGGGCTTCAAAATCTCATTCACTCCCATTATAAAGCTTGAAAGAATGAGTCATGGCTTGAGTGTGAGAAAATATGAGATGAACTCATTTTTGTTAATTTTATGTCTCAATACATTTTGCAACACTAGGTTTTCTGTTATGTTGAAAAAATCGGCACTATAGGCTACTATATGAATAAATGTGACTTGACTTTTGCATAACACCCTTACTGATAACCACTATAGGAGGAGGAGCGTTGCGGTGGGACGGTTGTAGTGTCTTTTGCATCTTTATCTTCCCCTGAGAACAGCTCGTTTCTATAACGCCGTCAGACCTCTTGTAGAGCAACCGCAGTTTCACGATGAATAAAGCAAAGTTCACTCCGTCCTCCCTGAAGAGTTCCCGTGGCGCGCTGCACCTGGCGCAGATCGTGGTGTGTGTGGTGACGTTTGTGGTGGGCTACATCTGGGGTTACCCGTCACACACCTACTGGATCTACTCCATGGTGATCTGGGGTTTGTGTCCCGTCATCACACTGGTCATCACCACTGGAGATGTTCCTCATCCACAAGCTGCTGGCGTTATGCATGGACTGGGACGACTTCACGACCGGCATGGCCATGATGTCCTCGCTCTGCACGTTCTCGTGCGCGGTGATGTTCGCCAACTTCTACGTCTGCCGGAAGTGCATCTGGGGCTGGATGGTGACGGTCCTCTCCGCGGTGTGTTGCGCGCTTTACTGCCTGGAGACGTTCAAAGATAAATGTGATGCGACGCGCTCTGCAACATATGTAGCTGCGCTTCCTGGCTTCATTAAGATTCTCGAGGCCTTCGTCGCCTGCATCATCCTCATTTCCCTCATCGGCTATGTGGGTAAACCGGCTCTGCTGTGGTGCATCGTGGCCTACGTCATTCCTTTGCCTCTAACCCTCCTGATCATCATCACCAACATCTTGACCAAGATAAGGAACTGTCTGCCCTTCAGCATTGATCGCTTAACCATGCTTTTCCTGATTATATCGGTTCTGTTGTACATCTCTGCTGCAATCCTCTGGCCCATCTACAGCTTCAGAGGAAACCCGCGGCCCAAAGACTGTCCAGGGCACAGCTGCGTATGGGGCATCCAGTTTGTTGTGACCTTCATGACCTACGTTAACCTCTGCCTGTACATCATTGACCTTGTCTTCACTTGCTGCGGAATCTGTGGATTTAGACGTTCTTAATAGTATCACCTTTACAAAAAGAGAGAGATTTCTATGGGTTCCCCAAGGAACCATTCATGGAAGAGTTCTTAAAGGGATAGTTCACCCAACAATTTAAATCAGCCCATGATTTACTCACCCTGAAGCCATCTTAGACGTATATGGGAATTTTTTCTTTCAGACGAATACAATCGGAGATATATTAAAAAACGTCCTGTCTCCTCCAGGGTTTATAATTAAAATTTGAAGACCAAAAAAGTGCATCCATCCATGATAAAAGTGCTCCATATGGGGATTAATAAAGGCCTTCTGAATGAACCAATGGGTTTTTGCAAGAAAAATATCTATTTATAACTTTAAAATCGAAAATAGCTAGCCATTCACTAGCCATTATAAAGCTTGGAGGAGACAATACATTTTTAATATAACTCTGATTGTATTTGTCTGAAAGAAGAATGTCATATACACCTCTAGGATGGCTTCAGGGTGAGTAAATCATGTGCTAATTTTCATTTTTTTGGTGAGCAGAGCTTTCTAATCATCTGAAAAACCTTTTTCCACTATATAGAACGGTCTTTAGGAGTGTACGTTTCTATGTATTTTGCTGTCATAAAATGCTTGATTGTTCAAAGTAAATGATTGTTTTTACTATTTGTGTTATTTATATTTTAATCTATTGCACAAATCTATAAACACACAATTAGAGCCTCCAGAACAGACTGTAAGAAGCTGTGCCAAAAAAAGTGACAGTAACGACTTTAATGATGTTTTAAAAGTATTAAAATAATGTTTTTAAAACATTTCTTATGCAAGGTTTCCACAAAATATGACAACATTAATCATAATTTTCTCTTGAGCTGCAAGTCATCATATTAGAGTGATTTCTGAAGGATCGTGTGACACTGAAGACTGGAGAAATGATGCTGAAAATTCAGCTTTCATCACAGGAATAAATTACATTTTCAAAATATATTCAAACAGAGAATAGGGATTTTAAATTTTAAAAACATTTCACAATATGACTGTATACTGTATTTTGAACATAAGAGACTTAGCCTATATTAATAAGTAAATATAGCAGCATATTTGGGGGCCCTTGATATTAAATTGTTTGTAATATCTTAGTTTTATTCTGGTTGATAGCATAAAATATGCTGTACTGCTGTACTCGTCGTTTACATAACACATATGTGGGTGCACTGTGTATAATTATATATATATATATTATATATAAATAATATTTTTTTATTTATATATATATATATATATATATATATATATATATATGTGTGAGTAATATTACTGTATATAAATATATAATGTTTTCCTTAATTATTTCTACTCAACTTTGTCAATATAGTCTACCTACTTTTTTTTCACTTAGCAACATATACTGTGTTCATTTTTTGGCTATATGTAACTGATTTCATCACATTAAAAATGTATCTATATTTTTAATTGTAAAATTGTTTTATCCAAAAAAAAAAAACTGAGTAAATTATTTTAGAGTAAAAAGAGTGTTGTGAAACCGGGCATCAGCATTTAGCCTAGGCTAGTATAGAAAATGTCTCTTGTTTTCATTCACTCACTAAACCAACTTGTCAGAGAGGTTACAACTGAAATGGGCTTTGAACCGAGAAAAGAAAGATAAGTCACACATACACACACGTTTATGGTGCGTGTAGTCTACTCTACGACACTTTATCAATGCAAATCATGCCGTTAGGAGTAACTATCCACTTGAGCACAGCTCACACAGTCACAAAGTGGTTTTGTGCATTAGATGAAGAACAATGTCACCGTGCAACCTGAGTCTGGGTCAGGGTCTCCGGATCCTCGAGATGGTGTTCTGCGCGCTGGCCCTCATCATCCCGATGTTCCGCGGCTCCATGTCCAGTCCCTACGGGATCTGGTGCGAGTTCGTGTGGGTCTTCGGACTCGTCGTGGCTGTGGTGATCTTCGTTATCGAGAAATGCCTGGTGGATAAACTGATAGAGATCTTGGTGCTGAAGCACACGTGGGACGATCTCTCCTGCGGACTGACCCTTCTGTCATCCATCATGCTGCTATCCGCCTCTCTCATCTATAGCACTGTGTTTGTGTGCTCAACATGCATCGCGGATATGATTTGCGCCATCGCCTCCATTCTGGCTTGTGTGGCGTACGTGTTGGACGGGGTGAAGTTGAAACTAAAGTGTCCTGAGGGTTATCTGTCCAGAATACGAGGAGTCCTGCGCTTTATGGAGGCGTTCGTGGCCTGTCTGCTCTTCACTGCGGTCTACACGTGCTTTAAAGGGGTGGAGATCCGAGTCCCTGGTGGGTTGATCTGGTGCATTCTGGTCTACGTGGTGTGTTTTCTTCCCACCGTGGTGGTGATTCTTACACACCTGCAAAAGTGTGTGAACCTTCTGAAATGCTGTGACCTCAATAAGTTGGAGCTGGTGTTTGACGCAGTGGCCGTGGCTCTGTACGTGTCCGCGGCCATCATCTGGCCTGTGTTTGGGTATAAAAACTATAAAAGAGACTCCAAATTCCACGAGACTCGCATTCATGATATCAACCTCGTCACTACCATGACGTATGTGAACTTGGGGCTTTACATCGCAGACCTCGTTTTGACATTGATTGTGTATTGTAAAAGCAAGTAGATGTGCGATTTCATGAGAATGTTTTATTATTTCAATAATTCAAAGATAAAGTCTTGGTGTTTCATACAATACAGTGTCTTGCAGGGGAATTGTGTTTGATTTCTACCACAATATGGGAAAGAAAATGTTGGATCAAATCAAATAAAATGGTCAATGTCAAAAGAGGTACAATTAATTTGAACTCACACAATCATGTCTCTCCATATATATATATATATATACTCTGCATTATGTATTCAATTAAATAAATAAATAGTTATAAAGACTAATAAAATAAAAACAGCTCCTGCTGATAGTTGCAAACTGCTATGCAGTGATGTTTAATTCATTTCTATTCTAAGGAGAGTTTATCTTAAAATGATTTTGTTCACTATGTTCATCATTGAAGGATGTAAAGCACACAGAGGAGTAAAGACACTTTTTTTTATTCGCTTTGGTACTATTTTCACAAGTAAGGTGTACATTTTCAAAACTCTTAGTACGAAAATCCAAACTGATCACACTTGTAACGCAGCTAGTCATTCTTTCAAAACCTGATGTAATGCCTTCAGTCAGTTGCACATGTTTTCAGTCCACATAATCATTATTTCAAACACAAGATTATTGTAATATGTAATGAGAACATTTGGTTTAATCACTGAAACACAACAATATGATCTTTTCAGTTTAGTACTTTTAACATCCAACAGCAAACAATGCAAGATACATGTTTCAAATCGGCCTTAGTAGAAGTGCTGAAATGAATTTGCTACAGTACTACAAAAGACAGATTACAGTTTTACTGTAACATTAGGCAATACACTTACAGTACCCAACATTTACATAATCTATAATTTCCAAATATCCATCATATTTGTAATCAAGTGAAGGATCAATGAAGACATCCTCTACAATCATTTACAATATATAGTGGCCAATTGTGGTTACCACTATGTGAAATCAATTAGCTATAACGAGTATTCATCATGTGTGGTTACTGGTGGTTACATGTAATTTAAATATTCATACAAACACACATTTTATTTCTGTAGTTCTCAAAGTCCATATACTGTATATTGCTAAAATGAAAATCTATAGGTTTACCAAATGATTAATTGATTAATTTTTAAGATCTGTTGGATTAAATAATAGACAAACGTATTAAACTGAACAAAAAGAGATGCAAATCAAAAGTTTGATAGTAAGAGCTTTATGAAAGGCAGTTACTGTGAATGAAACAATAATGTAGATGAAAAACTTATTTTGTGTTGTGAAAGGATACTTTGTGATAGTGTGAATTGTACTAACACAGTTGAAAACATGATGAAATGTTTGAAAAAAGTGCACGTTTGATGATCTGTTGTGATATTAGCACTAAGAGTTTTGAAAATGTACACCTTACTTGTGAAAATAGTACCAAAGCGAATTAAAAAAAAACTGTAAATGCATTCATCCTACTGTAAAAAAAAATCATTCTTATAAGCCTTGCATGGAAAAAACATCATAACAAACATTACACTACTTGTAGACTTTCATTCAACACATAAACTACTAATGTCTGTCTTTTACAGTCACTAGCACTAACTTACAAATAAAATCGAGGTTAAGTTTCGGTTCAAATATCCAGTTTTAGTTCTGTTCTTCCTCCTCGTTCATCTCCAGAAGTCCGCAGAAAGAAATGTAGTGAGCGTTGCAGTAAACCGGTGACTTGTTGGGGCTTTTTGGCAGCTGCTCAGGTTTCAGAGAACTGAAGGGGTTCGGGCCGGAGTCCTTAACATTCATCTCCAACTCCACGAATATCTGAAGAGAACTCTGCAGCTCTGCTTCACTGAAGATAGATAGATAGATAGATAGATAGATAGATAGATAGATAGATAGATAGATAGATAGATAGATAGATAGATAGATAGATAGATAGATAGATTCGATAGATAGATAGATTCGATAGATAGATAGATAGATAGATAGATAGATAGATAGATAGATAGATAGATAGATAGATAGATAGATAGATAGATAGATAGAGAGCGTTAGTAAAACAGTAGTTATTCTCAGATATGGAGTTCTGCACGTGTGAATGTTTATTAGTCATAAGTTATAACATACTTGATCATGGTGAATAAAGTGGGGATATTGAAATCTCGCAGCAGCAGAAGCGTCGCCAACCAATCCTGACCCACTTCCTGTCCCTCAAACCCTGCAAACAGAGTTCATAATCAATGACGCTCAACCACAACAGTGATATAAGAGGGAATCGTGAGTACACAGCTGTTCAAAAGCTTGGTCAATAAGATGTTTTGAAAAAAATGTGAACACTTTTAATCAGCAAGGATGAAAAACTACAAATATATGAAGCAGCACGACTGTTTTCAATATTGATAATAATCATAAATACTTCTTGAGCAGTAAATCAGAATATTCAAATGATTTCAGAAGATCATGTAACACTGAGGACTGGAGTAATAATGCTAAAATAGAAGATTTCTCACAGTATTACTGTATTTTTGAGTGCAATCTTACCAACCCCAAACTCTACACTTGTGTACGCCTGTGTTTCGGAGGTTAGTTTGTACCTGGGTGAAATCCAACCACTAGATCCGGTTTGGCTGCTTCTCCTTTCTCCACAACTTCCTCCCAGAACTGGTGGTAAAGGCCCTTGTAAGCGCTGATGTAAACTCTTTCCCGGGGTCCGAACGCCCTCAGCGGAGGCCTCATGATGGGCCCCTGGACGACCTCGGGCCCCACCATCACCACCTCCAGCCCCTGGTGCCCCGGGAACATGCGGCTGAGCTCGTCCATGTCGGACACTCGGGCTCCCAGCGTCTCGTTGTGACCGGCTCCGACCACGTGGATGGTGAGGGGCCGAGCGTACGGGTCCAAGTTAAACATCCTCAGTCCCATTCCGATCGTCAGCGGCCGAGAGAAGAACTCGCTGCACACCCGCCACACAGACTCGCGAAGCTCCGCCTCCTCGGGCCTCGGCCTGCAGCCATTGGTCCAGAGATCTGTCATGTTTTTCCCGGACAGGATCGGCTCCAGACGGGGTGTCAGATCTCCTTGCATTGACAACCAGTCCTTCCAACAACTTACTTTGTTAGCAGGACGAGACCACACCTCCGTAGGGAAAGGAAGATCTCCTATTGGATGTTAGGAATGAGTTGAAATAAACATGGGTTGTGCTAAAAAGACTTTCTCATCCTCACCTTTAAAAAGGATCCACTCGACGTGTCTGTCCACCCCCGCCATGCACAGTTTGTTGCAGTAGAGTTTGTGTTGAGGCCAGTCTTTCTTCTGACAGTCTTTACTGCAGTAATACACATTCAGACAGCTGCGCAAGACAGAGATATAGATGCGATTATTATAGATGTGAGATATTACATCCTCTTCATAATCATCACGTCACTGTACCGTGTGCATCGCTTGAGCGAACCCGGGACCTGTGACGGGAGTCTCTCACACCGCGCACATATTTTGAATGATTCCTCCATTTTCTCAAACATCTCCTTCGTTGAGCGGAACGCAAGAGGCTTATTGGCCTTGCTCTGTGAAACACTGGAGAGAGAGAGAGAGAGAGATGTGAAGCAGGTCTATTCTGATAATGGGGGGAAATAAATGCAAATGAAAGCTGAAAATTCAGTTTTGCATCACAGGAATAAATTGCATGCGAGAATATATTCAAATAGAAAACAGTTATTAAAATCGTAATAATATTTTGCATTATTACTGTTTTTTGGATCAAATAGCATAAGAGACTTCTTCAAAAACATTTTTAAAATCTTACCGACCGCAAACTTTTCAACTATAGTGCATTTATGTCCAAACTCTACTGTATGTTTTGCACAAATTAATATGTTATGTGTCACAGCATTAGACAAATTAGACAGATGAAGCTCAAAAACAAGACGCAAAACTATAATGGCAAGCCGTTTTAGCTTTTATTCATTTCCAGGATATGAATTCTTGAGATCAAAAAATTTAATTGTTGATATGTGTAATTGTCATTTTCACTAGTAGAAATATCATTTTTGATATCAATAATTACATTGTTACTAGTAAAAATGTGAATTCCTGATATCAATAATTAAATTGTCATTAGTTGAAATGTCAATTCTTGATTTTCTTGATATCAAAAATTTTATTTTCACTAGTGAAATGTCACCATAGGCTGCCATTCAAAACCAATTGTTGATGTCAACCAAGAATTGATTTCTTACATTTCAGAAATACAATTATTACTAGTAAAAACCTTTATTTTTGATATCAAGAATTCAATTGGTACTAGTAAAAATTTAAAATGTATTTCTGATATCAATATTATTTCAGATATCTAAAATGGCTTTCTTACTAGTAACAATCACATTCATGATATCAGAAATTAACATTGTCACTGGTAAAAATTCAATTATTGATATCAAAAATGAACATTGTTACTAGAAGCAATTCAATTATTGATATCAAGAATAGACATTTCAACTAGTAACAATTGAATTCTTGATATCAAAAATAAAGGTTTTTTTACTAGTAATAATTGAATTTCTGAAATGTAAGAAATCAATTCTTGACATCAACAATTGGTTTTGAATGGCAGCCTATGGTGACATTTCACTAGTGAAAATAAAATTTTTGATATCAAGAAAATCAAGAATTGAATTGTTGATATCAAGCATTCATATCCTGGAAATGAATAAAAGCTAAAACGGCTTGCCATAATACTATACATTATGTCAAATTAAACATGACATGCACAACATTAAATACAGGTTCACTTGCTGTAAGATTATAAACATGGTATGTTTTGTGCTGTGAATTATTAATACAAGAAACTGGTTAAATTTAAGTGACATTTAGAAACAAAAGACTCAATTCATGTGTATATGTTTGGGCCTTTGCAGTTCATGTTAATATTGATAAAGTTCACTATAAACTTTGGCATTGGAAACGACTACTGAATGTGAACACAGAGAGAATCAGCTTGTGTAGTGTTATTAATGGCCTATTCTTGGTTTGCAAACCCCTGCTCTTTTAATAAAAAACAAATGAAGCAGTATAAATATGATTAATGCATAAACAGCAAATTGTTCTGTATTTGATTTAATTAGGCTACTAAACGAGCATTCGTGAGTCCGGAGTGGATGAAGAGAAGCACAGACAGCTGCTGGGATATTTATATCACATCTCAAAATATCCAGCATGCAGTGACAGACAGCTGAGACAAACGTTTTAAGACACACAACTTCCTTAATGCACGAATACGAGCACATGCAATCAACAAACACATAAAGAAATAACCATGAACGACTAAATTATAAACTTTTGAACTATTTCAATAAAAAACTAATAATAATATTTTACATCCATGTCTGCTTAGTGACTAAAAACTTTTAAAAGTTTTACTCATACATTTTTAAAAGTGCACGTGTGTCAGTGCATAAGGTAAACTTATGAATCCAGAGTGGAATGGATCACGTGACCTCGTCTGTCTTACAGTGAAGTACTACACACTTTATTCACAGTGATATTACAGTCAGAGGATGGTTTTAAAACGTGGGTCTTACCTGCTGGAGTCGTTCATTGTTCACGGTCACACGTTGACAGATGAAGTGAAGCTGAGACGCTGTTAGTTTGAGTTTGTGGGTGTGTGTGTCGTGTTTTATACCCGCGCGCGCCTGTGTGCGAGTGTTTTTTCTGGAGGCTTCTGGGAGAAGATGATTCTCGGGGTGTCTACATTATCATCAATCTCACACACCCGATACTGTTATTATACATATACATAATAATAATTATGTTATTATTAAGCGCCCTGTTGCGCTTTCAATGACAGACAGACACGTTTTTTTAAATTAGCTTATAATTTATTAGCTTCAGAATAATACTTTCATATCAAATAAATAATCTAAATTAAAACAGGGATAACACAGTCTGACACAAGTTCAAAACAGATCGTTTGTTTTAAAATTAAAAGCTCATAATTAAAATAATATAAAATCACATGAGCGAATAAAGAAAATGTCGTGGCAGATTTAAGCACTAGGGGGCGCTACAGTTTAATAAATTGCGCTGCAAGCAAATAACAGCAGTTTTAGATTAAACATTTGTTTTTTGAAACATTTCTTTAATTAAATAGCCTACTATAATCGCATAATAAACTGTAATATTTTCATTTTAGTGTATGAGCCAGCCAGTATCCAGTCAACACGCTTGAGGTAGCCTAAGTATAATCCATTTATTTCCATACATGATTATGTCCAAAGAGAAATTAAAAATAAAACTGACAACCTACCTACAACCTATGTGGTTGAAAAATGTGTTTTACTGACAGGCATCTTGGGCTAACTACTAAATCCCTTAAAGCAGGACCCCACAGTTGTTATGAAGGTGCAGTGACCGGTTTGTAACACTAGGGAGAGGTATTCAGCTCAAAGAAATAACAAAAAAGGTAATAGAAATTCAGTCCTCTCATTGAATAGACAAATATTCGACTCTTATTCCAAGAGACAACTGAAAGGAAATTAAGATGGCTCTAACAGGGTATTATTTGTGACTTTTTAAAGATGTGACTGATCTCCAAAGGCTTTAGTGAGAAACGCTCTCAGAAAGCAAAGGTCCCTGTAAATCTACTCTTCCTCCGGTTGCAGACCCTGAAAGTAAATATAAAAAGCGTTGCAGTAACTGGGGGGTTTGTTTGGGCTGGACTGGACCTGCTCGGGTTTCTGGGAGCTGAAGGGATTCGGTCCGGTGTCTTTAACGTCCATCTCAAGTTCTTTGAGAATCTGCAAGGAATATTGCAGCTCTGCATCACTGCAACACAGAGACACAGTAGAGAAGATGACTGACAGTAATGGACAGTATTTCTGAAACAACCATAGGAAGAACATGTTCATATTCCAGGATGATTCATCAGGCTCAGATTGTGAAAGAATGGTTGTGAGGAGCTCGAAGAATCATTTTCTCACATGAATCCAGAGCTTAAATTCACTGAAGTCTTTGGGATGTGCTGGAGGAGACTTTACAGATCTCGATGGAAATAACATCACAAGATTTATTTACATCAATGAAATTAATTTATCTCCTGATGAATCCTGACAATGTCATCCTGGAATATGAACATGATGTTCTTACATGATTGTTTCAGAAATGAAAAGCTACACACTCTTTCAGTTAGAGTTAAGAACGGTTGCCACACATATAACATTATGTTAGAAACATAATAATCACTACAATAATCATCCAATCATAGACTTATTCTCCTCGCAATTCTGTGTTTCAGAAAAAAATCAGAAATGCGAGTTTGTATCTTGTACGTCTGATTGTGAGATCTAAACCCAGAATTGCAAGGAAAAAGTCCGAATTCTGTCCTTTTTATATATATTTTTTTGCAATATGTTGCGAAAACAAGCATCCACTTTCTGAGACGTAGGCTCCGCCCACTTTTATAGCTGAAAAGCTATTGGCTTTTTCCGACTCTCTGATTGGTGTAATTTTATACTAGCGGCTTGCATTGCATTCAATGCATTTATTATTTTAACGCACCCCCTGGAATCAAACCCTGGGGTGCTTGGGTTGGGTTGCATGAAAAAAAATAAATCTTATTTCAAAACTCTGGAATATGCATGCATGTAAACACTTAATTGGAGTATGTCTGTGCGTCACCTACTTGTACATAGTGAAGACGGATGGGATGTTGTAGTCTCTGAGCAGCAGTAAGGTGGGCAGCCAGCCCTCTCCTAACCCCTGAGACGCATGAAACCCTGATGAGATCAGCGAGAAACAGAGGACAGTCAGGCGCTGAGACATCCATCAAACCACACACAGAGAGTTTAGCTGGATAATCTCTGTCTCTGCTTTATGATTGATAGTGAGTATATCCTCGCTTCCCAGATTAGATGTGTTTGGATATGAGCAGATTTAAAGTTGACAAGCGCTGTCAAGGACTTAAGAGCAGCGGTGTGTGTTTGTCACTCATGCATGAATTTGACTTGGTTTTCAGCATGAGGATGTACTAAGTGACTCACAGTTCATTTATTACAGAGATAATCTTCAGTTAGAGCTCATCTTCCATCTGATCTGTGAAAACGCTGATGTTTCTGCTAAAATATTGTTTAAATAAGTTGTCCAGTCTCTTCGAACATGTCCGTGTGCCATTCTGGTAAACTGCTCAGGAATCTCTCAAACTCTCATCTGTTATATAAATCATCACTGCTTGTTAAAGTCTGGCAGCTGTCTACAGAGTGAATCTCCCTAAGAGAAACACCCGTCTGATGCTATAGATGGAAACTAAACCCCTCACTGGAGCTCAAGGGGTCAAACGTCTGAACACGAAGACAACAGGACTAGAGAAAGTCAAATCTCACTCAACACCTCACTGCACAAAACAAATAATCCATATTCATTTCAATGAACTGGTTAAAAAAAGACTTGCTGAGTTTTTGCCTGTTTTTTTTTTTTGGTAGTGAAATGTTTAATTAATGCTAAATTAACAATCCTACCCATCTCCGCCCCCTGATCTCTAACCCCACCCCTAATCCTACCCATCTCCACCCCCTGATCCCTAACCCCACCCCTAATCCTACCCATCTCCACCCCCTGATCCCTAACCCCACCCCTAATCCTACCCATCTCCACCCCCTGATCCCTAACCCCACCCCTAATCTTACCCATCTCCGCCCCTGATCTCTAACCCCACCCCTAATCCTACCCATCTCCACCCCCTGATCCCTAACCCCACCCCTAATCCTACCCATCTCCACCCCCTGATCCCTAACCCCACCCCTAATCCTACACATCTCCACCCCCTGATCCCTAACCCCACCCCTAATCCTACCCATCTCCACCCCCTGATCCCTAACCCCACCCCTAATCCTACCCATCTCCACCCCTGATCCCTAACCCCACCCCTAATCCTACACATCTCCACCCCTGATCCCTAACCCCACCCCTAATCCTACCCATCTCCACCCCTGATCCCTAACCCCACCCCTAATCCTACACATCTCCACCCCCTGATCCCTAACCCCACCCCTAATCCTACCCATCTCCACCCCCTGATCCCTAACCCCACCCCTAATCCTACACATCTCCACCCCCTGATCCCTAACCCCACCCCTAATCCTACACATCTCCACCCCCTGATCCCTAACCCCACCCCTAATCCTACCCATCTCCACCCCCTGATCCCTAACCCCACCCCTAATCCTACACATCTCCACCCCCTGATCCCTAACCCCACCCCTAATCCTACCCATCTCCACCCCTGATCCCTAACCCCACCCCTAATCCTACCCATCTCCACCCCTGATCCCTAACCCCACCCCTAATCCTACCCATCTCCACCCCTGATCCCTAACCCCACCCCTAATCCTACACATCTCCACCCCCTGATCCCTAACCCCACCCCTAATCCTACCCATCTCCACCCCCTGATCCCTAACCCCACCCCTAATCCTACACATCTCCACCCCCTGATCCCTAACCCCACCCCTAATCCTACACATCTCCACCCCCTGATCCCTAACCCCACCCCTAATCCTACCCATCTCCACCCCCTGATCCCTAACCCCACCCCTAATCCTACCCATCTCCACCCCTGATCCCTAACCCCACCCCTAATCCTACCCATCTCCACCCCTGATCCCTAACCCCACCCCTAATCCTACACATCTCCACCCCCTGATCCCTAACCCCACCCCTAATCCTACCCATCTCCACCCCCTGATCCCTAACCCCACCCCTAATCCTACACATCTCCACCCCCTGATCCCTAACCCCACCCCTAATCCTACACATCTCCACCCCCTGATCCCTAACCCCACCCCTAATCCTACCCATCTCCACCCCCTGATCCCTAACCCCACCCCTAATCCTACACATCTCCACCCCTGATCCCTAACCCCACCCCTAATCCTACACATCTCCACCCCCTGATCCCTAACCCCACCCCTAATCCTACACATCTCCACCCCTGATCCCTAACCCCACCCCTAATCCTACCCATCTCCACCCCCTGATCCCTAACCCCACCCCTAATCCTACCCATCTCCACCCCCTGATCCCTAACCCCACCCCTAATCCTACACATCTCCACCCCTGATCCCTAACCCCACCCCTAATCCTACCCATCTCCACCCCCTGATCCCTAACCCCACCCCTAATCCTACCCATCTCCACCCCTGATCCCTAACCCCACCCCTAAACCTACCCATTTTGCTTTATTTAATTTCTATTTCAGTTTTAGTCACTTTAGTACTTCAAGCTTATTTATTTCAGCAACAAAAAAAAGTGAATGTAATATTTATATTTTAATTTATTCCAGCAAACCTGTACCTGGGTGAAATCCAACCACTAGATCCGGTTTGGCTGCTTCTCCTTTCTCCACAACTTCCTCCCAGAACTGGTGGTAAAGGCCCTTGTAAGCGCTGATGTAAACTCTTTCCCGGGGTCCGAACGCCCTCAGCGGAGGCCTCATGATGGGCCCCTGGACGACCTCGGGCCCCACCATCACCACCTCCAGCCCCTGGTGCCCCGGGAACATGCGGCTGAGCTCGTCCATGTCGGACACTCGGGCTCCCAGCGTCTCGTTGTGACCAGCTCCGACCAGATGTACGGTCAGAGGCCGGGAATACGGGTCCAGACGGGACATTTGAATCCCGAGGCCCACCGTCAGCGGCCGAGAGAAGAACTCGCTGCACACCCGCCACACAGACTCACGAAGCTCCGCCTCCTCAGGCCTCGGCCTGCAGCCATTGGTCCAGAGATCTGTCATGTTTTTCCCGGACAGGATCGGCTCCAGACGGGGTGTCAGATCTCCTTGCATTGAGACCCAATCATCCCAACACCTGACGTCTTTAGCGGGACGAGACCACACCTCCGTAGGGAAAGGAAGATCCCCTATTGGACCACAGGGTGATTGACAGAATACTACTCAGCAACCACTCACGACTCCCTAGCAACCCCATCCGCTGTTCTCTCTCACCCGTGTGAACGAGCCACTCCGCCAGCCTGTCGATGGACACCTTGTGCAGCGTTTTACAGAACTTCTTATGCAAAGACCAGTCTTTCCTCTGACAGTCTTTACTGCAGTAATACACATTCAGACACCTGACACAACGAAGCACACACACGTTAAACAGTCACATATTACGTTATGTCATTACGAGTCGGGGTTTCAACAGACGGATTAAAAGGTCTGTGCTGTTTTTAGAAGCTGCCCTCATCATTTCACTACTTTAAGTTTTTATTGTGGTGGCGCATCATGTGGTGTGTGTGACCTTGTCGTAAACATTGCTCCTCTGCACAAAGGCCAAAAAAAAAATCGGATCGGGTTTTATGAGAACAGCCGGCACATACAAAAGGAGACGTAACCGACTACGTTAAGATGATATATCTAATAATAGACTGTATATTAAAAAAATACAATATGTTGTATATTTTATTTAACCAAAACTTAACTCTTAGTAGTCTGACTATGCACACACTCCCCGGCTAATTATTGCAGTGATTAATAATGTGTGAAAATGAGCCTTTCACAATCTGAGCCTGATGAATCTGGACATTGTCATCCTGGAATATGATGTTACACACACACACACACAAAGTGAGCTGACACTGGGGTTCTGTTCAATGAACAGTCTGCTATTTTTAGCTGAATGTCTGCGGTCGGATCTTTGCAGTGTCTTATTCTTCTAAACCAGAACGGTGTGTAAATAAACTAAAGCTAAATTTTGAGTGTGTAAACTAATGAATAAGTAGCAAAAACAGGGTTGCAATGGCTACAATACTAAGATTTTACAACTATTAAACTGAGCTTACTTGCTTGGTAATTTTGTGGTTGCTATGATTTTAAGAAAAAAATCGCAGCTGATTGTTAATGTGGTAAAACAATGGCTCCTTTTCATGAGTGCTGCAGTCACTATGGTTTTTACTACAAGTATCATAGTTAAATTATGCTTCCAGTTATGTTTTGTGATTATTACTGTGATTATGTTTTTACAACAAACACCATAGATACAAACTTGATGAGTTGTTTCATAGTTCATCATTAGTGGTGCTGAGGTGTTAGCATGAGGGTTGGGTTAGCGTGTTAGCACATAGGTGTTAACATCTGGCATGAGATTTTTATGTATGTTAATAAGCGGGTGATAATGTCTTCAGGAGGAAAGTGATCCGCTACAGCAGAGACGGCAACAGCTGTGTGGGATACAGGGATTATTGAGACTGGAGTGACCAGACGTCCCTGTTTTTGCTGTTTTGTCCCTGTTTTATAATCAAAACACTCCACAAAAGCCTGACCGACGTGACCTGCTGGTTACCTGGAGCCCCGTTCCACCGCCACATAAGAAAATAATCATGCTTTAGAAAATATTAATTATGAAATAACAATTATAAATATGATTCAAATATGAGATAAATATAATTTCACTTTTTTACGGCATAATCATTTTTTCTGTCATAATTATGATGGTTTTGCTTAATTTCGACTTTTCGACTGTGATTTGGACTTTTAATGCCATAATTTAATACAAAATTGCAAAACTTAGACTTTTTAAAGTAATAATTATGATTTTTAAAGTCATAATTTTGTCTTTTCGACTTTTTATGTCAAAATCATGACTTTTTAAAGTAATCATTATGATTTTAAAGTCTTAATTTCCTCTTGTCTTGACTTTTCAAGCCAGAATATTTGTTCTTTTTTGTCATAATATTGACTTTTCAATGTTGTAATGTGCTAATTAGTTGTATAAAGCGAATCATTATTTTTGTAATGATTTGCTATTTATGTCATAATTTTGACTTGTCATAATTTCAACTTGGTATGTCATAATAATGATTTACAAAAGCTTGATGTTTTTCCTCATGGGGTGAATTTGGGCTTAGTTACCAGAGCAGTGGTGTTAAAAAGTCAACGAGTCCCATGTGTTCCCCTTCTTGTCATGTGTGCTGGACACTCACTTGATGCAGCGTCTGAGCGCTCGAGGATCAGGAAGGTTGGATGGTAGTTTGGAGCAGCAGGCACAGAATTTAAACGTGTCTTCTAGATTTTGAAACATTTCTTTGTAAGAGCGAAAGCCCACCTTTCCTTTTCCCTCCAATGCTGCCCTGAGAGAGAGAGAGAGAGAGAGAGAGAGAGAGAGTGACAACATCTGAAGGCTACAAACTCACTTCCCACTATGTGTGTTCCTCATCACCTGTAATCTTTGTAGTCTTTCATGTTGAGTTTGTCTAAGATGACCTTAGAAAGTCCAGGAACGTTACAGTCCAGAGAGTAAAAGCCGAACTGATCCGAGTAAACGCTGCTTGAAGTCGGAGTGAACGAGTCTGGGAGCGCTGGATCCGGACCGGCCATCGTGGACGACGTCTTTACTCGAGAGCTTTCTGTTCAGTCTGTTCATTCACATATCAGCCATTATTAATGAGTAGAAATACTGCAGACACTGTGACTATACAGTAACACTCATTCTGTCATATTTCAATTCAAAATGAAAAGAAAACAATTAGAATTTGCTAAATAAAACACACATTACTCTACACAATGCTGGGTTGTTTTAACCCAAATTTGGGTCAAATATGGACAAACCCAAATGTTGGGTTATAAATGTAATTTAACTTTAACTTTCAACTGGACATTTTTTTTTTTCAACTAAACTTTTGGGTTTGTCCATATGTGACCCATAATTTGGGTTGAAACAACCCAGCAATGTTTATAGTAATACTGTGAAAATCGTATTACTATAATACAAATAAGTAAATATGAAATAATATATCTATAAAATTATATTAAGTACATTTAATTAATTTATTATTTGTGGTTGAGCCTATAAAGTTTGGGGTTGTAATATTTTTTTTCTTGCTCGCCAAGGCTGCATTTATCTGATTTAAAACACAGTAAAAATATGAAATATTATTATTATTTAGAATAACTGTTTTCTATTGTAATATATATTAAAATGTAATTTATTCCTGTGATCAAAGCTGAATTTTCAGCATCATTACTCCAGTCTGCAGTGTCACATGATCCTTCAGAAATCACTCTAATATGAGGATTTAATGCTCATTTCTTATGATAATCAATGTTTAAAACAGTTCATATTTTACTGGAAACTGTGATAAACATTTATTTTTGGATTATTTGATGACTAGCATGTTGAAAGAACAGCATTTATTTGAAACACTCTTTTTTTGGTAACAATGTGAATGTCTTTACTGTCATATTTGATCAATTTAGTCAAATCACAAGTCAATTTAGTCAACTTTTTCCATTTATGTTTGTTTTTAGGAGACATTTCTTTGTGAATTGCTCACAACATTATCATAACTTTACCATATGATTAATAGCCTACATTAAACAATTTTCCACTATAGAAGTGAATCCTTGAGCGAGACATGAACAAACTGATAAACGGCAATATTTCACATCAGAAACTCACAAACAAAGACATCAATCTTCCAAACCACGCAAGAGACAGACGGAGAGTGAAAGAGAAGTTTTATCACGTCAAATTATTTCTAATATATTTATATACCTGCGCAATATATAAGAGAAACTACCACTGCAGAAATACTATAAATATGATAGTTATAACATCAATACTCACAGAGACTGTGATCTGCAGTTCATGAGAAGACTGGCGATGTCTGCTTGTTCTTCACAGTAACTGCACCTCTCTTTCACTCACTCATCCCTCTCTCCTTTTTTGGGATGAGGGGAGAGACGGACGCTCGTCCAGGTTGAGGGAACGTGTTCAATTACCCAGAATCCCCTTCCCCCCAAGGCTCTAGTTTCCTGAAGAGCTCCTGACCCCCGGGATGTTATTGCCCCAGTGCCCGATCACTCGCCGTGTCGCCCTCTCCATGCCCGACATCATGCCCTGATCCCCGGGAAGGAACTGACGGGGTTTTAATGTCAATATGTCTGCTGGATTTGCTTAAATGCATTTTTTTTTATAAGTTCTGGGTCATTAACAGACATAATTCTACATATCTTTTTTTTGTAATTATTTAATCACACATTTTTCTTTTTCATATATATATATATATATAGGCCTGTGGAAAAATAATACTTATATATTTAATTGTTTTATTTATTCATATCATATAATTATATTTTATTTATTTAATCATTTTTCATTATTTCTTTGTTTAATCATGATGAAATAATGAAAAATAAATAAAATGATATGGCTATATAGGCATCATATATATAAAATAAATAAAATCATTTTTATACATTTACATATTCAATTATTATGACTAAATACTTCTTTCCCATTAAATATGATTATATATATATATATATATATATATATATATATATATATATATGTGTGTGTGTGTGATTTTTAAATTTAATTATTTATTTTCCTTTTTTTAAATAGTTGTTATTGTTGTAAAGCACACTGGTAAAATTGTTATAAAGTATATATTAAGAAAAAACATATATAAATAACTTTACATTACGATATAATTGACATTTATATAATTAACCGGTAAGAATATAGGCTACTGATTTTCACACCATTTTAAGGATTTTCTATGTTCAGTCAGTGTAAAGCAAAACAACTTGTAGAATAAATAAAATTGAAATGTAATTGTTTTTTAATAGAATATAATTCAATTTACACATCCTATGTCCTACTATATTTGAAAGAATTATATAGGATAAAAAAGTAACCTAAAGTTTGCAGTAATTGAGATTAAAACACTTTCATTCAGAGACAATGCAGAAATTAATTAAAATTGTAAGAAAAAAAAATTCTGAAATGCACCGTTTCCTGAGAGTGACCCATATAAACGTCTGATCATGGCCTGTATAAACCTATTTGAGATGATGATCATAATAAACATACTGTCGGTCAATAAATAACAACATGAAATCAGCAACAACATGATCTAATGAACATCCTCCAGCTGTCTCTACATCACAATGGAAAAAACAGACACATCCGTCAGGAAATAAAATAATAAAAATCAGCAACTCACAAGTTTCTTGATTAAAAAATAAAGAAACAAAAAACAACTTTATTTGTCATTTGGTCCAACAGAACCTGAGATTGCAAATGAACCGTACAGATTTTTAGACTTTTATACATTTTTTTGTCCAAGAATCAATAAAATATTCTACATATTATACTCCCGCCCGACAGAGATCCGTATAATTACAGCGAGTACTTCAGATTGGATTGTGCAGAGGGGAACAGCGCTGTACAATTTACAAAAAGAAAGATAGACAACGAGTGTGACGTCACAAAAGACAGACAGAGAATGTGTGTGACGTCACACCAGAGCCACCAACAGAGGGAGACAATGAGCAACACACATCCAGAGGGGAAATACACACCGGTACTCAAGATGCAGAGACGCTGGACTAAACATCAGTGCACAGAGAGACTCGACCAATCACATCCAGCACAGGTCGTCCAGCGGTGACATCATCATGCTCACGGGACCAAACTGACGACAGATCAGCTCGCAGCTCAACTTGTGCTTCCGCTTTACTAAAACGCATAAATTAAAAGATGGTTTACGCACGTAACGCGCCCACATAAACCCCTCGCACACGTGGCCTTCCACTGAAATCAAGTATGCAGATCATGTGACCCCAGAACAGTTTGCTGATTGGCTGTCAGAATGGCGAGAAACCTAAATCTCACAAAACATGTCATGAGATTGACACACTTCACCATAAGATTGAAGAAAGAATAAAGATTTAAATTAATTAAGGAAATTAAATCCTTTATGTTGGGCTGTTAAGATATTTTTGCCCCAAATTCAGATGAAATTATGCAAAAAATATATTCTCATTCCTTAAATGTGGCAAAAAAACCCTGATATATTATCATAGATGTGGTTTTAAAATCATTTTTAACTTTTTCTGTTGTTCCTCCAGCAAGAAAAATCATACTTTATGATTTACAATCCAGCAAAAAATACTGCATTCAAGTAATCTGAATCTAGTTAAAATAATTCGAAATAATAAAAATGATACGATTATCCAAAAGTGTGAATTTGTGGGAAAATGTGGTTAATTGCAATGAAATTAATCTAATATAATTGATACTAATAATAATAATAATAAAAATTAAGAAGTCTTAAAATAATGTGAATTTTAAGAGAAAATGTGCTGTTTTTTTCTCCTAATAAAAATGATTCAAGAAACAGGCTCCATTTAGCTTTTTTTTGTTTTGTTTAAATTTCATATTTTTCCTTTTGATGAATAGTTTTGTTTTGGGTGAAATGAGCCTCATGAAATATTTGCGTGAGATTTACTCTCTGTCTGAGCGCACGTAAAAGAAACTAAAAAGTGAAGTCAGCTGACAGGAGACGCAGGCGAGACTCCAGGAGCGGATCTGAATGACAGTTCATCATGACACGTGTGTGTGTGTGTGTGTGTGTGTGTGTGTGCGCAGTGGGCGGGTCTTGGCTCAGCGAGCAGACGTGTGATTGGCTCAGTAGTTCCACCCAGAACGTCTCAAGTGCCTGCGTTTGCGTTCATCAGCACGGGTCTATGTGTGTGTGTGTGTGTGTGTTTAAGCGTGTGTCAAAGTGGCCGCGGTCTGTGCAGTCCGTCAGTGTCCGGGGTAAGTTGGGGCGAGTGCGTGGCTTTACTCGACGTCCAGTCGCCCAGAGACGCCTGCGCTGCTTTCCTATGGGCCAGTCTGTGTGTGATGGAGAACCCAGCATTCCCCTCCAGCTGGGACAGGACCACCAGCACCTGCCTGAAACACACGGGTTAGTCTTAGAAAACACACAACACATGCACAGAAAGCACTTTTAGGCATGAAGGCTTTTCTAAAGTTAAGCAGCAACATTATAATGCATTATAATGCTGGTTTTAAGGCAGCATCACATGTTCACTTCACAGAAATTCACATTATTATGATAATGCATACAAGTAGGCTAGAGTAAATACAGATGATAATAATATAAAATATGTATTAATTGCTAACACCAAAGTCAAAATGTACTTAATTGTCATAAGTGTAATAATAATGATAATGATGGTCCTAAAAACAGATGTAGATGTTTATAATAATCAAAACATGTTATTAAGTCATCTTATTATCATTACACATCTTTAATATTTTTTTCACTCTACTCTACTAAACTGAAGCTCAAGAGTATTATTATGAATGATCTTTATTTAAGTGAAATGAATATGTGTGTTGATTGAAACGGCAGAACTTAAAGCATGTGAATGACCGGAGGGAGATTCGGCTATGAATACTGCAGAGGTGAAAACCATGTGTCATGTGACTCTCGCTGTGAACAGATCTGAAATAAAAACACTTCAGGAACTAACAGGACTAACATTCACAATGTTTTCATCTGGAGCTGGAGGAACAAAGGCCTGTTCTCGTTCCTGCTGCTGTCAAATAAAAGGAAGCCTCGAGCCGAGCAAAACCACAGACGAAAAATAGCCATTGGCTAATTCTGGTGCATTTACAGAAAGGTTTTATTAATGTGCATTAACTAAACGAATAAAAAAAGAATTGATGTTTCCGCAGACTTCAGAAAGGCGAAGTGTGTGTGTGTGTGTGTACCTGTGCAAGGGCGGCACGCTGTCGATGGTCTTCAGGCTGCCTCGGGTCGACACCACATTGAAGCTGTCAGTACAGTCACATGACACATGGAGGTAGTACTTCGGGTGACGGTTCTCCACGACGACGATAAGCCCCGCCCACCCGTGAGTCAGGTAGTAACATGTCATCCCTTCACGACCCTTTGACATGAGATCAAGACATCACATCATCAAACTGCCCATCCTTGGTGTTTGCTAAGTATAATTAATAAAATAATGAGATTTATATTATATACACAGTACATAATACACACACACATACTATACATTTATTATAAACATCTAATAATATAAAAAAATTACGGCTGTGCAAAAATAAATAGCGATTAATCGCATCCAAAATAAAAGTCTGTGTTTACATAATAAATTTGTGTGTGCTGTATATAATTATTTTGTATATATAAATAAACACACATGCATGTATATATTTAAGAAAATGTGTTATTCATGTATAAAATATTTATATTTATATAATATAGATTATGTATTTATAAATATATACAGAATTTAAGCGCAAATAATTCTTAAATATATACATGCATGCATAGGTACTTACAAAATAATTATATACAGCACACACAAATATATTATGTAAACACAGACTTTTATTTTGGATGCGATTAATCGCAATTAACTTTTGCACAGCCCTAAAAAAATATATATAATTATTTATTAAAAGATTAAAATTAAATATTTTATATTATTTATTTGTATTATATGTATTTTTTTATTATTGTATATTATTGTTTATTTTATATTATATATATATATATATATATAATTATGATTAATACTATAATTTATGAATATATTAATTAAAAACATTTACTTTATATATAATAAAATGTAAATATAATAAAATAAATAAATATTTTTATATTCATATTTTTATATAATGTATATAAATCAAAGTATATACAATAATAAATAATACCATATATATATTATATATGATAAAATACATATAATAAATACTATATAAATGTATAAATTATGTAACAAACATACAGTATATCAAATAAAGAAATCATACTATATTTAATGTAAATTATTAACATTTTAAAATCCTATTAATAATTAAAGTTTGTAATGACATTAAATTACATGAAATAATAGTTAACCATTTTTTCCTATTAGAACTCATATAAGCTCAGTATGATTTCTAAAAACTGATCATAACATTCAGAGCTGATGAAACTGACTGGAGTTACAGTGCGCATAACAAAAAATAAATAAATAAATAAACACACACACACACACACACACACACACATACATATTTATATATTTGTCTGTGCTCCTCTTAGGTTTAAAATATGATAAAATCACATTTGATATACGATGGTATATAAAGTTCTCCACACAGTGTGTGTGTGTGTGTGTTCCTGTACCTCATGTCTCTCTCCCTTGTTCTCCGTCATCAGGATGATGGCATCAGCGAGTGTTGTGGACGGGGCCTCCACCTGCTCCACCATCACCTGTCTGGAGCTGTAGATGGCCAAGATGTACCCTGGGTAATCCTGACTGGGTCTCCGAGCGTTAGTGGGGCTGGACACTGTCAAAACAGACACAACATGATGAAGAAGAGGACCTATCATGCCCTTTCCCCCATATTCATCTTTCTGTAGTGTGTAATGTTGCTGTTTGAGCACAAAGTCTCTCTGTATCAGTGCCAGTGTTTCTGAACTCCTGAAACGCCTCCAGTGTAGTCTGCAGTTTTTGTTCTCCTCTATGGTCTCGGTCTCGACTCGGAACAGTAAATGTGGCCTGTTTAATCTCGTCCGTGTACCTGGTGTTGACGTCCCGGTCAGGTCCATCTGCCAGTGGTTGAAGGCACAGCAAACCACTGCGTACTCTCCCGGCTCCAGCATCACGTCACATCCCACAAACTTCTTCACCGCGCGCTTGCTGTGTGCTAGCAGACGCCCCAGCACTAGCTTATTCCCGTTCCCGAACGAGGCCCGGAAGACCATGATGCACAGATCCAACAGGTGACTGTCAGCCGTGTCTGAGCGCCTGGTGGGGATTGAGAGCGGTTTTATTTTGTTGTTGTTGTTGTTTTTATGATTAATGTTGTATGTCTTGATGTGATTTACCTGCTGCCCTCCTGGAAGAGGGCGAACTCCAGCGCGGTTCTCTCCAGGACTGTGAGCGCGGTCACGGTCACCGGTTTACTCGCCCGGCACGGGAAGCAGCCCTGCAGACGCACCTCCTGCCAATCAGCATGAATCTTGCAGATATCCACCGAGTCAAAGTACCTGCACACAACATTCACCAATCACCAACCACGCTCTGGTTATTTAAACACATCTACTGACGAAACACTGATAGATTTTGAGCATCAGTTGATAATTAAACCTGATAAACGGATATGTCTTAGAATCTAAGATTTGTTGATTGATAGCTCAAATTTGAGTGAATTTTAAAATAATAAATGAGAATAATCATAAGTAATACTATTATTTTTTTTAAAGTAATAATATATATATTTTTAAATAACTTATTTTTTTCCTTATTTTATTATTAGACAACATGTATAAAATACTAAATTGATCATTTTTTATTAAATAATTTTATTAAAACAATAATTATTTACAACTTAATAAATATGGTGTTTATATATATATATATATATTCTGTAAATTTTAATAATATTTCTAATTAATAGTTTAAAAGTTTTTTTCAAATTTACGCAGATCTCATTTGTGATCATCAAAATTTTCAATAAATATGGTGTACTGATTACTGAAGTATTTTATTTTTGCTTTCAAATGTTTGTAGATCATCATAACATACAATACTTTTTAAAAAATAAATATGTAAAATAAAGATTTCATTTGTCATCATTAAATAATATGTACACAATATAAAATTAATTCAAAGTTTAATATAATTCTTTAATTAGGATTTTCAGAAAACATTGCTTTGATACGATCATTTTAATACTTTGCATGTAGATCTCAATTGCCACCATTAAAGAAGTAGTTCACTTTAAAAAAAAACTTTTGCTGATAATTGACTCACCCCCATGCCATCCAAGATGTCCACGTCTTTCTTTCATCAGTCGAAAAGAAATTAAGGTTTTTGATGAAAACATTCCAGGATTTTTTTCCATATAATGGACTTCAATGGGAACCAAACGGTTCAAGGGCCAAATGAGAGTTTCAGTGCAGCTTCAAAGGGCTTTAAACGACACCAGACGATGAATAAGGGTCTTATCTAGGACCCTTCGAGTCATGACTCGAAAAAAGATTTCTTAATTTTGATAAACAAGTTTGAACACGAGAGTCACGAACGCTCAACACAGAACAGAACAAGGCGAGCATTTGTGCTTATAAAACTTAAACTTTTTATATTTTTATTTTTTAAATGAGTGATCATTTCGCTAGATAACACCCTTATTCATGGTCTGGCGTCGTTTAAAGTCCTTTGAAGCTGCACTGAAACTCTCATTTGGACCTTGAGCCGTTTGGACCCCATTGAAGTCCATTATATGGAGAAAAATCCTGGAATGTTTTCGTCAAAAACCTTCATTTCTTTTCGACTGAAGAAAGAAAGGCATGGACATCTTGGATGACATGGGGGTGAGTAAATTATCAGCAAAAGATATTTTTTTTAAAGTGAACTACTCCTTTAATATATAAATGTAACATACCCATAATCTACAGGACCTCTTCGGTCCACTAATGAGATCCTCTTTATTTCTGGAAAGCTCTGATTAAGGTCACCTCAGATTAAAGGTCAATCTAGCACAGATGAAGCAGCTAATGACTCACTTAATGAAGTCTCCGTACTCCATCCAGAACACGCCTTCGCTGCTGCCGTGAGCCATGAGCTCGTGACGCAGATGCTGAGGCCAGTCGGCCCACTCGTCCGACCAGGAGCCGTTCCAGGAGAAGCGGCCCCAGGGGTTCCTCAAACGCAGCAGTCTGAAACACCACACCGCAGGCCTATATTATTCCATCACAATAAAAAATGCTCTGGTGTAGGCTGACACACACACCATAAACAGAGCTCTATATGATCTGCAATACTGACAACACATCGAAATAAATGCAAAGAAACAGTTTGTGATTTGATTTTGATATCTCAAATATCATGTGTGTTCTCTTACCTTGATGTTTCAATGTTTAACTAATAGTTATTTTGGTATATAATCATATCAATATTAAAAAGAAGAAATTAAAAAGTTAGTTTTAACAAATAATCTAATTTTCTACTATATACAATTAAATACAATTCGAAGATAGCTAACCAGTACACATGTTTTGCCCTTATTTCAAGCATGGCAGCGTGAATCATTTCCTCTCTTATGGAAACGCCATCTTTTGTGTCGTATGAGTGAACAAACTGCATGATGGGATTGTGTGTCTGACCTGTAGCCCTGAACGTCTCTGACGTCCAGTATGGAGTACGCGTGTCTCGGACGGAGTCCCAGAGATTCATAAACAGCGTCATCAACCTTCATGTTTCCGCCTCCACAAGACGCTCCCATCAGAAAACTGACACACACACACACACACACACACACACACAGAACGCAACACCTAGTAAATATTCATCATTCACTTATTTACTTACAACTCTATAACCCTGTTATTTTAGTAGCCTATCATTGATATACTATTAGTTTCTATTAATAACTAAAATTAGTTGAATTTTTTAAGCTTTTCCATTATTGTTTTTAGTCATTTTTATTCGTTTTTGTGGAAACGCTTTCATTTGTTTGCATTAGTTAACGGACTAACACTTCTAAAGCATGTATTAATCGGTTAATAATATGAAATTCAACTTTTATTAACACATTAATGTTATTAAATGGATCTGAGCTAACGTGAACTAGCAATGAACAGTATTTTTATTTCACAAAGATTATTAAATAATTTTTATAATTTTTATTTCACAGTAAAATTGTAATTTTTTTTTTAATTTTTATTTCACAAAGATTAATAAATACTGTATCAAATGTATTACTCGGTTAATGTTAGTTAATGCATTCATTAATGTTATCTGACAGGACCATACTGTAATATATAGTCTTTATTTCAGTATTAGTTTTAGTTATGGCAGTACTTCAAGATAAACTAAATGAAAATAAGAAAAGCATCTTTTTTATATTTTATTTCAAGTAACAATAATGTTATTAGTTAACTTTAATAATACCCTAGCCTAGCGTATAAATACCATATATTCAAATTATTAATTAACACACTTCATAGCACATTCAATTCAAAATATGTACAACATATTAATCTTGTTTATTCATATTTTATACTATTTTTTTAAATAATATTTATACAGTTTAAAAAAAAAACAAATAAAAATACAGAACATAACACACCAGGAAAATCACAAAAACAGACATTTGTGTATACATTTTATATAATATTTTTTCATTTGATATAAGTTAATATTTTATATAAAATAATCCGATAAGTGTCTCTTTAAGACATATTATAATATTTATTAAAAATATTCTAATAACAGTTACAGACAATGTTTATAAATGATCTGAATTGCAATATAATTTGCACTTTTCATCTGATACTGTGTGTATGCGGACACTAATCGCCTGGTAATTTGAGCCCTGAAACTGACAAAGAGCCGAGAAACACTTTAAAAGGCACTTTCCAATTTGTAGTTTAATCCAATTTTCTTGTCTTGTCTGTTAGCCTTTATTATAAAGGACAAAAGATGCCTTGTCATCTTATAACGTGCCTTGAAATTAGTGAGTCCGGAGCACAGTGAATAAATTACAGGGCCCAATTTACAGGATAATTAGTATAATAATCTTGAGTGTGTGTGTAAGTCGTACCCCGCCTCTTTGGAGCTGAGCATCTTGGCCCATATGAGGTCCGTGTCGATTGGTTCTTCACGAGGGTTGGTTGAGCTGACCTGCAGCATCAGACTCTCACAGGGGGCGCCAGTGAGCGTCGCCAAACCCTCGATGGCACGGCCGGCCTGCAGCGCAAAATACGAGCCGTGCAGCTTCGCCAGAGCCTTTTCTATCAGCGCCACCCACAGCTGCCTCCGCTGAGCCTGGACGTCACACAGCAACACAAGCCGTTAGCAGGGACAGGGAGTAAAGCAGCACATTTATGGGCTACAGGGACTACTTTCAACTGTACAATCTGTATAATTGTCTCTTTTACTCATTGTCATCATTCTGAAACTTTAACTGATGACTAATTTTCAAGTTTATCATTTGCAGTGTGAGCGTAGGAAGAAATTTACTAAATTTGCTTTGATTAAAAACTTTACTTTCATATTAAAAAACTTTAAAATATAGTAATATTATTACAGTCAATGTACTTAATGATAATAGTTTTATTTTATATGAACGTATGACAGTAGTAGTTCACAATTTAAATATTAAGATGGAGTAATATTTTCAAAAGTTTATATATATATATATACATGTCTCATCTTAATATTTAAATTGTAAATTACTACTGTCATAAATTAATATAAAATAAAACTATTATCATTATGTAAATATTAGGGCTGTGCAAAAATTAATTGCGATTAATCGCATCCAAAATAAAAGTCTGTGTTTACATAATATATTTGTGTGTGCTGTATATAATTATTTTGTATATATAAATACCTATGCATGCATGTATATATTTAAGAATTATTTTCGCTTAAATTCTGTATATATATATATATATATATAAATACATAATCTATATTATATAAATATAAATATTTTATATATGAACAACACATTTTCTTAAATATATACATGCATGTGTGTGTATTTATATATACAAAATAATTATATACAGCACACACAAATATATTATGTAAACACAGACTTTTATTTTGGATGCGATTAATCCGACGCAACTAATTTTTGCACAGCCCTAGTAAATAATGGTAATTTAATTTATATATATATATATATATATATATATTTTTAATTGTCATTCCATTGATTTTACAAATAACTACAATTACTTTATCACTACTTCACATATTGTTTAGCAGGTTACAAATGTGCAATTCTTGATTTACTTTGGTTGGCAACATTTGAAACTGCTCAGTGTTTCTCTCAGATAATCATGACCTTGACAAAACAAGGGCTTAAATAAATCAGACGCGACAAACTCAAACCTGTGAGAACAGCAGAAAGCCGTATTCGTCGCAGGGCAGCATGTCGTCCACCAGAACCGTCGTCCACGTTCCATCTTTACAGAGCCGGACCTGATACGCTCCCTCATGGCACATGGTTCTGGTGATCATCACACGTTCCACCAACTCGGGTCGCTCCGCTAGCACTGCCAGAGCGCTTAAAAACCTGCGAGAAACACAGCAGCGACACTTCACTTCCTCCAAATACATTAAACTGAATTATTCTGTGCACAAACCATCAAAACACACCGAAGATGACAACTGGACGCCACTTGCACAAATGAGGTCATGTGACAATTATTTAAAATACAGTATTATACATACAATTAGGATTCAATTGTATACACTATTCACTGAGCTGTGTGCGGGACACTAGTTGACAGAGATAGATGATAGGCACACTTCTCTTACCAGCAATTACCCAGAAGGCCTTGCAGAATGTCAGAGGGGCGGGGCGTCCTGAACACGGACCATTTCACACCACGATCCTTAAAATTATTGCAGTTAATCTCATGAGGGCGGAGCCACTTTTTGATTCGCTGCTGGACGCTGTCATTCTCGGGGAACCCGACCGAACGCGGGCCAGGAGGGAAACTGTCATCCACGAAGTTCACCGCGTTCTACAACAAACACACAAGAACTTTGTAAGGTGTTACACACACAAAAACAGCATTTGCCATCAATTTGTATAGAAAATAAAATGAGTTACAATTTTTATTTAACAAATAACAAACAAAAAAATGTAAATATATATATATATATATATATACACATTTTATTTAAATGTGTGTATATATATATATATAAACACATTGTGTATCTCCACATCTATAATTGAAGGTGTGATTTTATTATTTATTATTCTTATTCTTATTATATCATTCTTACCCCTCCCCAAAGTGTATGTATTAATAAATAAATAAATAATTTTATTTAATGACATTTTCCATTATTAAATAAGAATATGAAATAAATGCAATGAATTATAAATACACTATTCTTTTCAAATATATGTAGATCTTATTTGACATTATACGATATAAAATGAACTAAAATTCTACGATAATATTTAAATGAATAATGAATTTTTTTTTTCAAATTCATGTAGATCTCAGTCATTTGCCAATACATATATAACAAATGAATTAAAATGTTAATATAATATTTGTAATAAATATAAATATGGCATAAATATGGTTAAATGTTTTTATGTAGATCTTTTTTGCCATCATTAAATAATGTGTTTACAATACACACAAACAGACTGGAAGTAATAGTGAATTTCATTCAAAGCATCAAGACTTCGTTTATTTGGTTTAATACATTTAGAATAAAATCCTTAACGAGGCAAGAATGCCAAGTCACCTTAACAAAAACAACAACAACTAATCACTGTCAGAGTGAACATCTTTATAAAGTCTACATTTTGTGCATCAGATTAAGACACTGTGAAGAGTGACGAAACATGTAAAAATGCAATGAAGCTTCTGACCCAAAACTGCAGCAGATATTGTGCAGGAACGCATATCGTCACAGGAAAAACACGTACATGCTGGAGAAATAGGGGTCATTTTGACTCTGGGGAGCTGTTTAATTGCTGTTGCAACCATTTCTAAAAATACGTCTCCCAGGTTGCGAGCGGACATGGAAGTGTGGTGAATATAAACTTGCATTTTAGATGTTCGAAATCCCATTTGCAAATAGAAAGAGTGTGTTGTGAAATACTACCTGATTATCAATCATATTATGTTAAAGGGTTAGTTCACCCAAAAATGAAAATGATGTCATTAATGACTCTCCCTCATGTCATCTTCGAGACGCAGATTAAGATATTTTAGATTTAGCCTGAGAGCTTTCTGTCCCTCTATTGGAAATGTGTGTATGGTATACTGTCCTTGTCCAGAAAGGAAATAAAGACATCATCAGAGTAGTCCATGTGACATCATTGGGTTAGTTACAATGTTTTGAAGCATCCAAAATATATTGTGGTCCAAAAATTACAAAAACCACGACTTTATTCAGCATTGTATTGCGTTTCGGTTCGAAAATATCAAAATTAACCAAAGGTTTGCCAAGAGAGACACAAATCAGTGATATCAAGGAAACATAACAGAAAGGAAAACTCCTGATTTAAAAAGCGAGATCTTTGACAAGCTGTTGAAGTTCATCTTCAGGCAAGTGAAGGCCTAGGGTTGGCTTAGAGGAGTTTTAACCCCTTCTGTGTCCTTTTCTGAAACATTTACAGTGGTTAGCATTAGTGAACACACCCATGCTAAAAAAATCAGCTTTTAGAAATTGATCTTAAAGCCTTAATTTAAAAAAAAAAAAGAGGAAAATAAAATCTTTTCTGTGAATGAATTATGCATCATAAAAAAAAATGTACTTCCTTAAAATACAGGGTGCATAAGTCAGGACACCCCTATGTTAAATTCCCATAGAGATGGGCAGATTTTTATTTTTAAAGACCAAAATATCCCAAATCATCACATAACTAGATATACATGCATAGTATACTGGATCCATGAAATAACTGGCCTTTAAAAAAATAAAAAGATTTTTAATCTCTATGGGACTTTAACATAGGGTTGTCCTGACTTATGCACCCTGTATTTTAAGGAAAATCATTTATTTATTCATGATACATTATTCATTCACAAAGAAAATTGGTGTCCTTAAAGGTTGGATTTTCCTCATTTTTTTAAATTAAGGCATTAAGATCAACATCCAAAAGCTGATTTTTTATTCCTCTTTTTACTCAACTTTAGCATGGGTGAGTTCACTTGTGTTAAGCACTTTACTGAATCTGGACAAGGATCACGAACAAGAAGTTCTTGAGTATTTACATTTCAGGCACTCTTGATATTTACATTTATTCATTTAGCTGACGCTTTTATCCAAAGCGACTTACAATTGCTGTATATGTCAGAGGTCGCACGCCTCTGGAGCAACTAGGGGTTAAGTGTCTAGCTCAGGGACACATTGGTGTCTCACAGTGGATTCGAACCTGGGTCTCTCACACCAAAGGCACGTGTTTTATCCACTGCGCCATCACCACCCCTAGACCATATCTTTCCTCCCTGAACAGAACTTCAAAAGCTGTACAACTGCAGTCAGCATCTCCTCAAACACAAAGTCTGACCACTTTCCTCTCCAAGAAGGTCAGAAATATATCAAATATTCAGCAGATATGAGAACGCCGCTGGTTTCATAATGCACTGTGTTTTTGATACTGGCTCGGTTTCAAAGACGGAGCTGCGGTTTGATAGCAGTGAAATGTCAAGAGAACCGAGAACGGATGTTTAAATGATGGAACATTAGTATTTAGCCGGGTGTAATCGAGAGAAATGTATTACAGTACACTGTGAACACTACAAACATCTAGAGGTGCGCCAATGTATCAGTCCCTGACATTTAAACCGATATTAAAAGGCTCATTAATAATTCATTAGGTGGATCTAACGTGTTGGATGAGGTGTATTTGCATATACATATATTCACTGAATACTTTTATTAAAGGAGTAGTTCACTTTTAAAAAAAAAATTTGCTGATAATTTACTCACCCCATGTCATCCAAGATGTCCATGTCTTTCTTTCTTCAGGCGAAAAGAAATTAAGGTTTTTGATAAAAAACATTCCAGGAATTTCTCCATATAATGGACTTCAATGGGGTCCAAACGGTTCAAGGTCCAAATGAGAGTTTCAGTGCAGCTTCAAAGGGCTTTAAACGACACCAGACGATGAATAAGGGTCTTATCAAACGAAACGATCGCTCATTAAAATAGTTAAGTTTAAGTTTTATGAGCTCAAATGGTCGCCTCAAAATGAACAAATCTTTTTCCGAGTCAATTTGTTCATTTCGTTCATTGAATCAACCAAATGACACGAAAAAAGATTTGTTCATTTTGATGATCGAGTTCGAACAGGAGAGTCACGAACGCGCATCGCAGAACAGAGCAAGGCGAGCATTTGAACTTATAAAACTTAAACTTTGTTATTTATTTATTAAAAATCGCTAGATAACACCCTTATTCATCGTCTGGAATCGTTTAAAGCCCTTTGAAGCTGCACTGAAACTCTCTTTTGGACCTTGAACCGTTTGGACCCCATTGAAGTCCATTATATGGAGAAAAATCCTGGAATGTTTTCATCAAAAACCTTAATTTCTTTTCGACTGAAGAAAGAACGACATGGACATCTTGGATGACACGGGGGCGAGTAAATTATCAGCAAAAGCTTTTTTTTAAAGTGAACTACTCGTTTAACAAAGGATACATTAAATTGATCAAAAGTAACAATAAAGACATACATAATGTTTCAAAATATTTCTATTATAAATAAACGATGTTCCTTCGAACTTTCTACTCAAAGGATCCTGAAAAAAAGTATCTTTGTCTCAGTTAAATAATGAGCACAATCGAACTAAATAAAAACGAGGGAACGAAATAGTACACCGTGGCCATAATTGACCTAAACCGAATAAATAAGTTTTCATGTGTGTAAAATATAGAGTATCAGTGTTAGATATTTAAAATTAATATCATATATGGCAAAAAAGTATGAATCGGTGCATCTCTAGATATCATTGATAGACTGATAATAACATTTAAGCATTTTTAAAATCAAACTGACAGCGTCTTACCTCTCTACAGAAGCTGACGATATTTTCCCACAATTCCTTGGCCTCTCCCTCATCCGTGCGTCGTCGGGCCTCCACATGCATGCTCTCCCTGCGTTTGAGCGGTTTCCCAGTTTTGCGCAGGTTCAGGTACTGCTGCGGGGTGTGACACGCGGCGCAGTGCTTCATCCTCCCTTCGTTCAGCAGTGTGCACGCAGGACACGTCCACTGACACACGATCTTGTCCTGCGCCGATGGGGACGAGGCCGAGGACGACGAGGCGGGAGTGAAGGCACGCGAGTGGGAGTGCGGTTGTTTCCGGGAACACGACGAGCAGTTGGACGGCTCGGAGAAACCGTGCAGCTTGGACGACCCGCAGGCCGTGCAGTGGCCCGTTCCCGTCGGATTGCGCAACGTACATTTGGAACACGCCCAAGAGCTGAAGTCCGGGCTGGACGGCGACGCCGGCGTGAAGCGCACCGATTCGCCCAACACGTCGATGACATCACCACCCGAACCCGGCCGCGACCCTCGACATGCGTCGCACCGTCCGGCGGATGACGAAGGAGGAGCCGTTGGGGCGGAGCATCCGGGGCACTTCCAAGAGGGCGGAGACGTGACTGGAGGGGCGGGGTTGTTAGGCTCCTCCTCCTCCAGCACACTTAGGCGCTTGTTTGAATAATTGTCTGATGGTGGGAGGGGCTTGGATTTGTTAGGCGGGCAGGTCGAGGGTGATGTTGGTGAGGGGGCGGGGTTTGGGGGCCGCCCAGGGGGCGGGACTTCCCTCCGGCTTCGAGGCACGGGGTTATTCTGAAGCGAGGACAGGGAAGGGGGCAGAAACGGGATGGGGGGTGGAGACGGGGTTTCGGAAGGTACTTGGGGTGGAGAATCTACGGTCAGATCAATGAGAAGTGGCGCGGAGGCTCCTGTCGTTTGCGTGGGAAACCCCGCCACAGGTGTAAGCACTTCGGGGACCACTAGTGCTTCGGGAGGGATTTTCGGTAAGGAGAGTTTTCTTGGACCACCACATGCTGAGCATGACAACGCCACCGGAGTGTTCACTAAAGTACAACGAGGACACGCCCACTCCAACGACACCACCCCACTCATAGACACCTCCCCGTTGGACTCCGCACACCGGGACTCCCCATTGGCTACCTGGCCTTTGGCTTCAGGGCTGGAGGCGGGTTCTACGGGAGTGGGCGGGGCCTGTTTGGGTGGAATGGGTCCGTTGGCTGTAACTGGAGCGGCTCCGCACACAGAACATGTGCCTAATCCATGGTGATTGGTCAGGGTGCAGCGTGGGCAGGACCAGCGCGGCTCCTCAGCACTGCTGAGACGCAGAATGTGGTTCAAATCCGGCTTCTGCCGGGGAGCTTCGCAAATGGAGCAACGCAAGGAACCGCTGGAGTTCAGAAATGTGCAGCGTCCGCATGACCAATCAGAATTCCTCACAACTGCTGCCATCGAACCAGGAGAATGAGAGTTACTACAAGAGAAAGAGAGAGAAAAAAACTATTAATAATGAAATTAACACTGGATACGAAACTTAAATCAGAGCGCAAAATACACACACAATACAAAAAAGCGGGCAAAGAAAAAAGGAATATGTGCAGAAGATAATTATTGTGTGGTATAAAATAGATTTCAAATAATTAGGGCTGTCAAACGATTAATCGCGATTAATCACATCCAAAATAAAAGTTTGTGTTTACATAATATATGTGGGTGCACTGTGTATAATTATTTTATATATATAAATACACACACATGCATGTATATATTTAAGAAAAAGAATATTTTAATATTTATATATAATATAAATTATATATAAATCTATATACAGTATTTCTTAAATATATACAAGCATGTGTGTGTATTTATATATATAAAATAATTATACGAAGTGCACCCACATATATTATGTAAACACAAACTTTTATTTTGGATGCGATTAATCGCGATTAATCGTTTGACAACCCTACAAATAATATTTTATATCTATATAAATAGGCAAATAAACAATTATACTTAAAATTAGATAAATATAATAGCATAATTTACAAAAAAAAAAATTTTTAGTTTTTATATACAGTAAATTATAGTTTAAATATAATTTAGTATAGAATTTATATTTAGTACTTTATATTTTTGAATATATAAATCGTTTATCATTACATTATTATTGGTATAATAATAACATTAATAATTAGTTTTATAGTTAGAATTATAGTAATAGTCAAATTATGTGGATTTGTTTTGAACAAATCAATATCATGTAAGTGTATCATGTATTGACTGTTTTTGTGTGTGTTTTTTTTTATAATTTTAACTCGTTGTTTGTATGTACGGACTTTGCACGTTGTCCAAGACAAATTTATAATACAAGCATAAAGTAAAGTAATAATAAATAACACTACTAAATACGTAAATAATACTACTAAATAACCAAATCAAGTATAATCAAAAGGAGAAAATGGCTCGAATATATTAAGAACAGCCTGGCAAACCATCCACACATTTTAAACACAACTTTCTTTGGTATAGTGTTGGTCTTTGGGTCGGGTCCCTGTGAGCATGCTGAGACATTTGGCCCCGAGTCTCCAAAAGCCATCGCATACACACAGTAAGACATTAGTAATGCGAGTCACAGTCATTAGCACTGGTCAAACAGAACTGGCCCTCATCCCAATCCTCACAGCGTATGAGTATGTGTGTGTGTGTATTATATGACTCAGTACTGATACTAACTGTCAGCTCGAGGAGGATCACGCTGATAAATAATGCACAGAATCAAAGCTTGTGTAAGTATCCGAGGATATGTGTGTTCAGCAGCCTGTGCACAAAAACCAGAGCATGGGTGTGTTCGGTGACCTATTAACACAGCTGGAAAGAAGGGAATTATTGGCGGAAATAGTTCATCTGAATACGCAATATAACAGCTTTCCAACTGCATTATGTTTTTGGCTTCGGGCTGATGAACATCATGTAGAAACAATGCGGACTACTAGAATCCATTAAAAACAGTCACATGAGGAAATCCGAGCGAGGAAACATGCAAACGAGGAAAGGACATATGAGGTGAAAGAGCCAGCGAATTTCATACAACAATCCATTTTTATGAATTGATATGGACATGTGCACTCAGGCTTGATGTGTCCCATATTGAGGAGACGATACAGGGCGAGCTGTCAGACTTTTACTCATTCATTTCTCAGCGTAGGTCTATTTTGAAAAGTCAATTTCTATATAGAGACAAACCTTAATGCCTCAGCTATAAAATAGTGATTTTTTTGCACCATTACTGACCAGGAAAACACACACAGTTCATGGGACACAAAATGGTGGGGCATGTTGTCACAGTGGATCCTATAATAATTAGGGCTGGGTAATTAATATCGATTTCTCGATATTAATCGATTCTCATTTTTACAAACCGATATCGATTCTTAAATCTCAAGAATCGATTAGTCATCCTGTTTCGTTTGAATGAATGAGACATTGTATCGCGGCTGCGCGCATCCAACAAATCGCAATAATCTTTGTCCTTTGTTACTATTGATATGAAACAAAGTCTCAATTTTCAAATTACGTCAATTTTCTTTAGAAATTCAAAAACGTAAATAGCGTTTTGGCGCTGTGGCGTGAGATCGCTTTGGCGCAGCTCCAGAGAAGCAGCAGCGCTGATCTCACTTCCGGGTTAATAATACCAGTTACAGCGCGAAATAAACATGAATGAGCATCTGAGAGTGTGTTAAAAGATAGAGTACAACTTATCTAAATCCCTATCATGTCACATTGATTCGCTCAAACTGCGTTTCATCCGTGGAAAGACGTCAGTTAAACAGCTTGTAATCAATGTCATGTATCGTCATATTTACCTCAGAAAACCCACATAAACTCGTTAGTCCACACTCGTTAGTGTTCTTCAATATTTAATGCATATTTAAATAAATCTGGCAAGTTTTTATGACAGCCACCATTTATATGTTTATATTTCATGTAATCTTCTTATTATAAAAATAAATAAAAGTATAATTTAAGTGTTTGCATAGCTATAAAACAGTTAATTATTACCTTCATATTAGGCTAATGAAGCCTAGTAGGCTACAACTAGACTATATATATATAGACCATACAGCATTTAAGAGATATGATTCCCTTGAGAAAATTTGCCATTTATTGTAACTGATATCCAAAATAATCGATATTGAATCGAATCGAATCGTAATCGAATCGAATTGCAAGCTTGTGAATCGAAATCGAATCGAATTGTGAAATTTGTCTCAATACCCAGCCCTAATAATAATAACTATTATTTTTTAAAACAGTTAACAAAAAATATGAAAGGTAACGCTGAAATATTGAACTATTGTTTGGGCCAATAAATAAAATAAAATAGGAATTTATAAGTTTTGTTTAGAAGACAACATTTTGAAAGCAACATACTAAAGCAACAACTGTGTGTGTATCTACGTTCATTCTGAATTGTGATTGGTTGAGGTGATAGGAGCTTGTTGCTATGGGAATAAATCTTCAAATAAAAGCCTCTGAGAGCAGCAACTCACTTTTCTACCACTGATAAAACATCCTGATAATGAACAACACACACACACACACACACACACCCTAGAGGCGTTCAGCTGGATTAATGTAATACATGATGTCACACTAGGACTCTACAGCATTTATGTCTCAAGTGTGAAAGGTCCTGTGTGTTGTACTTTCACCTCAGATAAACTAATGATGAAAAGTAGATGGAGTGTAGTATAGTAATAGTGTATAATGATTAATAACCTATCTGTGTATGGAGGAGATTGTGAATGTGAGGCAATAGTTAAAGCGCTTTGGTGGCCATTGGGTGGGTGAAAGCGCTTTATAAATGCAGTCCATTTACCATAATATTTTTTCATGAAATAATAATACATGGTAAAAATGAGAAAAACCTAAATAGTCAACCTCACTAATCCAGCTGGACTAGTTGACCATCATGGCCCCATTTGTAAGACACATGAAGACCCAGGCCAGTAAATAATAAAATATGATATTAAAAAGTAAATACGTACAGATCAAATATGAGTTTGAACACACAGAAGCGGCTCACGATTCGACGCTGGTGGAAACGCATTAAATAAAGTGCTTGTGAAGCTTCCTGGATTCTGTTAACACAAGAAATCCTTTAGAAAATAACAAGGACAAGTTGAGCTCTTGCACTGCTCAATCCTTATAAAAATAATATGACGGAATTGTTTTAGCAGGGGGAATAATTCATATGAGAGCTTGTTACTTCTGAAAGGCTCTTGTGCGAGTCTGTGTGTGTTGTGTCAGTTGTTAAAAAGGTCGGTGACAGACCGCTAGGACTTTTGGAAATGAACAGCCGCGTACAGCATATGGTGAACAGAAAACATGACGTCTCTCCTGACAGCTGAACCGCTGTTTTCTTGAACCCGGGGAAATATTCAACACTACTACTAGCATTTTAGTTTTTCCACCTTAAGTTCAGTTATAATGATAGCTTTCTTTTTTCAGCATTTTAGGACTATTTTCCACCCTCTCTCTCTAAGCCTTTAAATAGCTGATTGCATTTTTTTGTAAATGACTTGGGTTACGATTGGCTGATCTCAATGCATTGGCATCATTTACACAAAAATTAAAGTTCTGTCATCATTTACTCACTCCCATGACTTTCTTCTGTTTATGAAACATAAAAATATGTTAAGCAGAAACACCTGACCAAAAAAAAATTAACAATGTTGGACAGTGTCAAGCTTCCAAAAATGATATTAAAATGCAATTATATATGAAGTCTTCTGAAACCATCCAATAGCTTTGTATGAAGATTAGATTTTTAAAGGGATAGTTCACTTTGAAATTAATTTTTGGTATGTTTTATCTTACCTCAAGGGCATCCAAGATGTAGGGGTCTTTGTTTCCGCAGTATTTTCAATTTTGATGTTTTTAGGTCAAACCGTTGTTGTCTGTCAGTCATGTAATGGAGGTCTATGGTCACCACCTCAAAGAGCATGCACAGAGAAGTCCAAATTAAACATGATTTAATGACTCGTAAATGTAAATACACATTGATGGCCTAAGACACACGAAACGAGCGGTTTGTGTGAGAAAACAAACAGTATTTATATCGTTTTTACCTCTTGTAACCACAGCCACGTCCAAATAGGACGAGAACGATTTAATCGATTTAAAAACGATATAAATATTGTCCATTTTCTCACACAAACCGCTCGTTTCGTGTCTTAGGCCATCAACGTGTACTTACATTTACGAGTCATTAAATCATGTTTAATTTGGACTTCTCTGTGCATGCTCTTTGAGGTGGTGACCATAGACCTCCATTATATGACTGACAGACAACAACGGTTTGACCTAAAAATATCAAAATTGAAAATACTGTGGAAACAAAAACTGTTTTGATGATGACAAACCTTGCATAAACTAAACTACCTAAACATCTTCTTTAAGAAATTCTCACAGGTTTGGAACAACATGAGGGTGAATACACAATGACCGATTTATATTTGTGAGTGAATACTTTCTTTAAATGTGCCGGTATATAAGCACTTCTTTTAAAGAGCTGGACGTGTGCTGATGATTCAGCTCCAGCACGCCTGCCTCAACATACCATGCATTGCAAACATGATTAACGTCCGTGTAATATAGAAGATTGTGTGTTATCAGAACACACACACACGTGTGAGACCTCATGGGTTCACGGGATGCCCCTGGCAAACAGTGGTAAAGGGAAAATCCTCGAGTAAAAAGTTGCCTTCAGTGCCATCTGCTAAGTCCAGACCATCTGCTTATCAAACACACACACACACACACATTCAAAACCTGTCCAAGATGTTTCAGCTATACACGGTATTGACACAGTCCTGCTGCTGCACTGCATACACTACCGTTCAAATGTTTGGTGTTGTATTAAAACTTTGTTTATTCCTGTGATTTTCCAGTCTTCAGTGTCACACGATCCTTCAAAAATCACTCTAATATGAGGAGTTGCTGTTCAAGAAACAGTTGTTGCTTCATATTTTTGGGGATATCGTGAATAAAACAACCTCAAAGAACAGCATTTATTTTAAATATTAATATTTTGTAACATTATAAATCTCTTTAGTGTCACTTTTGACCAATTTAATGCATTCATGCTTATATTCCATAAAACAAACAAACCCAAACCTTGGATTGGTAGATTAAAATGCACCAATAACCCAGAATGCAGGACCACCTCAATCCTAATTAACTCGAAATGCCATTTGAAACTCATTTTACGCATTTTCAGATGAAATACAGGGTGGGAATATTAATCAGAAAATGAATGGATGGTGTAAAGTGGGAAAACATATTCATTAGAATAACGTGCACGTATAAAATGTTTGCAAAAATAACAGAAAAATGCAAAAAAAGGCCAAATTTTAAAATTAATATATTTGAATTGCACATAAAATGTTCACAGTTTCAACATAAACTTAAAGGAGTAGTTCACTTTAAAAAAAAAAAAAAACTTTTGCTGATAATTTACTCACCCCCATGTCATCCAAGATGTCCACGTCTTTCTTTCTTCAGTCGAAAAGAAATGAAGGTTTTTGATGAAAACATTCCAGGATTTTTCTCCATATAATGGACTTCAATGGGGTCCAAACGGTTCAAGGTCCAAATGAGAGATTCATTGCAGCTTCAAAGGGCTTTAAACGACACCAGATGATGAATAAGGGTCTTATCAAGCGACACGATCGCTCATTTAATTAATAAATAACAAAGTTTACGTTTTATAAGCTCAAATGGTCGCCTTGCTCTGTGACTCTCCTGTTCAAACTCGTTCATCAAAATGAACGAATCTTTTTCTGAGTCAATTTGTTCGTTTCGCGAGCATTTGAGCTTATAAAACTTAAACTTTGTTATTTACTAATTAAATGAGCGATCGTTTTGCTTGATAAGACCCTTATTCATCGTCTGGAATCGTTTAAAGCCCTTTCAGTTTTCACAGTTGGACCTTGAACCATTTGGACCCCATTGAAGTCCATTATATGGAGAAAAATCCTGGAATGTTCATCAAAAACCTTCATTTCTTTTTGACCGAAGAAATAAAGACACGGACATCTTGGGTGAAATGAGGTTGAGTAAATTGCTAGTTATATTTTCAATAGAATCAGCAATCTATGTTAAATCTGTGTAATCCAAATAAAATGGAAATGCCTTTTTGTGTCGAGTGTGTATCATCAGCAAAGTAAACAGTCACGTTGACCTGAAATCGCCTGCGCATGCATGCGTTTACCTGCGTTCTCTGTGTGGGACGGGCTGCTGTTGCTGCTGTTGGCGTGTGATGAAAGTGGTTCCCCACACCGGACTGCTGTGGCTGGTCCTGAGCCAGCCCATCGGAGCGGCCGAGGGGAACGGAGCCGTACCGAACCCGTGATCTGACTCTCTGTCCGTGGTCAGAGACGACGCAGAACTCCCCATTGCCACGACAGCGAGCGACGTCTAAACACACACACTGCGTCCCTCTGTTTGTCTTTCATACACATAAATACACACAAAGGTCAAAGGCTCTGGATCTCAGTTTGACATCTCCTCTAGTCGACACCAGGAAGGGCCTGCGAGTGGTAGCGCTCACACATGCATGCGAGTCCGCTGGCTAAAGAAGTTCACACGATCCAAGGTCCGCGAGGCCTTCAGCTCGACGGGCCCGGGTCTCTCTACGTGCTTAACCTGCCGTGACCTCGCCCGAGAGGAAGGACGACACTTCAGGGATGGCAGTACTACACATTACTGAAGCACTAGAGACAAAAACACACCGTCTAAAGGTTTGAAAGAGGAACTAGAAAGTTTCCAGGCTCCATCGGAGCGCCGCTTCCCGTCTTGTTTTTCAATGCGACTGGTTGAGTCACGGCGCAGTCCCTCTAATCACGTTCCCTCTCTCTCTCGGTCTGTGGCTCATCTTTCCGCAGCTGTCACTGGGATTACGATGCGTCACATTTCATCCAGCCTGCAGAAGCAAATATTCCTTTCATCGCAAACAAACATCAGCGTCCAGAGAACAAGCATATGAGTCTGTGTGCATCAATGCAAGCGAGTAAGTGCATGTACGCGCGAGGGCCAATTTATGAAACAGCACCCACGCTGGATAGTACAACCTATCGAAAACAGACTTATAAGGACATTTGAAGAGGTTTTAACTGGTAAATGAATTTAAACGAGCCAAATGTTTCAATAGCAATAAAGATGATAAAGATAACCAATATTATTTAATGCCTAATCTGACTGATAATGACTTACAAATTAACTTTGCAATTTATATTTACAATCAGCAGAAAACTTTCTGTATCTACTTACGACACTCGTAATATTCAAAATGATAATTAAAAACATCAATAGCTACAAATTAAGACACCTAAATAGTGTGCATCCCTAGTAACTAAGTGTATACGGCAAATCAGCCAGATATAAAAGCACAACATAACATGCATACCAGCAAGCATATGTGTGTGTGCTAACAAACCCCTATGTGCATGCATGCGTGTGTGTGTCTTCAGGTTTCTGACCCAGCGGAGGCCCTGAGCGGGTCAGACTGCAGTGAGTGTCCTCCTGGGTCCAGCTGCTCGGCTCATCTAAAGCTCATGCAGATGTTTCTAACGTGACAGCGTTGGCTGTGAAGGTTCTCATCTGTCTCTCAGGCACTCCGAGTATCAAGTTTGACACTCAGATCATGACTATGAATATTTAACGGCGCAGAGAGGCTCGGGTGAGGTGCAGTGGTCTCGGGCCCGGCCGGGAGAGGAGCGCTCCGGTTCCGCCGGTCCGACGTGCGGGTCTTAACGGCGGTCCAGCACCGAAAGCATCCGGATGGATGATACAGACAAATCCCTGCGGCTAAACTGCGCTCGTCCGGGTGTGCGGTTCCGTGAGCCCGTTCGGTCGCTCATGATTCGGCTCGAGCGGATGATGATGATGATGCTGATGCCGCGCGCCGCATAAACACACACAGCCAGGAGCCGAACTGCAGCGGGGCTTTCACGCGTCTCCTCGCGGGAATCATCATGATGACAACATGCGTGTGTCTTTGATGTGCGTGTGTATATGCTTCCGCGGTTGTTTATTTGATTCGGTTCTTAATTCAGCCTGTTTCTCTTCAGCACGCGCAGATGCGCGAGGAAGGATTACGGCGAGTCAGCAGCGCGCATGCGCAGATTCAATGCTCAAGCTCTCCTAAAGGATTCAGAATCTCTCGTGTCAAAATACAGCAATCTAGATTAATAAATGGGTGAATCTAACAAAGCCTGTCAAGAACATTTCTGGGACGTATTTCACCTCAAAAATCTCAACTAAAATATTAATATACGTATATATATATATACTATTTATATTAAAACTGATAAAATGAATTTCCAGCCCAAATGTCTTAAAGTGAATAGACAAAATGAAAGGGTGACGGCATGCCGTTACATAAGGTTTATGTGCTGTGATGAACATATTTGTATGAGGTCAGTCGTGTTTCTTTTAATGTAATAAAGCATTACACAAATGTTTTCTATATTTTGAGAGATACTGAAGAAAGATCAGTGCATTATTAAAGAAAAGATAAATGCTGACTTGCTGAGATAGAATGTGGAAAATGTTTAGAGGACAGAATCTTAGGTGTGATTACAAGAGGTAAAAACGATATAGATACTGTTTGTTTTCTCACACAAACCGCTCGTTTCGTGTCTTAGGCCATCAATGTGTACTTACATTTACGAGTCATTAAATCATGTTTAATTTGGACTTCTCTGTGCATGCTCTTTGAGGTGGTGACCATAGACCTCCATTATATGACTGACAGATAAGAACAGTTTGACCTAAAAATATCAAAATTGAAAATAATGCGGAAACAACGACTTCTACATCTTGGATGCCCTTGAGGTAAGCTAAAACATCTCAAAAATGTATTTCAAAGCGAACTATCCCTTTAATGTTCCTGTTACTGGCTATGTAGATGCATTACTAAATTATCTAAAAGCAAACTTAAACAAATAATTAATTAAAGAGTCCCAAAGAAACTTAGCAACAGGGGCTGTTACATAAGAATGAGCAATGCATTAATATCAGAAGGTGAAAGAGCAAGGCCAATGAATGCATGTTCAGAAAGTTTGTTGGTTCCATGTAAATTGTTCTTTCACTTTCGCAATACCTCAGGCAGCTCATAAAACCAGTCTGACAAGATCACGTACGCAGACACACGCATGAAAACTGGCAACAGATTCTTACAGGATGAGAGAGCAGATGTGTAAATACACTTACTGAAACCACAACACACTCCTTTATGGCCCGTGTTAACAATTACAAAACATGCAACAATACTTATACTTAACCAAGACATGTGACACTGACAACTGCAGATTCGTGAGAAAATGAGTCACTGCATATGAACGCACACACCTTTACTTCACATCTCAATATGCTCATCAGAGGCGGACGGAGTACACAGCTTTATTATTACTTGGGTAAAAGTACAGATACCCCTTGCTAAATTTTACTCAAGTACAAGTAAATGTATCTACTTGAGTAAAAGTACTCGGGTATCAAGAGTACATTTACATTTATGGACAGAAACGTCCTACAGCTATGAAATGCTGAAACTATGAAAAATATTAATGTTAATACCTTGGAGAATGTAAAAGGAATTGATTTGTCATTTTCATCTTTTTACCATGTTGCTTTATTTAACATTTAAGAAAATTTCAGAAAATTCGGAAAATTGAAATAGTCTGGCGAGGTGGGGACTGGTTGGCACATTCCCAGGATGGACCGGCTGCGTCTTCATCCATTGTTTTGTCTCTTATCTAAATCTGACCATGGAGTTGACTTTGGCGGAAAGCTGAAAGTAATTGCTGATAGGCTGCCCCAATCAGTGGCGCCCGCACAATCCAGTCACATTTGAGAGGGAAACAACAAATCCAAGGTTTCCGAGATTTTTTTTTTTTTTTTTTAATTTTTAAATTTTTATTTTTTAGAAGTAGTAACGGGTATTCATGGTTATGGATAGAAATGTAGTGGAATAAAGAGTACAATATTTCCCTCTCAAATGTACTCAAGTAAAGTCATGAGTACTCCCCAAAAATAAATGATACTCGAGTAAAGTACAGATCCCTCAAAATTGTACTGAAGTACTGTACTCGAGTAAATGTACTCCATTACTGTCCGGCTCTAATGCTCACACCACACAGTTCTGATGTAAAGCTAACTGTACACTACATTTACACACACTACAGTAACACCTGTTATATATGTACTGTATATATATTCAGAGCCAACTGATCCATAAGAGACAGGCAGATTGCTGATTACAGACAAACAGAAACCATTGGATCACACGAAACTGCACTTCAATACTCTTACTAATAGGCAGAAAACAGAACTGAGAAGGACAGAGACTGAAATACATTCAGTCTGAATGAGGATTTGATGATTTAAGACAGTTTCTATTAGTCAAGATGAGCATTTTCATGAAGTGATTCATATAACAAACTCATCTCTCTTCCTCTCGCTCTCTCACACACACCAAACTCAGCTTTTCACACACCACTGATTAAAATACCAAATTTCAGCTGTTGAAGGAAAATTTCCACATCTCACAATTCACTTCCTATTCCATAAAGCAGCATTTAAACCACCACTAAGCAGTGTCAAACCACATCTTAAACCATTACAAAACCAGCTCTCACTTGGATCACTTCGGCAAGGAAGTTGAACAGAAACGATCCACTGTAACATTGGATTTGACTGTCGCTCGAGCAATTAAAGAGACAGAATCCCTCAAAACACACACATTTACATTAAATATAACCTATAGATTGACACGTGTTGTTTGTTGTGATGTTATGATCTATTTAATCTGTGTTTAGAAAAGTGATCTTACTCGTGAAGCACAGGCAGACCTTTGGATGGACCGATCTGATCTTGTCTTCCTTGATTTGCCCGTTTAACTTTGGTCCGGAATGAGCAATTTATTCCAAAAAACCTTCATAAATACGCGCTTTCGGTCCCCACGAGCTGCTTTTTCCGCCGATCCATGCTCGTTTGTGGATGGGTTGATGTGTGATGTGATCTGGATGGTTTGATCTACTGCATTAATCTCGCAGGGTTCCTCATACTCTATGGTAATAATCACAAGGAACAGATCACTGCGCAATCGACGTAAACCCGCACTCGATCACGGCGCTGCGCTGCTCAGATTGCGCAACTCCCGTTCGGAATACGGATTTCTGAAACTCGTTTCCCGAAATGCCTTGTGTGTATTGGAGAGAGAGGTTCAATTCTTATTGGACCGCAAATGTTGTCGGCCAGAAACTGTTTCCTAGGAAACACACAATGTTATTCCTACAGGGGGCGCTCGGCGGCCCAGTTAACCTGAAACCTCACGACGGTTTTTTTTTTTTTTATTAAAAATATTTGTTTGATAAAACTATGTATTTTTAAATCTACCGATTTTTTTTTTTTTTTAAAATAGCATATGCCTATAAAAGTATTATTTTCAATCCTCATTCTGCCAATCCAATGGTCCATCCTGATAAGCGCAAAGAAAAGTAACGGTTATCACGTGACAAGGCCTCGACATCATTTTACAAACAAAAACGAGTGAGATATTTTAATTGTTGTTGAATGTATTGTTAACAAACAGGATAATTAATATAAAGTACTTGAATATATATTAGATATTTACATATTTTAAAAAAGTTCATACTTTGTTCTCATCATAAATATGATGTGATAGCGTAAGTAGGCCTGCTGCCTATTCTGAGGTAACATTTACTATGAAACTCTTGTATAATTACCGATGATTAATAAAATATATGTAGATATTTCAGCACTATTGTTTTGATGGTGAATAGCGCCATCTAGCGGAAGACAGTACTGTTGACTGCAGCAGTGTAATAATCATTATCTATCAGAGGTTCCAAGTGCCCCATCTAGTGGTTAACAGTGGAAGTTCTAGGAAAATTATTTCCTTTAGTATTTGTGGTTTCAAGCTGTTCTCGGAGCCAGGCAGCATTGATTTATGCATATAATAAATATAAGTTATGGTTTATTTGCATGTGGAAAGAATGAAAAAAAAAAAAAACACACAATGAATTTAAAGAGAGGCTGAATATTTTTTATGTCTACATTTAAATGTCTTTGGCCTAAATGAGTATTATTATATTTTAACCATATACTTTATGTCAACATTTATCAGAGAGAGAATAAATAATAGAGTCATTGAATAGTAACAGAATTTAGATTTATTTGCTGCAGTGATCGCTCTGTTAGCAGGACTTTGTACTAATCCAGATCTCGGTTGCGTGGGAAAAAAAGAAAATCCTGCAAACTTCATTCCCAGTTTCAGAAACAGTTTCAGTAGCGTTTCTCATGTATACATTCTTTTCAGTCTGTTCTCATAGCAGCATGTGAACTGATTTAATCCTGGTAATTCCATGTCATTTGAGCTTATCACATGAGCCAGGAAATATTACATATCCCAGGATTTCTTTTTGGGTTTGTCCCCCAAATATTTTTGCTTGGCTCTGTATTGTGGGTTTGTTCCCTCACACTTATTAATTTAGAAAAGTTTGCTTTGCACCCTAAAAGAACATTTAATGATTGTAAAAGGTTAGCAAATCCCCCAAATCAGTGTTGAAATGTTGATTCGCCCATGAATAAAATGTTGAAATGCTGTCTGGGTAGGAACTTTAAAAGTCATATTATTAATTATAATGTGTGCATTTTGTATTTTTTTTATAACACATAAGCACTATCCCTTCTACTGCTGTCATAACCATCATGGCAAATTTTAGACAATAATAATAAAAAAAACTGATTAAATATTTATATGTATGTATGCATGTAAAAAAATATGGTCCCACTTCATATTAAGTGGCTTTAAGTAGGCTACTGTGTACTTACATCGAAAAATAAGTACAATGTACTTATTGTGTGGATGTTGTATTGTGACACACTTTTGCTGCTATTGGGGACAGGAGTGCTGGTATGGGTTGGGGGCAACAATGTAATTACAAATGTAATTGCATTCATTAATTACTGCAGGTATTTTTAAAATATGAGTACAATGTAAAAACATGTATGTACACAATAAGTCAATTGTATCAAAGTATTAATTTTAATGTAAGTACATAGTACTTAAAGCCACTTATAGGCTATAAAATGGGACCATAAATATTTATTTTCTTATTAGGTCTTTATTCCAGGACAAATAGGCTACCTTATTTTTCAAGAATTAAGCTAGTCAAAAGTGCACATAATTAAATAATTAGACATACTGGCCAATGGCCATATATCAAAAGGACCTGTCATCAAATGATAATAATTAAAATCACTCCCTTTTTTAGACGACCGTGTTCTCTCGTTACCAAACGAAACTCAATTTAAAATGAGCAAGACAGGACAAAAAGAAAAAGAAAAATCAAAGTTTACTTTCGGGAGCAACGAGAGAGACAGCCTACTACATGAATGAAGCACACACGTGTTTGATTTTTCTTTTAAACCCATAGAAATAGAATAACCGGCTAGAACGGAAGTTAAACTTAATTACCGTTCATCGTGGGCGGGGCTTAATGGACCGGGATTTGCGCGATTGGTCAGTTACGATCGGTCTAATAAATAATAATTATTTCTATGCATTTTCTATTACTTTCAATTTTCAGATCCTAGTCTATTAAACGTATTATGTTATTATCCAGGGCGCCTATTTTTGTTGATATAATTTGACAGTCGCTACAATAAACAGAAATAATGAACATTTAATATTATTAATACACAAGTAAATGTCAATTTAAGACACGTATCTTCTTTTATCATGAAATAAAACAATAATTGTAATATCAAAAAATGTATTTATGAAGAAGCGACGTTGGCAGCGTTGTCACGTGGTACCTGATACTTTTCTGAGCGCAGGCCCGATTTTTTTTTAATCACTTCATGGAAATTTCAGCAGCAGATATTAATTTATATATTGTATATACATATATATAATTATAGCATTCAAACGATTATACTTTGCAGTGTGCAAATATCCAAATAAGGTAAAAATCGTCTCGAAATCTGCCTGAGGTGAATATCGAAGCTCGGCTTGATGAGCGGCCGCGCGCCCCCTGGAGGAAGAGCAGTTTGTGGCTTAGAGGAAACGGTTATTATTAGACACATTTGATGCCCAAAATGTACTAGCGTCAGTAGACGGTTCACTGTTTAGAGATACAAGCAACAAGTGTGTGGACAGTATGGTCTTAGTGAGACCGGTGCTTTATGTTTTCATCGATGGAATCATATCAGAGGAATATCAGACGTGAAACACTGTCTGGAGGAGTTAAAAACTTTCGCTCGTTGACTGAGGCGTTTGGAGTTTGAGAAACTCAACGACCTCTTTGTGTTGAAGGTAAGCGTGTGTTTATCCGACATCCATTTAACTGACTGACTGTGTTTGTTGTCATCAGCAGTGAGCGTTTTGTTACCAAACCTGAAGCTGGTTTAGTAAATTATATTCGGTTGTGTTTTTGGGAGATTTTCGTTTTGCGCGCTCATGTTCAGCGGTTGTCATGGCGATCAGATGTCGCTTTGCGTAAAACGATCAAAGTTTTACAGACACACACCAACACAAACTCAGTTCCTTTGTGAATAATCCGTTTTTTTTAAGGATTTTAAATATTATTTGATAATTCTGCAGGATTTTGTGTTTCTATGGCAATAAGAATGTGATTGTTTGTGTGTCACTGCATATGTGTGTGTGTGTGTGTGTATAACATTACTAGTGCTATTAGTAATGTTTCTGAAAGAAGTCTCTTATGCTCATCAACAAGCCTATGCTAATCTTATTTTTTTTTCTTAGTTTAATCTTAGTTTATCTTAAGTTTTTCAATTTATGGTTAATATTTTTTATCCAAACTTGCTCTGTTGCTTTTTTTAAAAAAAAAATAAAACAACAATAAAAGTTCCAAGTAACATTTTTTAAGATAGGTTTTTATTAAAAATCAGACAGTTTATACCTCCTATTTACATTTCATGTCAAAATGACTTTTAATTGAGAAATTGAAAACTGAAATTGAATTGAAATTGAAAATTGATCTTAATCGTATTCAAGTAATGTTTCCCCGTGCCAGTGTACAGCATTTTCAACTTCTTTATTGTCTTTAGGTCAAATAAAGAAAAGAAAAAAAATGTATTCAGGCCATTGTCTGGATGAACTGAATAACGTAATAGATTTGGACAATACAATCAGTGACCACATCAGTGACCTGCATTTAAACAAACAAAACTTCATAGAAGTCAAAACTCCTACAAGTGTATGATGTTCTCAAGTAAACGTGTGTGTGTTTGGGTCAGTGGAATTGCAGGTTGAGAGTGTGTGAGGAAGTCAGATGGTAAGGTGTGTCCTGCATACAGCAGGGTCAGGAAAAGGATGCTTACACACACACACACACAGACACACACACACTCTCTCTCTCTCTCTCTGTTATGTGCCCATAATGACTAAAGGAAAGGGCTGCTATTGTTGCTTGTGTGTGTGTGTTTGTGAGTGGGAGACGTTGGATTGAGATGCATTTGTCCAGTTCCACAGGAAATGAGCTGATATGAAGTGTGTCATTTCCTCCATTCATAACCGTACAGCTCGTGAATCATTACATGGCTCGTGAAGTCGACCCTTTTATTTCTCGCTGACATTCAGAGAAGTGAGTCACAGGCGGGGAAAGTGAGCGTCGAGGGAGGCAGCGATGATGATGAGCTGTCAGGTGGGTGACTCACTTTGGCATTGCATTATCATCCCGTAAATATCAGCGGAAGATTAACGCAGGTGATCGTTTGAATGAGAGATTTGTAAAGTATGATGATGAAGTTTCAGTCACGCTAAGAGCATCTGTTCACGTCGAGCTGCGACTCTGTTTGAACTTGTAGAGACGCTGGAATACGACTGATTTCTGCTTCCTTAGGGCTTACATTACACACACACACACACATACACAATGATGCAACATCCAGGATGTAAGGATGAAGGAAAGCATGCGTGATAATACAAATCTGTTTCCTGTAGTAAAGGTTCATGGATTTAAATGCATCATCTATCCCAGATGGCACTGTGTTTTGTGTTGAGCGACAGTGGTGGCCAAAAGGGATGTCCGTCCGGCCTATGAAAATGTACATCTTAACCCTTTATTCAAATATTATTAAAAATGCGTTAAAGTTTTTGTAGGCGTATTTTGTAGTTGTGCTTTGAGTCCGTTGTTTTATTTGTGATAATAACTCAAAGAACATGACATTATGAATTATATCATTATGAACATGTGCAAAAACAAGAGAGAACCAATGAAATAGTAAAATGTACATCTTAACCCTTTATTGGAATATTATTAAAAATATGTTAAATTAATTGTAAGCATGTTCTCTAGTTGTGTTTTGTTTTATTTGTGATAATAACTCAAAGAACATGACAAACTGTGCTGACATATATTTTTTTTTTCATATTTTTTGGCCAGGAGGATGTCATTATGAATGTGCAAAAACAAGAGAGAACCACTGAAATATTAATAACTCATTGTGTTGTAGGTAATACTAATGAATGCTTTTTTACTGTGAGCTATGCCTTTTTCTTTGGCATAGTAAAATAAAACCTGTAGCTGTTTTTGCCAAATAATTTTGTCAGATAAATACCTATACCAAATTTAGTGTTTTTTGTTTAAAATATTTAAAACATATAAAACATTTTCCTCATATTTTGATGTTTTAATCGAAGCAAAATTAAAAACAAATACCCCATTTTGGCCACTGCTTATTGCATTCACTTGAAGAAAAAAAAATCTACTCTGTTTTTCTGGATTAAACGAGTTAATTATCTCAGAATTACGAGATCATTTTTTATGGAAAAAAGTTTTTCATCTGATTAATGACTTGATTATCGCAAAAACAGAGCAACAACTTTTTTTCCATGAAAAATTATCTCGTAATTCTCGTTAATTCAGAAAAACAGAGTAGATTTTGTTTCCTCAAGTGAATGCAATACGCTTCCATACCTTCCATATCAGTTTCATATAAATAAATGCACTGCATTGCTATAAAATTGTGACACAGTATGCTGTTTGGAACAACATGTCCAAGGTAAAATATAACAGTTTAATTCACTTCTCCCCCCCATCCAATATAAACAAGTCCTCCTGTTTATCAGTAGAGTTGTTTTGTTCAGGTTTGAAAACCAATTGTCCGCGAACAACATTTAAAGGTGAAGTGGAACAGCTCTAGTGACGTTCGCTTCCACTTTTCCTGCATGAACATGATTAAACTGTCTCTTTGTGTCTCTTTCTCTCAGGATGGCTCTGGCGTGATGTTTGCAGGCTGTTATGCTGATGTATTCAGCACGGACACACTGATGGAGTAAGTCTTCGCGTTTTGGATTTCATTAACACTCACATCAATATTCATCATGTTTAAAAGCCCTAAAGACAGTCATTGATGGACTGTGCTTTTAGAGAAGCGTTCAGACGCCTATAAATCAGCCAATATTTGGCCATATTAACAATATCAGCATTAGCGGATTGAAACTAATGTTGGTACCAGCCAAAATGTACTAAACAGAATTTGCACTGGTTGCTTTTTCTCAAATTTATGTTAATATTCAGACCCTTTACTAAGATGCCAAATTAAGCTCAAATTGATTGACGCAATAATGATGAGCTGTGGTGATAATAATTCAATTTAACAGGAAGTGCTAATGTCATTTTCCTCGAATGAGTCTCAATTCGTTTTAAAGCCTGTCACATCTTCTGGCGTCACACAGGTTAGTTGAAGCTAGCTAAGGATAAAAATAGTGTCTTTGGCTCCTCCTACCACTCATTCATCAGTTTCCCTCCCACTGCGGCCCATATGTAGATTTATTGAAGGTGGGTGTGGCCAATAGGTGGAGACTTATAAAACTTTAAGTACAATTGAATCATGAGAAACACGTTTATTGTAGAAAAAATAGGTGAAATAATACAGAGTTGCCAGACGTATTGTTTTATGCATACTGTGTCACAGCGAAGTACGCATGTTTCGGACACGGGGGAGATGTCAGATGTGCCTGAGGCGTACTGCTTTATTAAAACTCACTGACGTCTCATCTGTGCTGGTTTCTGTTAGTGCGTATGTGAGCTGTCCTCAAGAGACAGATCGACATGACTCAGGACCGTCAGCATCAATAATCTGTGATTTGATTTAAAATCACCCTTGTCACTTGCTCGCCGGGTGTGGGCGAGAAAGAGAGAGGAAGACTCTAGAGGGCAATGTTTCTTCCTCACAGGGCTCCAGACTAACATTTCAGAGATGAGTTTTGGGGGGTGGGGGGATTTTTAATCATAAAGGTAAATTACGCATAAAATGACTATTGTTTTGCGTTAATAAGTGGAGTAATTAATAATATTTACAGCCACAGGCACAAATCAGGCCTTAGTTGAATTAGGGCATTTAAGTAGCTTTAAAGCTTTAACGCCATTTTTGTATGTAAGTCAATATGAATGTTTAGGGTCTAAATGAAAACTTTGTAATATACTTTTATTAAAAATTCTGAATAGTATTGTAAGAAAACAGTAATTTTACCTGATCAAAATCAGCTCTGTTTTCAGCACGCCGTTTCAGCGCATGCGTCTTTAAATGATAATGAGCTTCGCTGACTCCGCCCCTCTGTTCTGCGGGCGTTTTTAACGCAACGCATGTGGAGTGTTGCCTTGGCAACAGTTGAGGGTATGTTTTGGAGAGAGAATTGCAGCGGGAGTCTCTGAGCACAACCGCATCAGTTAGAAACGGAGTCGGACCCGGAACACACATTTCAGTACAATCAACTTGTAAAAGTGCATGTACCATTATATGACCCCTTTAGTAAACGTGCCGTTTCTCCTGGTTTCCGCGTCAGCGCTGTTCGATCTGATTTGGTTTACAGAGAATTCTGAATGCTTCTCATTAGATCTCGCAGCGATGATATTAATACTGTGGTGAATTCACACGCTTTCTCACTTGATGTAATATGGTGACTGTGGCATTGGTCTGCATCTGTCGGTGTGAATTCGCCATTTTATATGCAATTCAAATACATAAATCTGAAATTAAAATGTTTTAAAGTGTACTTCGAAATATTAATTTTTTTATTACACATTTTACACATTTTTATGAAATATGGTTTAGAATTCTTGTATACAATTAGTGGTGAAAGTGACCTAAACATTCTCTTATTGGATCTCATATAGTCCCTCACCAAACCGTGTCAGTGTTACTGTGTCGTGCTGGGGTGTGTTTCCCAAACAACGACGTACAGTAACTCGTTGCTGAACTACCAAAGTGAAGAAATCAATTAGCATCGGGGAAGAAATCAATTAGCTAGTCACGACTGTTTCCCAAAACCGTACCGTCACAAATTTGTCATTCAACCACGTTGGTTAATGATGTCACGCAGGTTATGGATTAATAACTTCTTTTAATGAATCCGTTTGAGATCGAATTAATGCTTGATTCTTTGCTGTAAATAACAGACATGGCATCTAAAGACCAATTCTCCTTTTCTTCTCAAATTCCTGTGATTTTATTTTATGTCCAGATTCAATCATAAACTTGTTCTTGTGTACTAAAGCACGTTCACACATGCACACTCTTCAAAAACGGCACTTTAAATCTCTAGAGAGACGTAAATGACATCTGTATATTATTACAATATTAAAAGATATAAATTTGCTTGTTTTTCTCAAGATAAGTATTTATTAAGCCCACATGTCATGCAAACAAGACATGATGCTCCTGATAACAGGGCGAGAGCTGGCGTTCCAACCACACAACTTTGCAATGCTGTTTGGGAATGAGCGCTCAAACGTGGCTTTAGGAAACACCGACTCGACATCTACACTGATAACGACTTGCGAGACTAGTTGGCTGACGATGTTTTCTGGAAACGCACACCTAATCGCGATGCTCAGACTGGCATTGTATAAAAGTGAAATATCATTTCACTTATCAAGAGTGTCAGGAAACACACGATCAGAGCAGTGTAAAAAATATGACTTATCACAGCCGTGAGGCCGTGACCTGAAGCTGTATTGATTGGAGAAGTCAGGTTATGACACATACTACTTGCTATTTTTGATGTTTCTCCCAAAGGCAGATGATATCATGATCGTCATTGTTGTAACTAGATGGTTTTTTTTTTCAACTCTAGATGTATGATATGCTCAGAGCCCTTGTCCGTGATGTTCACACATCCCCGTTTTGTTCATCAAACCCACTAAATGTTCACAAAAATAATTTTCTATCCTCAAAATGGGACAGATTTTTTAAGTCATATGTGGGGAGTGAAATGAGAGTGATACTATCTGTTCAAATGACCTAACATTTTTAAAATAATGACACTATTAAACAACTAACAAAAAACACTGCTACACAAAAAAACACTACTAACAAAAAAAAACAGGTCCAAACATTTATGTTTAATATGTAAGATTCTTGCACCAGACTTAAAGTCCAAAATGCTTTGCTTCAGACTGATCTCATGAAATATCGTATGTATGACACGCCAATTTGTATTTCCATTTTTGGCGTGCTATCAACACGCATAATCGCTTTTCAGCGTGTTTATGAACGCCGTTGACTTAAAGGAACACTCCGACTTTTTGGGACTTTAGCCTATTCACCTTACCCCCCAGAGTTAGATAAGTCCATACATACCTTTTTCATCTCCGTGCGTGCTATAAGTCTGTTTGACGCACCCACCGCTAGCCTAGCTTAGCACAAAGACTGGATGTGAATGGTTGCAGCTTTCATACTAATCCAAATGAGTGACAAAATAACGCAAACGTTTTCCTATTTACATGTTGTGGTTTGTATAGTCACAGAGTGTGCAAATATCAAGGCCATATGAGACACAGACATCTTTTGACCGTATAAATACTATATTTTCTGAAGGGGAAGCACTGCTACTTGGGCAGAGTGATAACAATCACCTGAGACGCACCGTGACGAGGAGCAGAGAGTTCGCTTCGCTCAGCGTTGGAATAAAGAGTCAGCAATTACTAACGTTAGATAGAAAAGCATAGTTTATCATGGGTGTTTGCTTTATTGTATGAGCTGTGACAATAAACAGGGGAGACCAGGTAATACAGTACCATGTTTCATTGATTTCCAACCAAAAACGCACCCAGATTTATAAATATCACATGAATAAATAATTATTATTACAGGAATCAATATATTTTAAATGCAATTTATTAGCTGAACCAAATGTATTCAACAGTAGCCTATATAATATACAGTATTGCATTACTATAGGATAGAATAAGGGGAAAGTAATAGCACAAATTGTTTTTGCACAATGAACTCACAGCCTATCGTACCCTTTTGCACGCTCAAGTTCGTTATTTCCATGGTTATTTCAAATTTAGGCTACTAGGCGCGCCGCGGGCAGGGTGCAAGTTCAACGCGGTGAACGCGCTCGTTTTTTTTTCCCAAGCGCGTCCGCACCGCATCAAGATAAAAACATATTCATACCCTAATCATATAATAGTGTCACTAACGTTACATTAGCTCTGGCTAAAGGCACTGTTACAGTAGGTCATCTAAAAACATAACGGAACACTTACCTCAGGCGCAGGTGATCCACTTGTCCTGTCTGTGCTATCGATGGGATGGCCGTATCCTTCAGCACATTATGGTCCGTGTGGCAAATTCCATTTTTTCAAAATAGTCGTCCTCATTGAAATGTACCGAGCAAACATAATGTCCCTTGATAATCTTAGGTGTGTTTGGATAAATATCCAGAGTAAGTTAGCCATTTCTTCATCCAGTCAGCGTTTTTAGTTGGAATTCTGTGAAACATGGTATTATCCCTGTTTACAGTCGCAGCTATTTACAATAGAGCGAAAACCCATGACTCTAAACTACGCTTTTACTATTTATAAATTGCTGACTCTATTACCCAAACACCGAGCGAACTCTCCGCTCCTCACCACGGCGTGTCTCCGGTGATGCGGTTATTACGCCGTCAAAGTAGCAGTGCTTCGCCTTCAGAGAATAGTTCCCAGGTTTTATACGGTTAAAAGATGTCTGTGTCTCATTTGACTTTGTTATTTGTACATTATGTGACTATACAAATCACAACATGTAAATAGGAAAACGTTTGCGTTATTTTGCCACTCATTTGGATTAGTATGAAAGCTGCAACCAGTCACATCGAGTCTTTGTGCTAAGCTAGGCTAGCGGTGGGTGCGTCAAACAGACTTATAGCACGCACGGAGATGAAAAAGGTATGTATGGACTTATCTAACTCTGGGGGGTAAGGTGAATAGGCTAAAGTCCCAAAAAGTCGGAGTGTTCCTTTAACGTTACGTTACATTAAGCCTTGTTCACACTACATGATTTTAAAACGTCGGGCTGAACTGTGCGGTTCACACTACATGACTTGCTCTCAGTGAAATCAGGAGTGTTCAAGTTGTTTAGCTGTTCACACAACACAACGTGATTGATCCACAACAGGAGGTAACTCACTACACGAGTTGACATCGCACTACATAGAGATACAACCACGATGGGATGATAAGAGCAAATCATTTGTGACTCAATGAGAGCTGTTCTATGGTACGGTCTAAATCCTGAAAATAATCAAATAAATAACGAGTTGACAACAACTGTCACCCAACGATTCTATCTTGTCGACAAACCACATTTTGTCACGAAAAAAACACGCAATAAATACATAAATAAATATTGCACCAATACCCAGCGAAGAAGAGAACACAACACGTGAATATGGACGTCAGACAGAGTGCTGCACACTGTTTGCGCGACGATCTGCTCTGAGGCAAAAAAAAGAGGAACTAAGATTTATCTGGTGTCCTCAACCCATGCGTTGCTATGATTGGCTGTACTCATGACATCACTGAGTTTGAGTCGCGCGACGGCTCTGGATATCTAGCAGGCTAGATATTTTTCTGGGCTCGGCGACGCGTCTGCGAGCGTTTTCGCTGCGTTGTTGGCTCTTTCATACTAACAGATTGGCAAGCGTTCATCGTCCGCTAATCCCCCGCGATTTGCACGCGATAACACCCTGACCTGTCGGCGAGCTCAACGATTTCCAAATCGGGCATAAATCGGGCTTAAAATCCTGTAGTGTGAACTTGGCTTAACTGTATATATATGACCTACCCCAACCCCATCCCTAAACCTACCCATCACTGGGGTTAATTAAATTTATGAGTCTTCCCCTAATCCCCTATCCTAGGGAAAAAATATCGCTCCCCAGATGTAGATCTACAGTTTCGCTCGGACATTTAACGGCGTGTACATACACGCGGAATCACTCGGACATTTAAAGAGAAACTAAACACTTAACCAACTTTTTTTAGTTAATGATCTGTAAGAATGGATCTTTATTAAAACCAGTCATTGATTTGAGTAACTTTTTTTGACATTTGTTTATAAAGTGTTTTATTTCTACAATATATGGTGTAAAAACGTCTTAGTGCTGCCCTCTTCAGGTTGAACGGTGGCTACTGCAGTTGAATTTTCCTATTGGATGTTCCGCACTTCGTGACGTACGCAGGTTTCCGCTCACCACGTGCAGTATAAAAACCATCTTCTGTCGTCAAAACCACTGTAGGGAGTCAGGAATTGGAATTGTGAGTATTGAAAACGATCAGGATAGAGTGTTTTAGCATCTATTTCGTTCCCTCCATCTCCGCTGGGGTCAGCCCACTTTTTCAGCATTTTCAAATATTGCCAGTGGGTGGAGTCAGGCTCTGACCAGGGGTTTAGTTACCCTTTAACGGCGTAGACATACACGCAAAAGATGTTCGTTTTGCCGTGGACATACACGCGGATAGCTCAAAATGCGTATAGATAACACGCCACTTGACTTGAAAGTGGCGTGTATGTTTACGCAAAGTCATGATGCCATGTTTGCTTTAAGAAACGAGAAGTGTGTGTGTGTGTGTATGTTTGCGCTGATAGCTGATGGGTGATTTGGCTCCCTTGATTATCTTGTCCTGAACTGCACATTTTGTTACATCCATTCCCTCCATGTTCAGCTTCTAGCAGGAGAGAAAAACTGCAGACGGCAGCAATAGCAGGATCCGCAGGGGGGGAAAGATGCCTGGACGAAGTTACATGTGAGGAGACAATTCATTCTCACCGAGAGCAGCCGACACAGTCCTGTAAATCTGCCATGAATGTGCAAGATATATTCGGAGAGCTGCGCTCGGTTTTGCTTGCAGCAGGCAAAAACGTGCCAGTTTGATGCTAATCTTTGTCCTTTCTTAAATCTTTTTTCGTGTGTATGTTAATTCAGTTTCAATATCAGGCCAGCATATTAAAACAGTGGATCTAGTGAAGCAAACAAAAGGCAAGCGATGCTCTCCCATTCTCTGCCGGTATTGATTTTGTGAACTCGACTCTCTGAAGTGTCTTTATCAAAGACTGACACACACACACACACACACACTCACTGATTCTAGCTGGTGTTGCCTTCTCACTTCATTTTTAGTCACTCTTTTTTTCCCCTCCTCTGCTCTAGATGATATTTATTCTTTCAGAGCGCTCGGCACACATTTGAGAGAGAGAGAGAGAGAGAGAGAGAGGGAGGCTGAGAGGGAGAGATGCAGGATGCTGATGATGTTGCCGCAGCACTGATGATGCTCCGGGGAGAATGCTGAAAGACACACTAAACTCACTCGTGCCTGTCTCTGGGAGAGACCCCCGCGCCTGCAGCGCTGCTTTTAAGGGAAGTTATAAGCGTCTCTATTTTCAGTGTGAGAGCGAGCGAGGCTCAGGCGGGCACGCGACTGCTGCCGCTCCACGTTCGCCGATGTTCACAGGGGAATTGTGGGGATGTGAGAGGAAAGGAGAATGAGTGATTGAATTACTCATGTAAACAACAGCTCGTGGAAGAACATCAGAACGCGAACGCACACGTATGCAAGGGACAGAATGGCAAGTTTCGGGAAACTTACAGATTACTTTAACCGTCGGCGTTCCAGAGATGAGCTCATCACTCGGAGGGATGCGCGCCGCAGCGGCAGCTACTGTTGCACGGTAGCCGAGGCCAGGTACTAAAACCGCGGGGTTTCAGAGTGCATTCTAGGAATTTTGTGCTCTGAGATTTCCAGACTTTTATTTTGTAAACAGCTGGTGTATTTTGTTAATACTCTAATAATGCTGATATATGAATTTCATGTGGCATTGCCTCAAAAAGAGATGAATCACCTGTAAATATAGCGGATAAAATCGTTTTGTATATTTTGGTTAACAGTTCTCGATGGGTGTAGAGAGGGTTCGAGTGCGGTCAGTTCACCTGGACGTCTGGTCAGTGGGAGGACAGAACAGGGCAGGTTGAGAGAAATGAGCAGCCAATGAAATAAGAGGATCGAGAACAGACAGGGATTGAACTGAATCATCAGGATGTTTTAGTCATGACTTTGAAAACTGAAAAGGTGTGCTTATACATCAAATCTCTGAATGCAGTTTAGTGACTTTATTGCTCAGGTTACTGTATGTTGCATTTGAGTTTGTTTTAAAATTCCCTTACAGTAAGAGTAGAGATAGAACTATTAAATGAATGTGCAGCAGCTCAGATCATTTCTGTGTCTTGGCAAATTTCAGCACAGTTTGAGACGTTGTTGTTCTCTCATGAAACTCTAGAAGAGATTACCAGGGTCTTTTTCTCAGGAGAAACAACTGAGAAGCAGGAGACTTCGAGGAATGATCATTCGCTCATCATTTACTCACTCTCATATCATTTCAAATCTAACGATTTTCTGTTTTTGAACACATTCTATAGAATGAGAGCATATATGGGGCTGGGAATTTTCAGTCAGTTTTATATTTATATTATTAACTTTTATTTATATTTTACTTTTATTTATATTAACTTTTATTTTAAAATGATGATGATAAATGATGATTTTCAATTTGTAGTTTTGTATGTTATTAGGTTTTTTTTACATTTCGGATCAGCTATTTTTTTAAGTTTTAGTAATTTTAGTTCTTTAACCTAAACCTAATGTCTTATGATATTTATATTTTATTTTATTTTTTTTTAATTTTTTTTACATTTCAGATCAGCTTTATTTTTAAATTTTAGTAATTTTAGTTCTTCAACTTAAACTTAAAGTCTTATGATATTTATATTTTATTTTATTTAAGCTTTATTTCAAATGACAAACAATTTTTAATAGTTTTATTTAACAATAACAAACTAGAGCGAAGTTTCCATTCAACTACTGAACTACTGTTCCATTCAAAGTTGCAAATTTAATTTAAATGCTCAAAATTTTGCATAAAATATTTGTGGATAAAGCTGCGTTTCCATCCAATGTGTTCAAGAGAACAAAATCGTCACTTCCTGATAAATTTGGTGCAAAATGTCTGTAATAAACATGGAATCAATGACGCCACTGTGGCTCTTTATTCCTCCATCATAAATGACTTGCATTTCAGAGCGCACAGACGAAACGCAATAAACACTGTCATGATCTCTTGCGTTCGGATGCTGGTGTTTGGGAACACGATCAAGCGAGACGCTTCTGAGAGAGAATTAAAACAAATCATTCTGATAACTCTGGTATTTTCAGAACGACCAAACCAACATTTGAGATGCTGTGCGATGATTGGATAACTGGACTAATCAGTGGACCAATCAGTTTTTTGGGAATTTATTCGGTATATGTGTTTATTTATCTACATTTTTTGCGAATGTCTTTTAAATCGGATTTAAAAAAATGTCAATTCTGCAGTATCCCAAAATGTGCATAAAATAGGTGGATGGAAACAGTAAATCATTTTAAAGTCTGTACTTCTGTAAGAACATATTTATGAGTAAAACATGGTATTAAACTGTAGGTCAGGGCTTGGTTTTATCCACTGAACTGATTAAAGCCAGGTGTTTGCTGGGGTTGGAGAAAAATCTATGTCAGAGGCAGAGCAAGTTATTAAGTTTTGATAAAAGATTACGAAGAATTCAAAAAGAAAAGTGGAATAAGACCAGGAACATGTGTTAAAGTCAATGGTCTCTTAAGATTTCATGTTCTAGTTCTTAAATCTAATTTTTATTGCATGCCTCCAAAACCTATTAACTGAATTCTCTTTATGACCCTAAATTTAATTAGTCCACAATATGATCTAGATAAATAATTTGTCACATTGGTCATAATTAAAGAGGTTTTTGTAACCAATTTTGCTTTGCCATTGCTTTATAAAATAAATAGTTTATCTGGGAAAGATTAATGATAGGACAACCATATTAAGCCTTCAATATTTGATCAATAGTGAAAGTATATTTATGGGCATGCTCTTCACATCTGTGCTTTTTTTGGGATGTTTTGGAGCATGTTGTTTTTTATAAAACGCAGAACATATTTTTGCGCTGTTGCTTTGATTTACTTCAGTGTTTTGGATCGTAAGCTCGTTGCATAACCCAGCGCCTGTTCGGATCACAGACAGACGCCGTCACATTCTGCTGTAGAATTTCCTGAAGCCGTTTGGAATTCGCTGGTCCGTCGTTGCCAGACATTCACACATGAATGCGGCCAGATCTCCACACGCTGCTACTCTCCATCCTGCACGAGTGTTTTCAACGTTACTATAACCCGATAGACCGATACAGACTAGTTCATCTAATGCATGCAAACTAATTAAGACAACATGTTTCAGCTGTTTGAGATCATTTTAATCAGTTTTAGTCCATTTGATGTGGTTGTCCGACTCCTAATTATTAAACTGTAACATTATAAACACACTCAGAGGAAAATCACATGTAAAAGAAATCAAAAATAAAGTGTTCAAATATACAAGCACACACATGCATAGTGCAGTTATACAATGCAAAACATTGATTGTTCGTTCTTTTATAGTGGAGGTTATTAATGTGATTGATAATTGATCTGTTGGTTATGATTGCTTGTTTGTATTCCAGGTCGTTGGAGCGACGGCTGCAAAGGCCTCTGTTGGCCAAATCCAGAACATTACCCAGCATCCCCCAGTCCCCTGCTGCCATCCGTGTGCAGCAATCTGAGAACGTTTGTGAACGACAACACCGCCCACGTGTTCCTTCCAGCCCTGGTGGTCTTGAAGCATGTACGCTGCCCCCTGCAGGTATTGTGTGTGCGTTTGTGATCATTCATGTTCATTTGAAACGCATATCAAAACATATTGTATTTAACTCTTGGTTTGATGTTTTGTAGAGTGACAAGCAAAAAAGCCTGAATCTCATGACACATTTCACCTCGAAATCAAAATGAGAAATAAGAGAAATTATATAGGCTATATATTTATATTGAATGAAGGACAATATTTTTAATAGTTGCGTTTTTAATAATTGTAATTGTTCTTGTGTTGATTTTGTTTTAATTATAATCTGCATATTAAAGGTACACTATATAACATATGGCCCTCCGGTTATTAAAAAACAATAATGCATATGTTTTGCAGCACCTGTGTCTAGATGGAAAGGATCTCCAAAGACGTTATTGTAGCTCTGCATATTCATAGACAGTATTTACTTGATAATAAATTCCAGCGCAGCAACAAAATGACCTTTCTCAATCGATAATGTTTCACAATGAACTCTGTTAGAGAGCTACATGTGACAATTTATCTGTTCAATAAAATACCTACTGACCTGGTGAGTGATAAAAACATTAATCTCTCAGTTCTCTCCATCTCTGAAAAGCCTAGCCAATGTTGATTCTTGTTTTATTACGAGCTCTCGTATTGCCGGCAGACTCTCCTCTGTTTCGCGTTTGTTATAAGCGGGTGAGGTTTAGCGGCTCCACGATCAACTCCCACACCAGACACGCATGAAAACTTTTCTATGTTTGCGGATATGGGCGAGTGACGTATGTACTCAATTTCCCATGAAAACTATACCTTGGGCCTAAAACATAAACACAGGCTTACCATAGTGAATCAGGTTAAGTCAAAAACAAGTTTTGGAAGAGGGATTGATGATGTATAATTAACTAATTATTTAAATTTAGTTAATTGTAACCAAAAAGTTGCATAGTGTCCCTTTAAATTTATACTGTACAACATTTTTTACATTACAATAATGTTTTTTTTTATTATTTTAGAGTTAAAGACATCCTAAAAACGTTGCAGTTCAGTAACACTTATTGGTACAAATAAATAATAGGCTCCATTTTCTTCATGAAAAACGTAATTTGGATTTTTTTCTTTTGATTTTAGGATAAAATCAATTTCGACCCTCATATTCTGAATACGTTTTATTTTGCAGCATTTGAATAAACAAGTTGATTTATTGAGGAAAAATAGTAAATATGATTGAAAACATCATCAATTGATAGAATTGGCAGTATAGTTGTGAATGGACGACTGGGACGAGACGACACGGTCCATTCACAACTCGCGCGAGCATTTTTCGGCGCATTGAGCCGTCTGCGTGCTCTCGATATTTACTTCTGCCTGCACTGCTCATCCAAATCCCCCCTTCGCTCTCTTTCTCACGCTTTTCTCCTCAATTCTCACGGCTGCGCTGCTCTTGTGTTAAGCTTCTGTGAAGGATTTTTTCACTGTCTCTCAAATGTTAAACCTAAAGTCTTTGGCTTCCTCCCCATTCTAGTTGCTTAGCAACTGCCATCGCCAACAGCGGAGCGTCGTGGCTGTTTAACACACACATACACTCCGAATCCCAGCCGTCTCCCTCAGTGTGTTTGACGTGCTCATTATGCTGGGATCATGCCAAATGAGGGCCGTAATGTCTCATAGCAACTCTGACCCACATTTGACTGACTCAACTGTAATAAACATGAATAACTCTGTTCCAGCGGCCTGACAGCTCCCTTATGTCCTCATCAGAAAGTCTGCAGATCTAGCCGTGAGGCAGGGGCTGCCTGGGAGTTACCACCAGCCAAATAGGGTTAAATATGGCGTGTGTTGATGTTTCACTGATGTGTGATCAGAATCGTACCCGTCTGTCTGTCCTCAGGCGAGATGTGGCGGCTCGAAGATGAGAACGAGAGGGACGTCGCTCCGGGTGGCGTTGACCTGCGTCCGCGCTCTCAGTCGCCGTTCTCACACTTTCGGCGCCGGGCGGCGTATCTGAGGAAGAGCATGTCTGCGGATGATCACCTGGGAGATTCAGAGTTTGAGTCCGCCCAACCGGAGGGGAGGAGCTTAGCCGACCCCAAAGTCAAACTGAAGAGGAAGTTTGTAAGTACTTGTCTCCAAACTTGCTTTATTCTAAACTGAGTTCAGCCAAAAATGCGTTCGGTCAGTATTAAAGGACAACTCCGGCGCAACATGAACCTTTGACCGTTCTTTGAGATTTGTTTTCATGATAATCGAATTTAAAGAGTTTTATCTCTAAAAACTCTTTAGCGTATAATGCTAGTACTGTATATGGGGCATAGAGTAATGAAAAATAAAAATCGCTAGTTAATACCACTAACAAGGCTCAAAATAGCCCAACACTAATGCTGCGTTCATGTGCTATGGTAATTATGGAAAATACCAAAAGCCGACGTGGAAAATGCACATGAACACCCCCTCATGTGGTATTTTCTACTGGGCAACAAGAATATTTTGATGGACGAGTTGCCGAGATGAGATAACCTTTGAACTTTTCAAACTGGCGGAGAGCACCGCGAGAGTCGTGAATGGTAAAAATATATACTATTCATGATCTAGAAAATATATAGTATATTATTTACCTTTTGAGTTTTGATAAATCATTTTCTTGCTGTTGCAGATGAGTTAAGCAATCTAAAATAGTTTTAGCTAAATAACAGGTCTGGATCTCCATCTTTTTACCACATTACGACAACAAAAGCACTTGAACGCAACACACTGGTAAAATACCAATTCACAAGTGGAAAATATCCTACTTTCCATAGCACGTGAACGCAGCATAACACAGTAAAATAATGAGGGTCCATACATGCAAACCGAAGCATTGAGAACTCTGTAAGTGTACAGACCGTTTAATAAGAAAATATTTTAAAAAAGTATTTTTTCTTGGATTTTTATTTAAACTGATGAAATGCATTCAAGAGGTTAAATTTGAAATGAAATGCAAACGCAAATGAGACTTAAATTATTTTAGGTCTGTTCCTCACGCAAAGCTACATGTTTTTGACAGAATTCTCTTCTGCTCACCAAGGCTGCATTCATTAAAAAAAAATACAGTAAAAATAGTAATATTGCGAAATATTATTACTGTTTTCAATATGTAAAGTAATGTAATTGAAGTCATGCACACAGAAGGTTTTGTATTAATATTTAATGCGCTGTGTATAATAGCATGAAAGTCGAGCCCTCATTACCTGCCTGCGTCGTGTAATAGAGGCTCAGGTGTTCGAATGCAACCTGGCATGTGGAGAGGCTTCAGAAAGCTGAATGAGTTTCAGTGTTTCACAGGATGGGCTCTTCTTTGCACCTCTGTTTAGGGGTAAGACATCTATGTGCATGGTTGATTGTCTTAACTTCTTTTTAAGTTATCGTCAGAACAACTTGACCTGCATAACGGGTAGTTTTAGGGATAAGAAATGTTTCATAGCAATATTTTGAATGCAGCCCTTCAATAAGTCAAATAGGCATTGATAAAGAAGCTAACTAAGCTATATTGCACAAGACTATCGTAGTCCTCACAAAAAAATGGTGGCGTATAGGCTTTGTATAAAATAACAGGTATGTTGCTCACAGCAGGAAATTTGAAGTCAGAAGGAAATTGCTTTGAAATGTATTGTTGAAACAGTGAATTTGTTATAAAAGCACTTCAATGTTTGTGGCGGCGGGAGTATTTTAGTGATGTAGCTTCCCTGAAATGTGTCTTTTTGTCCATTTTTAAAGGGTTAGTTCACCCTGAAATGAAAATGAAGTCATCATTTTACTCACCCTGCTGTTGTTTTTATGCATCAAGCTTTAAAAAAAGACACAAAATGATCCCATTACAATAGTTTTTGTTAATTAATGCATTCAATTTCGGTTTGTTTTCCACCAAACCCTATCATATTCCTCCAGAACACTTGAAATATACGGCATGTGCCACATGGGATCATTCTGTGATATTTCACATCTCTTTTTAAAGCTTGATGCCTGCCATTAAATGAACGAGTGTGAGGCGAGCGCCTGAGCGGTGTGAGTGTGACCTTTTTTTCCCCGTTTTTTCATTTTTCCTTTTTTGGTCTGAAAAAGAAAGAATGGCATTAGAACAACACGAGAGTGAGTTAAATGAATATTTGATTTTTATTTTAGTGTGAACTATCCTTTTAACACAGCTACTAAAAATATAAGAATTAAAACACTAAGAATTGATCTACATAAACTCACTAGTAGTCAACCTCAAGTCAGTTGTCAAGTTGTCTATCATTTCATACCAGTTTATGTGTATTTTATAAGCTCTTTCCCTCCCGAATCTTTCATTTTCAGTGTAACGGTACAGTAAGCAGGTCATTTTGTTTTGTAATGTGGATGCAAGAATACTGTACGGTTTAATAGTTTTCACTACGCTGACACATTCAGAAATCGTTCCAGGGTTGCAGAAGGCTTTATTTTCAGAGGGCTTAGTTGTAACAATTTTGTACAAATAAACCGTGCTTTGGCAGTCTGCCCACAAGTGGCAGCTTAAAGAGGATTGTTGGAGAAAATGGCTGGAAAAGGCTTTTTGCTGCATTAGCTTGCTGTTTGAATGGCCTGCTGGTTACAGAAGATCGAGTGAACTTTATCTGTGTGCAGACTCAGAAATGACAGCAGCAGCTCCATCAGGAGGATGTTTGAATAATTCATTATGGATATTCATTGTGATATATTAATCAAATAATGCTGGACTGGTTTCTGTATTCTACATTTCTAGAGCACATGCATATGTGCTCCGAAGTTGTGTTTGCATGGGACTAAAAAATCAAAGTAATTATTAATTTTAATGGTCATGCATTCTCAACATGACTCAAATTCAATGATACTTTACAGTTCTCATCCACTCAGGCAGGACTAAGGCTGAAGGCCCCTTCACAACAAGAACGATAAAGGGATTAGTGTCCACACCAGCTCATGATATCGTTCTGTTTTGTCAGTAGCCACTTTAAAATGCTAGAGCTCTTTATTAGCTGGAAATTTTATAATTTTTTTAATTTTTATAAATATTTTATATTTAGAATTATTTTTAGAGCTATGTCTTTATCATTATAGTTATCATCCTTGGTCTGAATTGGCCTTAAAGAAAATGTGTTTTTGTGAATCTCACAAAAAATGTCCTAGTCAAATTTTACCCAAAACGATTGCAAGAAAATTTTTTGGGCTAAAAATATGTGTTATTTTATGTGTATATTTTACTTTATAATTTAGCTTTATGTACCATAAAGGATTTTTATTTATTTTAATTTAAGTTTCAGTTAACAATAACAGAACTGCATCAAGGAAATAAACTTTATATTTAAGTTTTTTTTTTAAACAAATTTCATTTCTTTAAAAAAAACATTTCTTTACAAATTCTCATTGCTAAAATTATATATGGTTTTATTGACTGTTTTTGTTTGTGAACTCTCATTAAAATATAACATTACAGCAAATACTAACACAATGCATAGATACTAGGGCTGTGCAAAAATTAATTGCGATTAATCGCATCCAAAATAAAAGTCTGTGTTTACATAATATATTTGTGTGTGCTGTATATAATTATTTTGTATATATAAATACACACACATGCATGTATATATTTAAGAAAATGTGTTATTCATATATAAAATATTTATATTTATATAATATAGATTATGTATTTATAAATATATACAGAATTTAAGCGCAAATAATTCTTAAATATATACATGCATGCATAGGTATTTATATATACAAAATAATTATATACAGCACACAAAAATATATTATGTAAACACAGACTTTTATTTTGGATGCGATTAATCGCAATTAACTTTTGCACAGCCCTAATAGATACTTTACTCTAATGCAAAGAAAATATCTAATTTAAATCACAATGACATTTTTTGGAGAAAGTATGCATTTTCTATAAGCAAAATATAATTTTTTGTGTTGAAATATGACCTGGACATTTTCAGGTTTTGTGTGATTGTCTATGAAACGGTTTATCATAGTAATAATAATGCAACAAAAAACATAAATAAACAATGAATCCTAATGTAAGATTTATGTTTTGTTATTATAACATTGAAATATAATTCCTAGAACAGCTATTAAAAAAGACTGTATTTCAGTTTTATGTGTGATTTTCTGTAGTTCTGCAAGCAGAGCTCTAGATGGCAGTGCTGAATAGGCACAAACTCTCTCTGAAACGATCATCAAACCCTTCATTAAGAGCATGAACACTTAAACGTTTCCAGAAATTACAAATGTACACAAGACAAGCATCACTAATAGGAAAGGAAAGAAAAATCTAGAAGAAATTGCGATTTTCAAAGCGTCATCTCTTTTGTTTGTGCTGTTTTGTTGAAATGCACACACACACAGATACACCAGCTCACACAAACACACACATACACACTTGAGAGACGAAAGGCTGGACATTTTTTCCTCGCAGCAGTGGTTGCTGTTGGTTACGTGGTGAAACGGCGGCCATTAAGGGTCATTATGTATTTAGTTGTGGGGCGTCGCTCCCAAACTCATCCTCACTCTCTTCCCTCTGAAGTTTGTCCTTCCTTTCTTTTCTGTTTTGTTTTTATCCATCATCTTCCTAACAGAAAGCTAGTTACCTAATAAAGCAGTTTAGTTAATTCAAAAAAAGCCCTGGTTAAAGTGTGGTAGACTCTCCATTGAAAATATGTTTGTATTAGTCAAAAGATGAATGAAATGCATCCTGGCGCATGTTTGAATGTGAATAAATTATTTGAATTGGATAAACAGAACCATCCCTGAGTCTTTATCGAATCAATTCATTCTCGTGAGGACTTGCGATTGGAATAAAAGCTAAAATCAACAAACTTTTTTTTTTTTTTTCAGAAAACATCAACCAGACGGAACATGATTCACATTTTTTTTAGCAGAAATAAAAGATGAAAAAGCATATAAAGGGTTTCTGAGAACAGTATTTGTGATGTTTTTGAGAGGGGGATGGGATCGACAAACACAATAAAGAGAGAGAGAGAGAGGAGATGGATACTTTTTTGGATATTGATTAAATTCAACTACATGTAGTTCACTTTGTATGACAGATTGTAAAAAACTACCCTAGCAACCACTTAGCAACATTGTTGTAGTTTTTGTTTGCCAAGCAACACTACAAAATCTATTTTTGTGTCAATTGTGGAGAGTAAAATCGGAAGAACCAATGAAAAAACCAATTGTTTCTGTCGGAATATGAATTTATACAACCCTCTGAAAAAAACCCTCCGAAATTGCTAGTAAGTTTCACAAATAATTACAAAGAAATGCAACTCATTGAACTAAGCATGACATTTTGAAGTAGAAAGCCTGAAATAGTAAAATGCACTCCAATAATCTTCAAAAAAAAAAAAAAAATTTATGAATTATATTCCATTTGTCTTTGCTCTGATCGCGTGTTAATCAGAGATGTATGATTGTTATATAACTAGAAAAAAAAGTTTGATGACACAAACTTTAAGTTGGCTTGAGAAAGCCGGACCAGAGCGTTTGAAGAATTTTGAATTTTGAATTAAGTTGAAAAAAGATGGAATTAAAAATAAAGAAAGAAAGAAAGATGGATAGATTAGTTAGAAAGATAGATTAGTTAGAAAGATAGATAGAAAGATAGATAGATAGATGTTATTGACAAGAAGCTAACATGATTAACATGTAGCTAGCATCATGGTAGCATAATTAGCATGTAGCTAGCATCATGCTAACATGATTAACATGTAGCTAGCATCATAATAACATGATTAGCATGTCGCTATCATCATGCTAGCATGTTTTCAGCAAGAAGCTAGCATGATTAGCATGTAGCTAGCATCATGCTAGCATGTTTTTAGCAAGAAGCTAGCATGATTAGCATGTAGCTAGCATCATGCTAGCATGATTAACATGTTGCTAGCAAGAAGCTAGCATGATTAGCATGTAGCTAGCATCATGCTAGCATGATTAGCATGTTGCTAGCATCATGCTAGCATGTTTTTAACAAGAAGCTAGCATGATTAGCATGTAGCTAGCATCATGCTAGCATGTTTTTAACAAGAAGCTAGCATGATTAGCATGTAGCTAGCATCATGCTAGCATGATTAACATGTTGCTAGCAAGAAGCTAGCATGATTAGCATGTAGCTAGCATCATGCTAGCATGATTACCATGTAGCTAGCATCATGCTAGCATGTTTTTAGCAAGAAGCTAGCATGATTAGCATGTAGCTAGCATCATGCTAGCATGATTAGCATGTAGCTAGCATCATGCTAGCATGATTAACATGTTGCTAGCATCATGCTAGCATGTTTTTAGCAAGAAGCTAGTATGATTAGCATGTAGCTAGCATCATGCTAGCATGCTTAGCATGTAGCTAGCATCATGCTAGCATGATTAGCATGTTGCTAGCATCATGCTAACATGTTTTTAGCAAGAAGCTAGCATGATTAACATGTAGCTAGCATCATGCTAGCATGATTAGCATGTAGCTAGCATCATGCTAGCATGTTTTTAGCAAGAAGCTAGCATGATTAGCATGTTGCTAGCAAGAAGCTAGCATGATTAACATGTAGCTAGCATCATGCTAGCACGATTTGCATGTTGCTAGCATCATGCTAGCATGTTTTTAGCAAGAAGCTAGCATGATTAGCATGTAGCTAGCATCATGCTAGCATGAAGAACATGTTGCTAGCATCATGCTAGCATGTTTTTAGCAAGAAGCTAGCATGATTAGCATGTAGCTAACATCATGCTAGCATGATTAGCATGTTGCTAGCATCATGCTAGCATGTTTTTAGCAAGAATCTAACATGATTAGCATGTAGCTAGCATCATGCTAACATGACTAGCATGTAGCTAGCATGTTTTTAACAAGAAGCTAATATGATTAGCATAAAGCTAGCATGATTAGCATGTTATTAGCATCAAGAAAGAAAGAAAGAAAGAAAGAAAGAAAGAAAGAAAGAAAGAAAGAAAGAGTAAGGAACGAATTGTTAGAAAGAAAGATGCATAGATTAGTTAGAAAGAAAGATGGATAGATTTGTTAGAAAGAAAGATGGATAGATTTGTTAGAAAGAAAGATGGATAGATTAGTTAGAAAGAAAGAAAGATGCATAGATTAGTTAGAAAGAAAGATGGATAGATTTGTTAGAAAGAAAGATGGATAGATTAGTTAGAAAGAAAGAAAGAAAGATGCATAGATTAGTTAGAAAGAAAGATGGATAGATTTGTTAGAAAGAAAGATGGATAGATTAGTTATGTAGAAAGAAAGAACGATAGATTAGTTAAAAAGAAAGATGGATAGATTTGTTAGAAAGAAAGATGGGTAGATTAGTTAGAAAGAAAGATGGATAGATTTGTTAGAAAGAAAGATGGATAGATTAGTTAGAAAGAAAGATGGATAGATTTGTTAGAAAGAAAGATGGATAGATTAGTTAGAAAGAAAGATGGATAGATTAGTTAGGTAGAAAGAAAGAACGATAGATTAGTTAAAAAGAAAGATGGATAGATTTATTAGAAAGAAAGATGGGTATATTAGTTAGAAAGAAAGATGGATAGATTTGTTCGAAAGAAAGATGGATAGATTAGTTCGAAAGAAAGATGGATAGATTTGTTAGAAAGAAAGATGGATAGATTAGTTATTTAGAAAGAAAGAAAGATGGATAGATTAGTTAGAAAGAAAGATGGATAGATTTGCTAGAAAGAAAGATGGATAGATTAGTTAGAAAGAAAGATGGATAGATTAGTTAAGTAGAAAGAAAGATGGATAGATTAGTTAGAAAGAAAGATGGATAGATTAGTTAGAAAGAAAGATGGATAGATTAGTTAGAAAGAAAGATGGATAGATTAGTTAGAAAGAAAGATGGATAGATTAGTTAGAAAGAAAGATGGATAGATTAGTTATTTAGAAAGAAAGAAAGATGGATAGATTAGTTAGAAAGAAAGATGGATAGATTAGTTAGAAAGAACGATGGATAGATTTGTTAGAAAGAAAGATGGATAGATTAGTTAGAAAGAAAGATGGATAGATTTGTTAGAAAGAAAGAAAGATTAGGTAGAAAGATGGATGGATGGATGGATGGATGGATGGATGGATGGATGGATGGATGGATGGATGGATGGATGGATAGATAGATAGATAGATAGATAAGTTCATTAGTTCATATAGAATAGTAGTTTAATTGAGTCTAGGGCTTCAGGGAATTTAGATTTGAGTTTTTGTTGTACGCTATTGGGCCACCGTAGTCTTGGCTCAATTTGACCATGCTGCAATGAAAGTCAATGGGATTTTTATGATTTTTAATATTAATTTTTAAGAAATCTGAAAGTCGAATCAGTCTAAAAAGATATAGCAACTCGAGTCAGAACAGTCTGAAGGTCTGACCCGAGTTTGGAGTTTGTAGAGTTAAAGCTCTAGGAGGAGTAGCAGTCAGAAAATTTTGAGTAAGAAGAATAATAATAATAATAATAATAAGTTTAAATAGGATTTCAGTAAGTTGGCTTTCTCAAGCCAACTTAATTACGAGCTGTCTTCTTTCTGTGTGCACACTAATAAGGGCTTGACATGCACTTTATGGATTGATTTCACCCACAAATCATTTACTCACCCTCATGTTGTTTCAAACCTGTTTGATTTTCTTTCTTCTTTAAAACACGAAGACGTGTGCTGGTCGCTCTTCCGCACACAGTTTTAAGCTTCAGAAAGAAAATCCTCATTAAAGGAGTGTATTTCACTCATGCAATGTATTTCAACTTAGCCTCATGAAGTCTGATCGCTTTATGTGAAGTTGTTTAAGCTGTTATTCACTGATACCCTAACTCTCTCCTAGACACAATCAGCAATGTGCAGTTCTTAATGAATTATTCTTTCAGTTGAAGTAGTCCATTGCCATTACTTATTACCATAATTACATTTTGTTGTAGCAATAAATTAGCAATGTACAATTCTCGAGTGAATCATTCTTTTGAAAGTCCGATTTTTTTTTTTTTTTTTAAATTAACCAGTTAATCACAGATCTGATCCCATTCTACTCACTGTCACAGCAGTTATTATCAGTGACTTAAATTATGGTTATGCAAACTTTTTGAAGCTTGAAAGCTTCAGTTTCCACTCTCTGTGATTGCATTGCATTGGAATTCCTCCTTTTGTGTTTGGAACGGCTTTGGAATGACATAAAGGGGAGAAAATGACATAATTTTAATTCAGAGAACTGTTCCTTTAATCCTGGGTTGTCGTTTTATGAAAAAGTCTCCTAGAGTGTGATGTTTTTTATTGTGAAGCTGCAGAATCGTGTCTTGGTAACCTTCTCTGATGTATGGCTGTATACATTTACTGCGGTCACGGTGAGCTGCTCTATTCATCAATGTTAAATAATAACGCTGCACTTACTGACCCACACTGATTGATTTTATTGCTCTTTGGTTGAGCTAGTGTACTTGCGGTTGAGTGTTTGGGGTTTGTTGTGCGCAGGTGGACGGCTGTTAAGATGGACCGACTCAACTGCTGTATTTCTGCTGTCAAAAAAATGATTCCAGGTTAAGTTTATATTTGAAAGCGTGCAGTCCTTTTTTACACACTTGACGTGTGTTTTTGAGTTACTGTGGCAGTCACTGACCTCATTACTTCAGCTTTTTTCAAATGTCTGCGTCATTCAACCAGATTTTGTTATTATTCATAAGGCTAGCTATAAACATGTTGACTTGAACTAACTTTATAGACCTGAAAGTGAAAACTGACCCTAGATGGAAGTATTTTAAAGCTAATGCACGCTATAGCACCCCTTGTGGCAACGCTGAGAATGCAGTGCATGTTATAAATGGACACACACTGTAAAGATGTTTTTTTTACTGTAATTAAAGGGTTAGTTCACCCAAAAATAAAAATTCTGTCATCATTACTCACACTCATGTCGTTCCAAACCCGTAAGAACTTCTTTCATCTTCGAAACACAAATGAAGATATTTTAATCAAATCTTGAGCTGTTTCTGTCCCTCCATTGACAACCGCTTCGAAAGGGTTTATAAAGAATTGGTGAAACTAATCCAAATGAATCAAGTGGTGTAGTAAACACTTTCTGAAGAGACACGATCGCTTTATATGATGAACAGATTTAATTTGGGCTTTTATTCATAAATAAACATTGATCAGCGAACATAAACAGAAGCTCAAATGTGATTCGTAACACGAGAATGAACCTCGTTGGTTCTTGCTGAAGCTCAAACGTGATGCGTAACACAGGAATGAACCTCATTGGTTCTTTCAGAAGCTCAAACTTGATGCGTAACACAGGAATGAACCTCATTGGTTCTTTCAGAAGCTCAAACTTGATGCGTAACACGAGAATGAATCTCATTGGTTCTTCCAGAAGCTCAAACGTGATGCGTAACACAAGAATGAACCTCATTGGTTCTTTCAGAAGCTCAAACTTGATGCGTAACACGAGAATGAATCTCATTGGTTCTTCCAGAAGCTCAAACGTTATGCGTAACACGAGAATGAACCTCATTGGTTCTTTCAGAAGCTCAAACGTTATGCGTAACACGAGAATGAACCTCATTGGTTCTTCCAGAAGCTCAAACTTGATGCGTAACACGAGAATGAACCTCATTGGTTCTTTCAGAAGCTCAAACGTGATGCGTAACACGAGAATGAACCTCATTGGTTCTTTCAGAAGCTCAAACGTGATGCGTAACACAAGAATGAACCTCATTGGTTCTTTCAGAAGCTCAAACGTGATGCGTAACACAAGAATGAACCTCATTGGTTCTTCCAGAAGCTCAAACGTTATGCGTAACACGAGAATGAACCTCATTGGTTCTTCCGGATTCTCAAACGGGATGCGTAACACGAGAATGAATCTCATTGGTTCTTGCAGAAGCTCAAACGTGATGCGTAACACGAGAATGAACCTCATTGGTTCTTGCTAAAGCTCAAACGTGATGCGTAACACGAGAATGAACCTCATTGGTTCTTGCTAAAGCTCAAACGTGATGCGTAACACGAGAATGAACCTCATTGGTTCTTGCTAAAGCTCAAACGTGATGCGTAACACGAGAATGAACCTCATTGGTTCTTGCTAAAGCTCAAACGTGATGCGTAACACGAGAATGAACCTCATTGGTTCTTTCAGAAGCTCAAACGTGATGCGTAACACGAGAATGAACCTCATTGGTTCTTTCAGAAGCTCAAACTTGATGCGTAACACGAGAATGAATCTCATTGGTTCTTCCAGAAGCTCAAACGTTATGCGTAACACGAGAATGAACCTCATTGGTTCTTTCAGAAGCTCAAACGTTATGCGTAACACGAGAATGAACCTCATTGGTTCTTCCAGAAGCTCAAACTTGATGCGTAACACGAGAATGAACCTCATTGGTTCTTTCAGAAGCTCAAACGTGATGCGTAACACGAGAATGAACCTCATTGGTTCTTTCAGAAGCTCAAACGTGATGCGTAACACAAGAATGAACCTCATTGGTTCTTTCAGAAGCTCAAACGTGATGCGTAACACAAGAATGAACCTCATTGGTTCTTCCAGAAGCTCAAACGTTATGCGTAACACGAGAATGAACCTCATTGGTTTTTCCGGATTCTCAAACGGGATGCGTAACACGAGAATGAATCTCATTGGTTCTTGCAGAAGCTCAAACGTGATGCGTAACACGAGAATGAACCTCATTGGTTCTTGCTAAAGCTCAAACGTGATGCGTAACACGAGAATGAACCTCATTGGTTCTTGCTAAAGCTCAAACGTGATGCGTAACACGAGAATGAACCTCATTGGTTCTTGCTAAAGCTCAAACGTGATGCGTAACACGAGAATGAACCTCATTGGTTCTTGCTAAAGCTCAAACGTGATGCGTAACACGAGAATGAACCTCATTGGTTCTTTCAGAAGCTCAAACGTGATGCGTAACACGAGAATGAACCTCATTGGTTCTTTCAGAAGCTCAAACGTGATGCGTAACACGAGAATGAACCTCATTGGTTCTTTCAGAAGCTCAAACGTGATGCGTAACACGAGAATGAACCTCATTGGTTCTTTCAGAAGCTCAAACGTGATGCGTAACACGAGAATGAACCTCATTGGTTCTTTCAGAAGCTCAAACGTGATGCGTAACACGAGAATGAACCTCATTGGTTCTTTCAGAAGCTCAAACGTGATGCGTAACACGAGAATGAACCTCATTGGTTCTTTCAGAAGCTCAAACGTGATGCGTAACACAAGAATGAACCTCATTGGTTCTTCCAGAAGCTCAAACGTTATGCGTAACACGAGAATGAACCTCATTGGTTCTTCCGGATTCTCAAACGGGATGCGTAACACGAGAATGAATCTCATTGGTTCTTGCAGAAGCTCAAACGTGATGCGTAACACGAGAATGAACCTCATTGGTTCTTGCTAAAGCTCAAACGTGATGCGTAACACGAGAATGAACCTCATTGGTTCTTGCTAAAGCTCAAACGTGATGCGTAACACTAGAATGAACCTCATTGGTTCTTGCTAAAGCTCAAACGTGATGCGTAACACGAGAATGAATCTCATTGGTTCTTCCGGAAGCTCAAACGTGATGCGTAACACGAGAATGAATCTCATTGGTTCTTCCAGAAGCTCAAACGTGGACTGAATTGCGTAATCGATATCGTTACTTTTTCCCCTCTTTTGTAAAGTCAGAAAAGGCCACTGGGAATAGTGGGAATGCAATGGTAACAGAATTTGCTGTGGTCTCTCGTGTACCTGCTTCCCTTGCTTTAGTTCACTTCCATGAATTTGTGTGGAGAAGTGTCCATTGAACATGAGATGTGAAGAAGTGTTTCTGGCGCAATCCTGAGCTCGACAACACATGAAAGTGAGCTTTCGTTAGAAGCATCTGTGTTCTTTCAGAGGACTTTGGGCCTCATAAAATCACTTGACGTGTAAATGTGTTGTGTTGTTTTGTGATTGATTGTTTTGCGTCCGTGTTCAGTGTGGACAGACAAATGCAGCAGGTTAAGCGCAGTGTAAGTCGCCAACTATCACTGAAAACGAATGACTTCTGGATGCTTTATCGCTCCAAGTGTGTGTGAGTGTGAACGCCGCTTTATCCAGTGATTCCTCACGGTTGATGTGGGTGGATTTATTGCGGCTTGTTTACAGTTGTTTTGCTTTTGCCTTCATGGTCTGCAGCCTTCTGTCAGAGACTCCATTTTGTTTTTAATAAACTGACACTTATTGGTTGTTCAACGTGAAGGGTGTATAAATATATACGTGTGTGTGTGTGTGTGTGGACTGGCTGTCTCCCAGCAGTACACCCAGAGAATGCAGCCCTTCATATGCTTACAAACAGTCCTTGGAAATCCTACTTACACAGAGCGCTACTACAAGAAGAGGAGTGTGTGTATGTGCATGCATGTGTGTTTATAAATATGTGTCTGTGTCTCTGAATCTGTCTACTCCATCACGCATACACACACACACTACATGCTCTGTGCCATGCACATTTCAGACCAGCATGTTTTGTAAGTCCATGAGGACTCTTGGATTGGCTTTAGCTCCATTTGCAGACTGATACTCTGAATGTTTAATGTTTGGAAATAAAACCAGTTATTTAAAAGCCAGTCGGCATAAACACAACCCAAAATACAAATCCAGAAGATTATGTCATTAGTCTACTTTGTGATTCCTCCAAGTCTTGCAAAAGAAGACCGAGATAATTTAATAACTTTAAAGTGGCAAAAGCATTAGAAAAAGCTCCTGAGTTTGATTCAGATATTTTAGTGTGTGTGTATATTTAAAAATAATGTTTTTAAAATATTTTTGAAGTAGTTTTTTTTAACTTTTTTTTACCATCCATCCATCCATCCACCCACCCACCCACCCATCTATACTGTATATATATATATATTATAAGTTAAAGTATAAGTTAAAGTTTGTGTTTAGATAATATATGTGGGTGCTCTGTGTATAATTATTTAATATATATAAATACACACATGCTTCTATATGTTTCAGAAATATTTTTATGTATATACTGTATATAGATTTATATATAATTCATATTTTATATAAATATAAATATTTTATATATAAATAATATTTTTTTCTTAAATATACATACAAGTGTGTGTATTTTTATATATACTATATACAAAATAATTATACACATATATTATGTAAACACAAACTTTTATTTTTTTTACTTTCATATATATATATACTGTACGTTTTAAATATGGTTTATTGAAATTATAACTCCTCTGAAGGAAGAGTTTTTATTAATATTTTTGTGCAAAAATTTAAATCTTAGTATGAAATGAATATTTTAACAAGGCTTAAAAACATTGAAATATTTGATCTACATCCTTCAGTCTTACTTGTTGTCATATTAAATATCAACAATCTCCTTCCTTTATAGCTCCAGGGTGATATTATAATTGGGGCGTATCATAGACTATTCGTTTTTATTTCTATCTGTCAGTCTTATTCTTCCAGCTGTCATGGGCTCAACATCACTGAAGATGTTTTTTAGGGCTTTCTCATTCCCGTCACGTTCCCAGGCGAGTGTGAAGGAACTTTGACACCATCAGAGACGCAGACGCTCTTCAAAGATCTTCCAGAGAGAATAGAGATAACAGAGACTATCTGAGTTTTTGTGCTAGAAAGGCAGACATTAACTGGGCAAAACATGCTTTTCAAAGTACTTGCTCTTACAGTTGTCATGTATTTATTCATAAGTTTCAGTATATTTTGGTGTCACGTGTCAAGCTTGTGTCCGTCTGATTCAATTTGATGAAGGAATCAAATCCGACATTTGACAGCTATAGCTAGGTAGGCATACAAAGATAAACAGTATGTGATCCCTTTATGCTCATGCCTTTTATTTGTGTATTAAACAAAGACTTTCTGACTTTTAAAGTGCCAAGAAGATGCGCACATTTATCTCATCTCAGGGTTTGTCTTTTTTCATCTTCCGTCTTTTGGACTGTTGTCATGACAACACCAGTTATTCATTAAATGGAATGTTGAATATCAGACCGTATGTGTGCACATGTGTGATTGTGTGTGCGCTCATATGAGCTTTGTAAATATAATGCAGATGTGAGTAATTATATCATTCTATTGAATTGAGTTAAATCTTTGTGTATATTGTGAATCATTTGTTTTGTCACTGAAAGTTTTGTGACATGGAAAAACATGCTTTACTGGTTACCATGCCAGTTTCATGTTGATTTCTAATTATACTCGCATTGCAATTAATACATAATTGTGTTTACTGCTTTGTATTGATGGTAATACCAGGGCTGATTCTAAATTAAAGCTCAAATCTTGGTTGTAATGTTATCAGTTATCAGCAACTCTTTTCATGAAATCATTTTGAAATTATATTCTATTGTAAATCATCGTTGTTGGCCGCATTGCGAAGGATGAAAAACTAGCCGACCATAAATGACTTTTAGGAAAATAATTAGTGACTAAACGTTTAAGCGACTAAACTTTTAGACCAAGCAGAAGTTGTTCCAGCACTATTTCAAGACGAATCTTGCTAACGTGCATGAGTGATTGTTGATGCGTATGAATCGTTGATATTGAATCATTGGGCTTGTAACCTTTTTTTTAGTTGGACAGAAAATATGCTGCATATTTTTCCACTTTGTCACTTTCTTCCTGACGACAGAAGCTGATATGTCTGAGATGGACAGAGAGAGGCTGAACTGGACCATGTCCTGCATGTCTTTGACACTGATAACACACACACACACACACATAAACACACACACGGTGTCCATGAATCACTCACTACAGCAGACAGACAAGCATTAGAAAGCAGACAGCTCTCAGCACTGTCTGAGACACAGGTGTGTGTGTGTGATGTTCATTAGACAATAGATTGATAAGTTAGAATTATGTGTGTGTGTTTATTTAACAGTTATTTGTATGTGAACTAAATTTATAATAACAACCAGTTTCTAACATTCAGTTCATCATTCTTTCTCAATGGAGAGCTAAAACTGGATTTTTGAAACTGATTTGAGCTTTGGATTTGTTGAAATCAGCGTCAAAAAATTTTTCTTTAATAAAAATATTTTTTATTATATAACAGGGACATTTTTACAACTTTTTGCAAGTTTATTTCTATGTTTCCCCATGTTTCTATGTTTTAAAAAACAGAGTCAGACCGTATTAAATTAAACGTATTTATTTATTATGGAGTTAGGCCTTTATATATACATTTTCCCCCTGTTTTCCAATGTTTCTGTGTTTGAGAGCAACTATTTCTTAAATTTACATTTATATATTTATAGAAATTGCTTTTAGATATTCTTTTTCCTTTCCAAACCCGCTCTAGTCATATATAGAATATAATACATTGAAATATATCATATGCCACTATATAACAGGTAAAGAAAGCAAGAATTCAGTTTGATGCCACTTTTTCCCCCCTAATTAAATAACTGGAGCTGTTCGACTCTTCTGGTGACATCCACCAAAACTCCATCTGATCAATTATCATGCATATCATTTTTAAACTTTAATGTAAATGTAAAGATATCATACATCTCAATATGTGCATACGAGTGTGTGAATCTGTGTATGAATGTGTGTGTACGCTCTTGGCATAATCCTGTTCAGGAAACAGGTATTCTGGGCTGCTGGCTTCTATTTATTCACACAGACACTCAAAGGCCGCCGTAAGCCTCCATTAACACAGGAATGGAATGTATTGAGACCTGTCTACACACACACACACACGGACATGCGCTTGCAAATTTCCATGGAGCAGGTCCCTGCATTTGCGTAGGCGAAAGCGTCTCTGCTGCTACTTTTAGAGCGCTTCAGTATTCCAGTATAAAAACACATCAGCATGGATACACTGATGCAGGCCGCCATAGTAACACTAACACACACAGTATTGAACACAGAACATGCATGTGAGCATACAGTCCCTTTTTAAGACGCCAGAACATAATATTTATTTGTTATCACACACACACACACACACACACAGGTGTGTGTCCATTCATAGATCGGGCTCTCGCTATCTCAAATCCCCCAGATTCCTGGGTCTGATCCGGGTCTCAGCGGGACATTAAAGTTTTTTCCGTTCTGGAATTTTGGGAAAATGGTGTTCATGTTCCGCAGCGATAGCGTCAGCGTTTCGAGCGCTCTGATTGGCTGTCGCTCTCTTTCTGTCCTGAGATTGATAGAGGGATGTAGAGCGAGTGGAAAGTTAGCAGCAGCGAGATGAAAGGACGCTAAAGCCGGGATGGAGGGGTTGACAGAGAGCTGCAGAGAACGAGTGAAAGAGAGAGGGCTGATATCTCTTTATCCCTGGCGTCTGGCCCACGGCTCTTTGTTCTGGATGCGTGTCTGTGTGTGAGGAATGCCTCAATGGCACCACACCCCGAGATGATAAATAATATTCTGTAAATAGAATAATATAAATGTCTAGTCAAAGGAAATTCAAACATGAAATGAAACAATTAACCCTATGGTACCTTTTTAAATTTGACATTCACATGCATTTGATGTGATTAGACCGTTATTAAATATGTTTAATGCCATTTAAAGGTACAATATCCGAATATCACTTGCTCATTGTGATATATTTTTTTGTGTACTCACAATATCCCAAAAGTTCCCAAAGATTTTAATTTGTACATGAAATGCAGAGTAGTTAATCCAATTAATAACAATTCAAATATACAGTATTTGGCACTAACATCCATTTTATGTGATTTTATGGATCATATTTGGCCACATTTCGCAAATTAATTCATTTATTTATTAACATTTAGTTAATTTGACTAGCTGAATTAATAGTTAATTTCCAATAGCAATTCATAAAATAACATGGATAACAAAAAAGTGACAGTTATAATCCATAATTTTTCAACTTCAATCATGATATTTACACAAGATGCTGATTAATTGGTCAAATTAAGCAATCAGTTGCATATTTGAATGGCATTTTATTGAACTGCGCATTATTAAATATTGACTTATCATTTAGCACAACTAATGCGTTTAGTTAATTTGATAACTGCATTAATATTTAGATGAAAGCTTCCTACAGCAGTTTATTAAATAAAATAAACCAGCTCTAATTTATGTCTGATGTGCAGCTCATAATAAACCAGCAAAGCAAACGAGATGTTTTGATTTTAAATATGCAAAAGGATGTCTCTGCTACGCACAAATTATGTGAGAACATTAAATGATATGGATGTAATTGAATTAATTTGGTGTGATTTGCTAGTGTGTGTGTGTGTGTTTGCAGTGCTGTCATGGTTACGGATCTGGGCTCGCAGCCCAAAGGTTACAGATTGAACCCTGGCGTGGGTTCGATCCATGAACCGGAGATTTACAGAGATCCTGTATCTATTGTGCAGTTGAGCGGTGCACTTAACCCCGAGCTGACACAACTGTGTGTGCCGTGATGCTGCGGATGAAAGCATCTGCTAAATGACTAGCGCCGGTAGTAAGATGCTTATGCTTACCACGAATACGGGATGGTCGGGAATCTCAGGATGCCAGGAGGATGTGCTCATCATCGTAGGATGCATTTACTCCTGGTGTGCTGTAATAAATATTTGTGTGTGTGTGTGTGTGTGTTTTGGGGCAGATCGCTGTTTGATGGATGCAGGAATGTGCCGTGGTTATGTGCAGTTGTTCTTGTACGGTCAATCCGATGTTCTCCGTGAATCTAGCTGTTGGCACGTGTTTTTTTAGAGAACAAATCAAAATGACGGGTGAAACGGTTATGTCATTCAGAGTTAAGCACCTGCTAGTTTGCATATGCAAGTATTGTGTTGCACTGTTGACTGATGACGGTTGTCTTAAGGCCAATTCACACCGCGCCGACAGACAGTGACCAACACCAGATTGCTGTACGTCACTTCTCAGACAACACATGACCTGTCAAATGGCTTCAGACGATGGTAGGGGTAAGCACACTGATTCGACAAAACCAGACGATGTGTGAATTGGCCTTTAGAGTTGCACTGACATGTAGAGCAAAAGATTTTAGTTACTAAATCTATTCATAGAGAGCCATGAATAAGTTATTCTGTGATTTACGGCAGATCATGTGATCTCAACATGATATTAACATCCACTGCGAATTAATAAAATGGTTTGTTTACATTTTTTTAAGCTACTAATATGACTGGAGTGTGAGTGTACATGTTTTTAAACTGTTTTTAAAGTAATTTTGTTTTTTATTTGGCTTGGACATTATTTATTTATTTGCTGGCTTTTATGCATATATATATATATATATACACTGCTCAAAAAAATAAAGGGAACACTCAAATAACACAACATAGATCTGAATGAATGAAATAATCTTATTAAATACTTTTTTTCTTGTTTTTACTTTTTAAGTGTTGTTTAAGTGTTCCCTTTACATTTTTGAGCAGTATATATGAAGAGTTAAGATGCAAAAGCCTCTAAATGCCATTTGAAATTTTCTTCTTTAATGATGATTTTTATCAAACTTGTATATTTAAGTTCAATAATTTCACTTAAATAACAATTAATAGGTAATTATCATTGCCATTTAAGTGAAATCACTGAACTTAAATATACAAGCTTGATAAAAATGATCATTCTAGAAGAAAATTTCAAATGGCATTTAGAGGCTTTTGCATCTGAACTCTTCATATATATATAGTCATAAGGTTAGTTTTAGAGTTTTAGTTTAGTTGGCTGTGACATGAACCATTTATTTATTTATTTATTTATTTATTTGCTGGTCTTGCAGGGGGAGGGACGCTCTCACTGTAGATAGATTTTGATTGGACAAAAATCTTTGTAGTGCAAGATGATGTCATCAGCATTTTCATTGCTTAAATTAAAAATGAACTGGAATAAAGTTAGTTAGTTGCCAAGGCAAGATTTTGCATTCTATTTAAAGCTGAAAAACTAAATCTTAAAAACAATACACACATATAAATAAATAAATGACGAAAACTTTTACTAATTAATAATATTAACAAAAACTATAATAGTATATCAGTGATATTAAAATAACACTGCTGAAAGAGAGAGACTGTAAATGTGAAAGTGTATATTTGCTAAAAAGATTATGTTTAGAAGAGAAAGTTTAATGTCAAACAATGTTAAAAAATAAAATGCTGTTAAACATGCATAAGCACTTAGACAAATGTAATGTAATTTAAATTTGGCAGTCCTGCTATTTATTCGCCATTGAATCTTAACTGAAACTGAAAGCCGAAATAAAAACTAGGGTATTTTTCAGAGCTGTCGAAACACAAATGTTCCCTCACACACTCGGTCACTGTCTTTTTCATTAGCGCAGAACTCATTGAGGTCACTGAGCGCGCTCAGAGTTTCAGTTACAGACAGACGGCCAGTAAAGGAAGGAGAGACTGATGCTCTGGTGATGCAACTTTAGACCTGTGCGTTTCCCAAAGAGCTCCCCTCACACACACACACAAACACACACACACACACACACAGGAAAGGTTTGAGGTGGCGCCCCGACCCCTTTATTTATTAGCTCTGCTGAGCTGTGGAGTCTGTGGTATTTTCTTCCGAAATGCCATGCATGTGTGAGTGTGCGTTTGCGTCCTTGTCTGTGTGTGTTTACGCGCTCGGGCTTCAGGTACTCAGCAAGTTTGGGTTTTAGATCACATCAGCCACCATGACGCAGAAATAAACAGCGCTGGACAAAAGATTAACCAAGATTTGTTCACTCTGCATTTATTTTTTACTTTAATATTTCAAATTTTCTGTATTTTTATTTAATTATGTACACTGTAAAAAAATATTGTTGGTTTAACTTAAAATTTTAAGTTCATTGAAATGGAAAAATTGAGTTAGTACAATGAAGGAGATTGATTTAATCATCAGAAACTCAAAATATCATGTTATCTGAACTACATAAATGATCAAAGTTGATTGGACAAAAGAAAAAATGTGTATTTGCAAAATTGAATTTTTTTGCGTATCACAGCTCAACTCTTTTACTGATCAACACTTGCACAGTCCCATACCTCTTCCTGGGTCGACATTACAGAATCGGTAACGTTAGGCAGTTTTGATTTACATGATTTTTAATGTTTGATGATTGCGATGTTTTTAAGCAATCTTCTATCGCTTGCTTCTGTTTCTTCTGTTTCACATCAGAAGATGTGTAATAGCGCCCCCTACCGTATTGATTGTGCCGGAAAAGTCTGTCAACGGCGGGGATTCAGACAACTATAATCCTGTCGATCATTATTTTTACAATTTTATTCGGTGGTGCAGAAGTTACACAGTCATAGTTCGTGATTTTTAGTTGTTTGCAGGTGTAATCCACATTCCACTGTACATAGTCCAGGGTGAGTCCTCGATATATTTGGTCGTCTCCCAGAAGAAAAAGACTGCATATTTTAAATGTCAATATGTGCTAAAAATGATTTTTGTCAACATTTAATTAAACACCACAAAAAAAATCTAATTTTGATTTCGTGTTTCTAATATTTCCTTTTTATTTGTACAATCAAGATCAAAAGTGGAGTTGGTCGCCAGTCTTTGCTGTTTGATACCGAGTGTGGTTTGTTGTTGTGCACGTCTGCGTTTATGTGACTGTTTTTGTGTCTGACTGCGGCACGTAAACAAACCAAATACCGTGGGAATGGAGAGGTGTGAATCAGAGCGTCTCTCTCTCTCTCTTTTACTCAGGCTCTCGGTCTGTCTCCATGTCTGGCTCCCGACTCCAAACCAAAATGAGTTTTCCTCTTGTGTCAGCAAATAATTGGAGATCGCTCCTAACCCTGTGCGTGGAACATGATAGAGAGCCTATCAGACACGCATGTATGCTTGCTAAAGAAAACAAACAAGTAAACAAATCACCGCTTGAGTTTATTTAGGCATTCATGTCGTTTTACTGCAGTTTCTGTAGTGTGTCATATGAGGCCTCTGTTCATGTAGATTGTTTTTCCTAGAATCTTTTTGTGGCTGCATTTGTAGGTAGAGGATTTTTACTATTACGGCTACAGAACTGAAGGATATTAACTGGATCTTGGAATAATTTATTTTCCAAAATTCCAATAATTTGTTTTATATATTTATTATTCTTCTAATCCGAAACAAAAGTTTCAGTGGAGTTTTGACTCATTTATGCAAGAAAAGGTTCTATTTGAGGAGAAATCTCTTAACCTGTTAAACATGAAAGTTTTACGCAATCATTTATTTACTTTTTATTCTAGTGATAAATTGTCTACGAGCTGTTTAATTCAGAACATTTAATTGAAATTTAAAAATTTTAAATCCATAAAATTATCTATCTATCTATCTATCTATCTATCTATCTATCTATCTATCTATCTATCTATCTATCTATCTATCTATCTATCTATCTATCTATCTATCTATCTGTCTGTCTTTCTATCTGTCTAAGTCTATCTGTCTATCTCTATATACAACATCTGTCTGTCTGTCTATCTAATATCTGTCTGTCTATCTATCTGTCTATGTCTATCTGTCTGTCTCTATATACAACATCTGTGTGTCTGTCTGTCTGTCTGTCTGTCTATCTATCTATCTATCTATCTATCTATCTGTCTATCTGTCTGTCTGTCTAATATCTGTCCGTCTATGTATCTGTCTATGTCTATCTGTCTGTCTCTATATACAACATCTATCTATCTATCTATCTGTCTGTCTGTCTGTCTGTCTTTCTGTCTGTCTGTCTGTCTGTCTGTCTGTCTATCTATCTATCTATCTGACTGTTTATCTATCGATCTATCTATCTATCTATCTATCTATCTATCTATCTATCTGTCTGTCTTTCTATCTGTCTAAGTCTATCTGTCTATCTCTATATACAACATCTGTCTGTCTGTCTATCTAATATCTGTCTGTCTATCTATCTGTCTATGTCTATCTGTCTGTCTCTATATACAACATCTGTGTGTCTGTCTGTCTGTCTATCTATCTATCTATCTATCTATCTATCTATCTATCTATCTATCTATCTATCTATCTATCTATCTATCTATCTATCTATCTATCTATCTATCTATCTATCTATCTATCTATCTATCTATCTATCTGTCTATCTGTCTGTCTGTCTGTCTAATATCTGTCCGTCTATGTATCTGTCTATGTCTATCTGTCTGTCTCTATATACAACATCTATCTATCTATCTATCTATCTGTCTGTCTGTCTGTCTGTCTGTCTGTCTGTCTGTCTATCTATCTATCTATCTATCTGACTGTTTATCTATCTATCTATCTATCTATCTATCTATCTATCTATCTATCTATCTATCTATCTATCTATCTATCTATCTATCTATCTATCTATCTATCTGTCTGTCTGTCTGTCTAATATCTGTCCGTCTATGTATCTGTCTATGTCTATCTGTCTGTCTCTATATACAACATCTATCTATCTATCTATCTATCTGTCTGTCTGTCTGTCTGTCTGTCTGTCTGTCTATCTATCTATCTATCTATCTGACTGTTTATCTATCTATCTATCTATCTATCTATCTATCTATCTATCTATCTATCTATCTATCTATCTATCTATCTATCTATCTATCTATCTATCTATCTATCTATCTATCTATCTATCTATCTATCTATCTACACAGCAACCTAACAGAACAGACCTGTATGCATTGATAATACCTGGAAAGAACTGTTCGTTATCATTCCCAATCAAGCATTGATCATCAGTCGATTTGTGATTTTATATATGTTGCCATTAATAATATTTGAATGAAAATAAACCGAGTTTGACGAGCAGTCATTGGATCCAGATGGTGTAGTTCCAGCATCCTCCAGTAGGGGCGCCCTGGACCATCATAACCTGCTCAACACCCGTCTCCACTTATCCAGTTCTTCTTTTGCTGTCAGTCACTCCGTTCCTTCCGTCTCTTTTCATCTCGCTTTTCATTAGGGTTTCAGCGGAGAGTTCAGCACACACTTCACACCAGCACCATCAGCCAGAGTAATGCTTGATGTCTGACGGCTCGTTTAATGCTAATGAAGGAAAATAAACACAGAGATCCGTGAGAAGATGATTTTTGTGGTCTTGGCTGTGCTCCGGACCGGTCACAGTCATTGTTTTGAGAAAAGACATTCAATATGGAGACCCACACCCATAATAAAGCAAAAAAAAAAAGCTGATTGTAAGTGTAGATACGGGCCGTTGCGCAGCAGTCAGTAAATCAGTGGTGTCTGACGGACCCTCCGCCGCGACTGGCATCGGTCTGCATGCGAATGACTTCATCATGCGGATGACAGCATGTCTTCTAGCCCCATTACCCTGATTTGAGGTGGCTACACTGCAGAGATTTATGGGTAGCATTCAGTCGCTCCCCACAGAAACCGCAGGCCGTGGTAGATGCTGCTATCCACACCCATCAGCAGACACACACATGCTCGACGACACACTCGACTGTGACTCACTTCACCGACATGTTAATCGTCCAGTGACAATGAGCGCAGATCTGCGGTTCCTTCATTCTGACACATTCCCCGTTTCCACTGCATCCTCACCCACTCTTTATATACGGGCTTCTCATGCCCATAAATACTGTCCATTTCTCTCTTGATCTCCATATAGTGACTGAAGCAGATTTCCCCTTGGTGTCGTTGGTTTGAATAACAACCAAGTCAAGTCAAGTCACATTTATTTATATAGCGCTTTTCACAATACAGATTGTATCAAAGCAGCTTCACAGTGATAACATGAAAGTAGTACAACACAGATCAATAATATTGTTAAATATTAAATATTAAATAACCACAACTAAGCAAGGCGACAGTGGCAAGGAACCAAAACTCCATCAGATTGGATGGAGAAAAAAACCTTGGGAGAACCCAGGCCAGTTCTCCTCTGGCTAACATTCATATTGTTTATATATAAATATTAAATATAAGTATAAAACGGCGCCGTAACATATCGCAGGCGTTGAGTCGTCTCTTCACAGGCATCGGTCTTCTTGACAATGAAACAATGTCAGTTTCAATGTGCTTGTCCTTTCTGAACAAATGCTCATTTTTGTCATCACACCACGCCATCACACATTTGCCCATGAATTTTTGGAACGAATTGGACTAAATTGGATAATAATCAAATGCCAACAAAAGACACATTCAGTTTTTGGGTCTTTTAATCGATTGAGAGGTAATTATTTTTGAGTGAAAAGAGGAATAGAACTACGTCTCAGTGTGTGTGTGGACAAAAACAGCTTTTGACTGTGCGTGTGTGTTGCAAAAATTGCTCTTCCACACTTCATTTCTTATCAGACATAATATTATATATTTACATGCATATTAATATTCTGTTCAATGTTCTTGAATCTTAGTTTTCTAAACAAATTCACAAGCTTTTAGATTAAAAGGCTTTTTAAAATCAAGTGTTTCCCATCTTTTCACTGCTACTCTATATGTTTTATAGTTTAAAATAAACAGAAATATGGAAAGGTCGTATGTTTTGGAGAGCAGCTTCAATTATAATTAGCGCACAGCCATGCGTGCAGACGGGAGCTAAACTGCGGATCATTATGGCAAACGAACAGAGAGAGAGAGAGAGAGAGAGAGACACTTTTAGATTTTCCATTTCATATAATGTGCTGCAAATGTTTCCAATTTTCCATTTCATACTAGAACAACCTCATTTAGTTAAAGTGGGTGTGAATATGTGTCTGCCAGAGACGGGAAGCTACAGTATCAGGCTCTGGCTTTTGGGAATTTAACTTCAACACAGCATGCTGGGGGACTCACGTTCTGTCTTTTAAATGTGTTTGTGTTCATATATTCATCATTAGGTTCATTAACCTTCTCTTTTGACGTATATGCTCAGCCAGTGTCCCAAATCCCTGCATGGCATTGTGGGAGCTCTTGGATTGGTTGAGACACTGCTACCATGGCAACCTCAGCAGGCATCTCTTCTGTAGTTCTGCCCTCCTATAGACACACAACACACACAAGTGAGCGGTTTGTGTGTGTGTGTGTAGGGGGGTGATTGTGTTTTAGGGACAATAGACAACCTGACTAAAAACTAGGATTCGCCGTGTGTAAACACGACTTGGTCTTTCAAAATAACTTTTATAGTGCATAAATTTGTGAGTTAGCTTATAAAAATTTAGTAGGATTTTTTTTCAGGTTTCCCGTGGTCATTGAAATTGTGATTTCCAGTCACGGAAATGTTTTGTTTAGGATTTCTATAGTGAATGTAAATGTTCCTGTTTCCTGGAGTTTAGAAAATCTAAATGATGAATTATAAATATAGATATATAAATTATTTTTCATCACTAAAACACTTTGTGTGTTTAAAATGATTTAAGAAATTATTTCAGTTACATCATTATTGTAATTTAGATATTTTTATGATTATATTTGAATGCATCAAATATTGTTTCTCGATTAAAATGAGTCTAGTATCAAACACTAAAATGTAGAATGTACATAAAAAAGTGCTGAAAATATGTTGAAATATTACATGTAAAGTAAAACATATTCGTTAACACTTTATAATAAGGTCTCGGTTGTTAACATGTTAAATTTTTATTTAAAAAACTAATTATTATAATACACATTATATTTTAATTATTTTGTAAAATAATGTTTTAATTTGATGGCGTAGTGTTTTTATAGTGTAGTCAGCTACTTGCAAACGATTATTTTATTTTTAAAATGTAGATTTCAGAGATAGATGTTGTCATGAAGAAAAAAATATCATTAATTTTTAACATAATTTTACATAAATTAACATTATTTTAACTATAAAACAGCTTTTCCACATTCACAAATTCGACAACTAGTTGGTGAAGTCATTGAAGATCAGATTCATTCACAATAAAGCAAACGGCTCATTCTCAGAAAAAAAACTAATGATCATGCACAACTGCTTCCTCATCTGGACCATTTTGTACATTTTAATTGCTCGCATTCAGCAAACTTCTGGAGGAATATTTAACGAGCTGTTAATGATGCGCTGACTAAATCAATGGAACAAAAGAGAAACAGCATCACATCAACAGATAAACGAGTGAATCAGGGGGCCGGTGCGAATGAATGAATATGAATATTTCATACCTGCTCACTTGCGCCTCTGCATTAATGAATTGTCAAATAGAAATATATATCACATGCAGGAAAAGTGCCTTTTGACAGGTGATGTTTTAGGTCATTTCAACTGAAAAATAAAACTAGCTTGTGAATTACAGAAGAATCTGACATCACCTGCACATGAGTAAAAAATTATGTGAAATCTGACAAAATTTTGCTGCACAATTATATGATGCAGCTTTCTAACAAACACTCAGTGTGATGTGCCACTGGCCTGTGTTTTAACTTTTATTGTAGCAAATTAGTATTCAGCAGCATTTAGAACACCTCTCTCGCTCTCTCTCTCTCTCTCTCTCTCTCTCTCTCTCTCTCTCTGTTTACTGCACAGTTAGTGAAGCTTATCGCCTGGCAACCACAATTAAAGTACACCAAGTCAGCAGTAGCAAAGAAACAGGGTGTGAAAAAAAGAAGAAAAAAAAACCCGTGAACACCTCCAGCGGAGAGAGAGACAGATAGACAGAATCCGGCTTGTGTTTTAGTTGGTCTGTACCTGAAGAGCCTCAAATTAAGTGAAAGCGAATGCGACAGGTGAAACTGGAAGCACACAGGTATGTGATCACTGGAATGTCTGAAGACTGTTGATGAGTGTGTGTGTGTGTGTGTGTGTGTGTTTAATAGTGTTGTTAAACGACTTTACCTAATCACACATGATGCGTGTAGAGATGCTGTGTTGAGTGATGTTCTCAGTGAGATTATTTGATTTGGTTTGCTCTGACTAGTGTGTAATTCCTCTGGTTTGAGGTGCTCTGGTGTAAAATTACTCTGAAGATGATGTTCTGAGATTTTATTCACAACTAACGGCACTGTGATGAAGGCTCTTGAGTAGCTCGTGCGCGGGTGGAAACAGTGTCAGTGTCAGGTGGAAACGGATGTTTAATGGATTGTTAACAGGTGTTTAAACAACTTTGTATAATTGTATAATCATCATACTTTAGATGTCATGTGCGGTGTCTTTTTTGTCCGTGAGACTCACAGGTAAAGGTCAGAATCACAGCAGTGATCTTCCTGTCTCCAGCTGTTACCTTTGAAACAACCACACACACCGTTTCAAATGTCACCACATCTGTCTGTCTGTCTATCCTTCTATCTTTATATCAATCTATCTTTCCGTCATCTTGTCTGTCTGTCTGTCTATCTATCTATCTATCTATCTGTCTGTCTATCTATCTATCTATCTATCTATCTATCTATCTATCTATCTATCTATCTATCTATCTATCTATCTATCTATCTATCTATCTATCTATCTATCTATCTATCTATCTATCTATCTGACTGTTTATCTATCTATCTATCTATCTATCTATCTATCTATCTATCTATCTATCTATCTATCTATCTATCTATCTGACTATCTAGCTGACTGTTTATCTATCTATCTATCTATCTATCTATCTATCTATCTATCTGACTGTTTATCTATCTATCTATCTATCTATCTATCTATCTATCTATCTATCTATCTATCTATCTATCTATCTATCTATCTATCTATCTATCTATCTATCTATCTATCTATCTATCTATCTATCTATCTATCTATCTGACTGTTTATCTATCTATCTATCTATCTATCTATCTATCTATCTATCTATCTATCTATCTATCTATCTATCTATCTATCTATCTATCTATCTATCTATCTATCTATCTATCTATCTATCTATCTATCTATCTATCTATCTATCTGACTGTTTATCTATCTATCTATCTATCTATCTATCTATCTGACTGTTTATCTATCTATCTATCTATCTATCTATCTATCTATCTATCTATCTATCTATCTATCTATCTATCTATCTATCTATCTATCTATCTATCTATCTATCTATCTATCTATCTATCTGACTGTCTATCTATCTATCTATCTATCTATCTATCTATCTATCTATCTATCTATCTATCTATCTATCTATCTATCTATCTATCTGACTGTCTATCTATCTATCTATCTATCTATCTATCTATCTATCTATCTATCTATCTATCTATCTATCTATCTATCTATCTATCTATCTATCTATCTATCTATCTATCTATCTATCTATCTATCTATCTATCTATCTATCTATCTAAGTCAATGGCACAGTATTTTTTTGTTATTTAAACAGCATGTTAGTAATTATGGGACCACAAAGCGCGTACACACTGCTAATTACACACACAGGGACGCGCAGCACACAAACATGCCAAATAAAAATAAAAGGATTACAATGTAAAAGATTAAAATTGTGTACATAAAGATATGGTGGAATCCGTCTTGTCCCGTTTATGGTCTGTTTGCACGATTTAACCTTTGCGCACAAGCTGATCCGTTTGCGTCAGTTTTTAAATAGCGAATCCGCCATGGCACAAGCGCAACTGGCTTTTAAAGGGAATGGGAAATTACACTCTGATTGTTTTTTTTTTGCACGTTAAACCCTAAACACACCCATTTCTCATTAAGAGAATAGGTGGCAACCCTTTTAAACCAACCATTTTTCAACCCGCCGACCATTTTTCCCGTAGTTTAACTAGAAAAAGTGGATTCGGACGCTTTAGACCATACGCTTAGATCGTTAAAATAGGGCCCTCTTTCTTTCTACCCATTTCATCCATCCACTATTGTTAAATGTATTTAATAATTAATATTTAATGTATCCAGACATTATTGCATAATGTATCCAGGGTGCTGGAGACCATTTAACTATGTCACGGCTTCGTATCAAATCAATCAATTAAAAGAAAGTGTGTGGAGGGATACATGAGATGTGAAACTAGCACAGATATGTAGGAAATTGGTGGGTCAGCAGTCATTTAACAGTTTATTATCATTATACAAAACAGAATATTGCTACTGGCCAATCAGAAATAAGAATTCTGTAGTAATAATGCTTTGAACTGACTATTTCTTTGTAATGTTGTGTTTCAGAGTCTGGGCTCCATCGACAGGAAGGGGCCGCGTCAGAGAAGGTAAAACTCGCTGTCATGCTCTCATTCTGGTGATGCCAGGGTTAAACAAGTGGTTAAAAAACTTCATATTGAATCATTCCAGTCATTGGACCTGGTGACCCACTGAAAAGACAGATCATTTATTTTTAGATGAACTGTAATCTAGAGTATTACTTTTAATGGCATCAGAAATAAGCTAAATCAGACATAACTTTCCTTTGGGGTCATCCTCAATTGAAAAAAAATGCATATTATATCATATACGTCATTTTATTTAGCTTTAATGTAATATAAAAGACATTATAATATCCATGCAAGTAGACTCGTGGACTCATTACACGTCTTTCTCTGGTTTTGGTGTGTTGGAAGGTTAACTGCTTTAGGTTTATTAGCATAGATTAACTTAGAGAGAGATAATGAAATCAATGAAGAAAGAAGGGATTATAATAAATTTATAGCGTAGATAATCAATGAAGAAAGAAGTGACTTATAGCATAGATAATCAATGAAGAAAGAAGTGATTATAATAAAAATTGAGTTGAAAGTCAAAAGCTTAATGATTGAGATAGAAGTCAAATAAAAATGAAACATCCCATGACAGAACCCAATGAGCGCATTAAAGATCAGGTTACTATAGTATTATGATAGTGTTCTGGTTATGATAACGCTGTAAACTAAAAGATAAACAAAGAAACAGTGATCCCAAACTTTTGACTACAGGTCGCCCAGGTTGTCTCAAAACTAAATGAATATAAATGACTTCTGGAAATGTGTTTAGACTTCATCCAAGTAATTTACAATTTAATATATAGTTTACTTGAGTGCTTCGGAAAAAGCTTTGGCCAAATGTCTTGTCAGGCAGACGAAATCTGAAAACCGCGTGGCCTTGAACACAGAAGTTAAATTCAGCCAATCACATTGTTTTTGAGTGCGGTGAGTGAACGCAATCAGTGAATGAACTGTTAGCGGTCAGCGCAAGGCTAGGTGTAGAATTAGTGAGAAATAAAATGCATGTGCCGTAACCATTTGTGGTCTTCTGTTTGAACGTCTAGTAACCAATTGTGAACAAATCACATAAGCTTTATGTTTTGAGACTAGTTATTGTGGGTTATAGAACTAAAGGGAGAAAATCAAATGAATTAGCTTGAATGATATATGGCAGCAGTCTCTCTCTCTCTCTGACCCATATAAACATTTTTCACATAGACAGTCTAATAAGTTTAATAAGTGTGCATGTTTCAGTGTTTGGTTTTGTGGTTAATGTGTGTATGTGTAAAGGTTGACTCAGCCGTGTGTGTGTGGAGGGGCTGGCGTTGTGGTTTGCATGTTTGATGTGGTTTGGCCATGAAAAGGCTGACGGTTCCCCGACAGTGCTGTGCCAGAGACACACACACACACACACACACACACCTCAATAAAGCCCCGCCAGAGGAACTTTCCCGCGAAATCATTGCTAAGAACACACGCTTGGCATCTCGTTCATTTGTGAGCGTGTGTGTGTGTGTGGCATCGTCTTCTATTGTTCACTCACACACACAGGCATATACACACGTTTGGCCGCCGGTCTGGATGTAGGTATGAAGATGACACAGCGGAAACCACTTCCTCACAAACACACGCCCTTCTGTGTTACCGTGTGTGTGGTTTGTTTCTATAAATGTATGACACATTCACATGCTCACGCTCCAGAATAAATAATCATCATGATGGCCGTCTCCACTCTGATTGGGATCTTGACGCCCTGTGGAATTGTGGGATTCTGGAGGGAACGACAAGATTGGAGCCGCTTTTGGTCCATTACAGCATTCCGGCAATGACCAGAGAGAGAGAGAGAGAGAGTGTGTGTGAGAGAGAGAGACAGGAGTAGGTGGCCCTCTTGGGAAACCGCTTTTTATTTTGGAATTCTGGAATTATTTTTGGAAACATGAATCAGTGTGTGTATACTGTAGCTGTATGAAGTGTTGATATGTGTGATGAAGTCAAAATCGACTACTTTCATAATGCATGCTCCTGCTGTTATTGTGACTGATTCATCAGTGCATGTGATTTTAAAGAAAAAAGTGCATAATTTTCCATTGAAATATAACAAATTTTTGACTTCTGAAATGTCTTTTCTAATACACAGGCCATTGGTTGATCAATAGTCAGATGTCATAGTCATTTACAAGGTCGGAACTGGATTGAGAACGTTGTTTAAATTCCAATTCAGTTTTTGAATCTGTTTTTTTTTTAAATCTGTTCAAGCTAAATTTATCAAGAAAAACTTTTAATGTGGCTTTGACAAAGACTTGTTTGAAAGTTTTGAATGAAGTATAGAAGCTTTACATTTTTATAGGGCTGATAGATTATCAATATTATCAATGCATACAGGTCTGTTCTGTTAGGTTGCTGTACAATAGATAGATAGACGGACAGACGGATAGATAGATAGGATAGGATAGGCAAACTAACTCAAACGCCGTTTACAAAAAAAGGAATTAAAAGGTAAAACAACGATGTCGGACGATTTTGATTCTGTACTTCCGGCTACGTCGCCCGTGACCTTTTGAACGTAATTACGTATTACGTGACGTTACAAACGCGCCTCAGAGAACACTTCCTTTCTGATTGAAACAAGACAAAAATACTGAGGTAAATCATATTTCATTTTTGCAAAGCATGAGTCACCAATGTTGGATTTCTTTTATTTGTGAATTCAGTCAATTGTTCCTCTTGTTCAAATTCACACATGATTTAAGTCGATTGTTCTAGTCTGAGTCACTGTACTGCAGATTTTTGTTTTTTTAATTGACACACAACACATACCCCAATGTGTGTGTGTGTGTGTGTGAGGGTCAAAGGCTTTAGGTGGAATAACACGGCATGACACATTTGATGTTGCGGCAAATGGAGTGCTTTTTATTTTTGTCTTAACTAACCGATTTATGTCTCCGCTGGCACTGGTGTTTAATACTGTGTGTTTGGTGTTTATATGCTTGTGTAATGAGCAGCCTGGGCCGAAGCGTTGGATCTGTGCGCTGGCTGCAGTCTGAGCTGCGATCGACATCAAACAGCAGAGGCACACACTCGTCTCTCCAGCGTTACACTCATCAGACGGCACTGCTGCCTTTGGTCTCGATATTTAAAACTTCATTTAAAATTAATGAATGTGAACTGCATATAAAATACAATTTTAACATTTTTTAAGCATATTTGAAAATGAAAAGCAGGTACGATTTCTATACTCAATCATATTGCATAATTTATTATTATTTAAATAAAATAAATCATTATTTTTGAAATGCATTTATTCAAAAAGCTTAGCATCAATCGATTGTGAAAATAACTCATTTATTCAGTTAACCTGGTTAATGATGGCTAGCTGTTGGAGCAAGAAATTTCCAATTAGATAAATACATTCAAATGCAAATTTGAATTATTGATGATAACTATATAAACCTGGTTATTGTGAATTTAAAACAAATTCAGTTTATTTGTACCGGTTTCATTTATGAATGACTGACAAATATGCATCACATTCAGTTTATATGTTGAAGCTGTATGCAATTCAAATACATAAATCTTAAAGGCCTAAATATTGTTTTGTGCCAAATTCTGTGAGAAGGCAATCCCAGAATGCTTTGCACAGCTCACTTGCTTTTGAAACAGAACTTCTCTCTCCCTCTCTCAATCATGTCTTAAAGTGCGTACGAATTAAGTGTTGACTTGTGCCGTGTTTATGTTTGGTATTTATTTTTATACTGTGTGTTTGTGTGCATGTGTCCGCGCGGCGTGTGCTCTCTTGAAGGAGGTGATGTCATCACTCAGGCCTTCCTACTGTAAGAAGTCTTCGAATGGCATTACATCAGCATGCGAGACCCCAAGCGAGCGCAGTGTCATCCAGAACAGCTGCCGCTGGAATCGGATTCATCCCGCAGTCCTTCTTCCTGTCTTATTCCCAAACAGTTTCTATCTAGGAACATTCCCTCTAGAAATACGGATGCGGCCACCTCTCCGTGTCGTGGGTGTTTTTGGACGCGCTGACACTGCCGTTTGCTCGCTGACCTTGTCCTTCAGTGTTTAAACATTCTTCAGTCGCACTTGTTGACTTGTTTGTCATTAAGCGATTGCAAGATCTTTGATTCACGCGTTTACAGCGCTGTCAGATCTGCCGTCCAGGCGTCTGCCGCTGTTGTGACCACACTGTTGCTAATGAGACGCCTAATTCAACACGCGCAATCCCACTTACATAAAGTTTTACAGGGGAATCTCAAAGAGAACATTCCCGGGTCATGTTTCGCCCCATTATCAAAAGAGAAAAATAGTAGTTTATATTTTGCAAAAAGAAAATCAAGCGTTTTTGGACCATTAAAAAGAAAGTACTGTTATATTATTTTATGACAGCTAAACATTTCCTTATAAATTTACCTTCCAACCCCAAAACATTTGGTCCAAGAAATTTAACACACGGAAATTTTAGGAAAATGTAAAACAACAAAAAATATTTATTTGTTTGTTAAATTTTATTTAATTTGATCCATATTTTATGGATAACATGGAAAAATGTATGAAAATGTAAAACAATTAATTAGAAGATTTTTTGTTTATCATTTTAAATTGTATTGTTAAAATTATAATCAATGTTTTTATGATAATAATAATCAATTATAATAATAAATAATTATAATAATAATAATAAATTATAATAACTCTCAGAATAATAATCAACAACAATAATAATAATAAAATCTAGGGCTGTCACACGATTAATCGTGATTAATCACATCCAAAATAAAAGTTTGTGTTTACATAATTATTTATTTGTGTATATATATATATATATATAAATACACACACATGCATGTATATTTAAGAAAAAAAGTATTATTTATATATAAAATATTTATATTTATATACAGTATAATATAAATTATATATAAATCTATATACATCAAAATATTTCTTAAATATATACAAGCATGTGTGTGTGTGTATATATATATATATATATATATATATATGAAATAATTATACACAGTCCACCCACATATATTATGTAAACACAAACTTTTATTTTGGATGCGATTAATCGCTTGACAGCCCTAATAAAATAAAAATTATTCTCCTGAGGTTTATTTAGTGACACCAAAATTGTTAAATATATTATTTGTTTGTAGTTGAAGATCAAATATTTTCATACACATGAAACCTGTTGAAACATTATGATGAAAAACGTTTGGTAAAGTTCTCTGGCAGCGTGAATATTTAGTAAATCAGATGATTAATTACGGTAATCATGCTATTTGTGTGTGTCTGTGTTTTGCAGGACCGAGTCTGGGATTGTGAAGTTGACTCAGCGACTCTCTCTGAAGGACAAACACAGCAAGGAGGACAGGAGCCTGCCGTCCAGACCTCCAGCCTACAGGAGGCGCTCTCTCAGCGTGGACTGGTACTTTTACTCCAACATTCACATCACAGCAAATGAGCCTATGTTAGAAATAATGTCATTTTAAGGCCCATTCACACCGCACCGACAGATCAGCGAACATGTTGAATCGGTCTTGGAATATCTGAGGAGTGACGTACTGTAATCTGGTGACTGTCAGCGTTAGTGTCAGTTGGCCTTTAAACAGCTAAAAACCTGTTTGAGAGAGGTTGACCAGCCATTTGGACTCAAAAGATAGCAAGGAAGCCATGTTGGCTCTGAACGCTGCTGTTTTCCCATGGTTTTTCCTCTGCTCATCTCCACAGACATCATGACTCCAGTTATGACTGCCTCTCTCTTCTCCACCCTCCCCATCTGTCACGGCTTTTGCACGTCCAAAACTCACAAATGGAGTCACTTGCAAGATGCGTACAGAAAAGATGATAAACATGCACATAAGGCACAAGAATCTGTCTGGCATTTATTTCACTTTGACCAGAATTACTCATTTGGCAACACAATTGTTCATGGTACTTCAAGAAAGCATCTCAAGTCAAATCACATTTATTTGTATAGTGCCTTCACGATTTTCTTCCAAAGCAGTTAATTTTTATAATATCCTAATATCCTTATGCCATTTTGTTGCATTTATAATATAGTTAACATTTTGTAGTGATATAAACAATCATATGCAAATAAAGTTAGACATTCTAATCCAACTTTATATAAAGAGCTGGACGATAATAAAGTTACATTTTACAGTAAAAAATAAAATTGGATAAAGTTGTATATAATATATAGCCAGCTAGGGCTGTCAAACGATTAATCGCAATTAATCGCATCCAAAATAAAAGTTTGTGTTTACATAATATATGTGGGTGCACTGTGTATAATTATTTAATATATATAAATACACACACATGCATGTATATATTTAAGAAATATTTTCATGTATATACTGAAAATAGATTTATTTTTAATTTATATTATATATAAATAGAAATATTTTAAATATAAATAATATTTTTCTTAAATAAACATGCATTTGTGTGTATTTATATATATATATATATATATATATATATGTATACAAAATAATTATACACAGTGCACCCACATATATTATGTAAACACTTTTATTTTGGATGTGATTAATCGCGATTAATCGTTTGACAGCCCTATAGCCAGTCTAATCTACAGAGCTGTGCCATAATGTTCAGAAGACCTTAAAGGTGCAATGTGTAACAAAGTTGAGTATCTATTAACAGAAATGCAATATGACATCCATAACTATGTTTTCAGTGGTGTATAAAGAACTTACTTAATTAGCCGTAATGTTTTTATTACCTTAGAATGAGACATTAATAGCTCCATAACCGAGGGAATCCCCTTCTATGAAGGTCGCCATGTTGTGACGTCATATTCCTACGGTAGCCGAACGCGAACAAACAGCGCTACAGAACGCGTTTCATCACTACCTTGAAAGAGAAGTAGCGGAAAGCTGGAAGCTAGCCTTACACTCCGTGAGTAGTGACTTTTCCCTTGTGAGTGGTGTAAAATATGTAGTTGGGATTGTTTCATGTAACTTAGTTCTCCCTCGCTGTGTTATGGGTTTGTTATGTTGGGGATAGATGTGCTGTTACGTTCGTGAGACAGCTGATGATTAGTATTCATGTCATTGACCGTAAAACAGTACGTTACAGGAATCACTAACCCGTCGATAGAGACTTTTACTAAAGTCTTTTATCACTAAAGTCGATCGCGAAGAATTTTAAAAATCAGAGAAAAAAAGCCTATTGTGTGTAGTAAATAGTATCTATGGGATGCGGAGATGACATGATTGTAACAGCGCGCGCAGTTCCGACCTTTGGACTCATGCAGACGCGTCCCAGCTCAGCCACAGTAACAGCTCATATTAGCCAGCTAAACTATTATACCCTGTTAGAAAAAATATATAGCTGCTCCCTCGCTGTATTATGGGTTTGCTACAGTATGTGGGGAGAAATGTGCTGCTGGTTACGTTTGTGAGACAATCAGCTGATTATTATTTTATTAAATTATATATTAAAACCCTTGATCCTCACCTGACTATGGCTTTGTAAACAGACAGTATTCATGATGTGGTTTATAATGGACTGTGGTACAGAAACAGTGACAATGTTACACACTCTTGGCTTACTCTGGCTATTCTCTGCTGTCTCAGCCGACGAGATGTTTGTCCCGTTTTAGCAACCGTAGCTTCTTCGAAAGGGAGGGGTGAGCAGTGGGCTGAGCCCTTAGTGCAAACCTGGTGCAAACTCGCAACCGAACCACTAGATGTCGCTAAAAGTCACACATTGCTCCTTTAAAAGGTCTTTAAATGGACTTTTTGTAATCCTGCTTGTATTTCCATTTTAAGTTTATGTGCTTTTCTTTGTGCCTATCGCTGGCCGCATCTGGGTCGTGGCATATGGCGAATTGGAAGCCGGGCTCCAGAGACGCATATAACTCCGGGGAGTCTCGGGGCGGCGTGTCCCCAGGATGTAGTCACCCTGGCTGGGCACGATGAGGGCTGGGCCCCCCTGTTTTTGGGACCGCGCGGAGACTCACGCAGACTCCCTGTCACCTCCTGCACGCCGAGCTGTCTGTCGCCAGTGCCTCTTAAGACTGGCCTAACGTCACACACACACACACACACACGTACGGGGCCGTCGCACAAAGACACATCCGCGCACATGCATTCATACATTGATTGATCCTGCGCTCACATGCGCTTCTCGTCCCCCTGCAGAACATCCCCATGGCGACGGTCTTCTGTCTCTGCTCATCAGAATTAGAGAGATTTGCCCCCTGGGGTGGGGGGGGGGGGGGGCGAACGAACAGGTGGCGGGCAGTTGAACTCGACGCAGCAAACACTCTCACAGGGGAGCGACTACTACTGTGACAACACACCCGCATACCGGCACATGCACTCAAATACTCCCGCGTTTAATCTCTTAATCTGACTGGATTAGAACGCAAACGGACAAGGCAGAAATACGCAATCACGCAGGCGTACGCGTGATGCGAAAAGACTGCGTTAAACAAACTCCTGTTCTAATGCTGCCCAAAAATCAAAATTTCACATAATGAAAAACCTAATTTTGGATTATTACGATGTTTTGCGATCTGAGATTTTATTCGTTTCCATTGTTCTAATTGTGAAGAAAACTCAATTTTACTATATTGTCCAAGGTTTTAAGCATTTATTTAAGGCAAGGCCAGTGTTTGTTTTATGCACTACACTGTAAAAAATATTGTCAATATTTGTTATTACAACATATTTTCTTTTGTCAAATCAACTTTATAATAATTTATTTAGTTGAGATAACTTATTATTTTGAGTTTCTGATGATTAAATCAATCTCCTTCATTGTATTAACTCAATCAACTTAAAATTTTAAGACAACCCAGGTTACTTACTTTTTTAAGTTAAACCAACAATATTTTTTTACAGTTTAGGAATCACAACATTTTTTCTTTTGTCAAATCAACTTAAATAATTTATTTAGTTCAGATAACATATAATTTTGAGTTTCTAATAATTAAATCATTCTCCTTAATTGTATTAACTCACTTTTTCCATTTCAATGAACTTAAAATTTTAAGGCAACCAGGTTACTTACTTTTTTAAGTTAAACCATCAATATTTTTTACAGAAGATTGTGCGCTATCGCAACTTGTCTTCTTTCAGACTAATGGAAAGAAAACACCCAAAATACACGGTAACACTTTTCAATAAGGTTCATTTATTAAACATTAGTTAATGTGTATTAACTAACATGAACTAACCATTTGTTACTGTATTTGTTATTCTTTGTTAACGTTAGTTAATACAAATCCAGCTGTTCATTGTTGTTCATGTTAGTTCACTGTGCATTAACTAATGTTAACAGGATTTTTAAAAAGTATTAGTAAATGTTGAAATTAACATTTAGAAAAGATTAACAAATGCTGAAGAAGTATTGTTCATTCTTTGTTAATGTTGTTAACTATCGTAGTTAACTAATGAACCTTATTGTAAAGTGTTACCAAATACACATTTAATATTATTTTATTACGTTTGATTTGTTTGAATGTGTTGAATTCAAAATGCAATGCATGTCTTTTTTTTAAATCATTTTTTTTTCAGTACATTCAGATTTCTGCTCTGAAAATGAATGCAAATTAGTGCGTGTTTAGTTCAATTAATGTATCATTTGCATATTTAAACATAACATTGCAGAGAACTTGTAATACAAAACATTTGTCTTGATATCGGGAACGTTTGGTGATATCTATTAGTTGCTATCTATTATTTTCACCTTATGTAGTAATTTTATTATGAGAATAAGCTTTAAGTGCATTATAATAGTGAGAATATTCTTTGGAAGAGTGCTTAATTGTCATTAAAATAAATGACAAATATCCTTTGTTCATGCAGAATATAACATACTAATTTCTTGAGTTTTAAGGTGAAATGTGAGCCGGACATGTTCTGATTGCTGAAGATCTCTGTGGTGACATGCAAACCTGTCTGCGTGTCTTTCAAACGGGGAGGGAATCAACTGATTAGCTTTGATTCCCCATTGTGTGTGTGAGAGGTCGAAGGGTTAGACTGGCTCCACTAGGCCTGAAGTACACAAGAGAGAGAGAGAGAGAGGGGTTCTGTTGACCCTAGTAACACACACACACTAATCGGGAATACTGTCCTCGCTGCCCCCCTCCTGTTGCTTACTGTCACACACACTCCCCCTCCAAATTTTGGCTGGTCGGACTGCAGTCTGTCTGGTGCCAAGAATCAAATTTCCGACTCTCCTTCTTCTCGCAGCCACATATAACCCTCGTTGAGGAGTCCCTCTGCCCCCTTTACGTCTGTTATAACCAACTATTCTGAAAGAAAGAGAGATGTCGCCCGCTCTTTGCGTACATGTCTAAATATTTAGTTTTCTTTGATTGATGACGTTGACGACGTGAAAGAATCAGCCTCGCACACATCCGTTGTCTCTTGCATCTTATCCATTTACGTGAAATCCATCTCAGCATCTTTTTGCGGTTGATTGGGATCAAAAATGTATCTCTAAATGTATACTTCGTTACATCTCAGAATTAGCGTAACAAGTAAAAACGTATATCTTTGTTGAACTCGAGGAAGGAAACTAAAATTTTTACTAAGATAGAAAATAATTTACTTTAATAAGCTTTTTTTTAGTGCTTTAGACAATATTCATTTACTCATATTTCCACTGGAGCCAGACCGATATATCGGCCGATATTAGGCATTTTCCATAATATCGGTATCGGCAGTTATAGTGGCCAATAAATGAATATTTAAAAAATAAAATAAAAATGGACTAAACACGCTTCAATCATCTCTCCTTGGCCTGTTATATTGAAAATGTATGCTTTACAATTTGCAGTATGATGTTATCTATTGTTAAATTATGGCTCATCATAGACTAGCTAACCACAAAGCTAGCTAACGCCACTATCATCAGTGGAAGACCGCTAATGTTAACATTAATGAGCTTGGAAACTTTTTCTGCCTAAATAAAGTAATGATTACTGTATTTATAGCTAGCATATCTCTAGTTACAGTCCCTGCATTGTAAAATGTAAGTTATACTTGCGAGGAGTGAACATTTAGACATAGAGAAAAAGTATCAAACATATCTTGCGCAGAAAAGTTCGCTTTTCTTTTACACACGTGTGTGAAATCCAACAATATTTAATTAAAAAAAATATCGGCCGATATATCGGAATATCGGACTTTAAAACCCCAAAATATTTGTATCGTATCGGCCTTCAAAATCCTTTATCGGTCGGGCTCTAATTTCCACTGAAAAAAAAATATTTTCATGTTTTGTAATCACAAGATTTTTTCTTTTGTCAAATCAACTTATAGAATTTATTTAGTTCAGTTAACATATTATTTTGAGTTTCTGATGATTAAATCAATCTCCTTCATTGTATTAACTCACTTTTTCCATTTCAATGAACTTAAAATTTTAAGGAAACCAGGTTACTTACTTCGATAGAAAATAATATAGTTTAATATGCTTTTTTAGTGCTTTAGACAATATTCATTTATTCAATTTTCCACTGTAACAAAATATTTTCATGATTTGTAATTTGTAATCACAACATTTTTTCTTTTGTCAAATCAACTTATAGAATTTATTTCGTTCAGTTAACTTATTATTTTGAGTTTCTGATGATTAAATCAATCTCCATTTCAATGAACTTAAAATTTTAAGGAAACCAGGTTACTTCATTTTTTTAAGTTAAACCAACAATATTTTTTATTCAGTGTAATGCCTCCAGATTTTAAATTCAGAATTATAATAATCTTCAGATTATAGTGTATTATATCGTTTTTTTTTTCCTGGTTTAATTAAAGATACATAGTCTATAGTCATTCATTTTGCTGTTATATAAACTTTTTACGCAAAAACATTTTATCCCTTGAAAGTTTAAACTAACTGTTTTAAACCTTTTCCCATTTCCCACCTTTTACTCAAGCTCTGTTTATCTGTCTGACTGTTATGTAAAACGCTTTATTCACAAAAGTGACATTCAAAGTCAGCGTGCGACCCAAAATCTCATGACATTTACTTACATTTTTCATAAATATCTTAACATTATCGAATAGCTCGCCTAGCCTATATGATGTCAAATGAAAAATCATTTCAGATGAAGAACAAGCGCTGGTGAATAGATCAGGATACAGCAACAGAATGCTGAAGTTGTCATTTATTTTCCGTATAGCAACATCAGATCTAAAACGAGTGACACGAACTCCTCGAACTACTCTCCGTTTTTTCACGTGAAACACGGCAGATAATTCAGCGGCCACATTAGCAGTGGCACCGGGGAGAGTTTGATCTCGGAGGTAAATGTGAACATGTGTTCGGGGAAACGGTAAAGAGTAATCTCTTACCATCAGTGAGCTCAACACATGCACATGTGTGCGGGATTGCATGTGTTTATATGCGCCTACTGTTCTCAATGGCTATTATTCTTAGACGGAGGCATTACTCACAAAATTTTCCATACTATGGCCTATTCTCATTTAGCCTTGACTTACTGGACGTGTTAAATGTGCTCGTATTTGTGTGCTAAATTTTGCTTCGCCTTTTGATGTGATGCCAGACACAATCCCCGGATATCTGAGCACTTTTGCCCCCAACTTGACTCTGCGTTGTGTGTGTGTGTGTGTGAGTAAATAATTGTTTGTTGCGCTGTACATTCCTGTCCAAATGTCATTTTTTAATTACAAAAATCAACATGAATTCAAACATGTCACTCTTTTGGCACTAAAGCTACATAAAACTCGAGATTCAATGGATGAAGACACATGATCAATGTCACTAATTTACTTACATATGATTAATACATAGAAATATCACAATTGTAAATGTTTCAATATTCCAAAAATGCTCTAATTTCCAGGTTTAAATATGCTTTGGAATGTAATTCTCAGTGTGGTCTCACAGTAATTGTGTGGTGGGAAACTGTTTTGTGTGTGTGTGTCCGTTCTATCACTATTCGTCTGATGGGGTGCTGAGACGGCTGTGTTAACATGTGGTGTCCCTGTTTCTTTTGTCTTTCTCTCTTTATCCCTCGTTCTTTCATCTGCTAGTCTTTCATGTGAGTGCGCGCGCCGTTCGCTCGGCAGCCCGTGTGTTCAGCACAAGAGGAGAAACTTTAAGCCCAGAGATCAGCCGCCTTTGAAACTGATCCGGGCTGCCACAAATATACCCACTTTTATCTGCTCACAGCGCATACCTGCCCGTTAAAATAAGCACGTTATTATCAGAGCACTCGGAGGTGTTCGCCTGCATCCGACGCGGACAATGGTCCGTCCTAATACGAGAACATTTGTGACGGTTGTGGTTCTCGGAGCCCTTTGTTCTGTTTCCAAATCCGAAGCCCCTCTGAATCAATCTTGATATCAGGGTGAACATGTTGTTCCTCGAATTATATCAGCGGACAAGCAATATGGATTTTGCAGTTATTGATTCTTAAAATTGTTCTTTTATTAGTCTTAGTCTATTGGTGATTTTTTTTTTTTTTGACAAACCTCACTATTTTGTGCTTTCTTTTTTTCTTCTTCTCAATTTTGGCAAGAGTTACCCTTTTTCTTTTTTAATTATTTATTTATTTCAAATACAAATGCCATTATTTTAACAGAGATTGTATTTTTTTTTTTCATTTTCAATCCCTCCCCGACCACCCCAGAACAACCTGCCTTAGTCGTATTATAACCTGTTAAATAAACAATAATAGTACAAAAGATGATGAAAAATAATAATGACACTAATAATAAAATAAATATACAGCTGTTAAACAATGACAATGTTTATATGTGCATAAAAATAAATAAAATAAAATAAAAGAGAAAGACAGTTGGACACCACAATCAAAGGTGCAACAATGATACATCAATAAACACAAAACCTAAATATTTACACATGTAAATACCCGGAGAAACACCTGTTGGAACTGTGCTTATTTTGTAAAATAAGAAAACATAGTTACAAGAAAGATTTTAAGACACCAAATTTAGAAAAATCTAACATAAATTTATCTCGTCAATATAAATATTGGTAACGCTTTACGTTTGTTAATACATTAACTAGAATTATCTAACAATGAGCAGTTCATTTGTTACAGTATTTTTTTTTAATCTTTATTAACATTAGTATATAAAAAAACAGCTGTTTATTGTTAGTTTAAGTTAGCTCAGGTACATTAAATCATATTATACAACTTTTGATTTTAATAATGTATTAGTGTAATGTAATGTAGTCAACTAATGTTTACATATAGAGCCTTATTGTAAAGTGTTACTGATATGTTTAATAGAAATAAAAATGCCTATTCAAATTTTGTTGTGGTTTATTTCTTGTTAAAAAATGAAAAATGTGATAAGTATGCAAGTATTTATCCTCTAACAATGTTTTTTTATTATTATTTGTGTGCTGAAAATTACAAGAATGTCAATTTTTTCTTTTCAGGGCCGAATCCAAAATGACTCAACAGATTCCAGACCCACATCCTCTGATTCCACGCAAATGCCCCAGCACGTCATGTTCGTCTCCTCCGAGTGCCGCACGACGCCTCTACAGAAACCTGTCTGGAAAGTTTCGCACGACGAACCTGCTTCTGGAAGATACGGCACTCCCGGGCCAGTCGGACAAGGACCATCCGCGTAAAACCACCATGGTGAGATGCAAACACTTAAACAAGACCTATATGAAACTAATTAGTCTCATATAACTATTGAATTTTGACATTTCAGCTTGTTTGACTGACATAAATAACCTTTAGCAGTTGATGATGCCATTTGAGAAGATCCAAAATACTGAATACCTATAATAAACCTTCAAAGAACCGTATTGCAACTCAAAAACTTTATAGTAAAAAATGGCATTGTGTTTGCATGCATTTTCTATGTCTGTGCATGCATGTGTAGTTCCAGGGCAACGAGGCTCTGTTTGAAGCCGTGGAGCATCAGGAGCTGGATGTGGTGGAGTCTCTGTTGAGCGCCTTCAGTCTGGAGGAGCTGGACTTAAACACACCCAACAGTGAAGGCCTGCTGCCACTCGACATCGCCATCATGACCAACAACGTCCCCATGGCCAAGCTTCTGCTGAGAGCCGGGGCCAAGGAGAGTCCCCACTGTGAGTACACACTTACTGCGATCAAACGAGACCCACTTTATGAATCATAAACCATACTTCTACAGATGTTTGCCACATGCTATACATTACAATAAAGCAGTAGTGGCTTATTGCTTCAATCAAACGGCGGCAACAGCAATGTGATTTGGTATGCAACACCAAAGATCAAAACATAATGTCTGTTTCCCCCACAATTTTTATACTGTAGTTATCATTATCTAAATCGAATGCTCAGGTCATATTTCATCCCATTTTATATTATTTTCTGTTATATTTTGGATAATGAATATGAAGTGTAATTTTAGGAGCATTATGTTTTTTTATTTTTTATTTTTTGCATTAATTAAGCAGCCTCCCATTTTTATTACGGTCATTTGAAATGTGATTTTTTTATATTTGATATTTTATATATGATATTTTTTATAAATTATTTAAATTAATAAATTGTTGTATCATGGTAGTTTTTGCTGTTCTGAACTTAATTTATGCTTATTATTGTTTTATTACAACAATGTAATTTTTTTTTTTTTTAATTTCCAGCAAATTTTTGGGGTGAAGTATGATTGGGACATTTCTTGCAATTTAAAGATATAAAGTAATATAACTATCAAAGATAATTGGAATTAATTTGCTTATATCAACTTTAAAAAAAATAAAAAAATAAATGTACATTGGTTTCAAACATGGCCATTCATAACTTTATAATATACACTCATTTATTTATACTGAGTTTTTTACACAAGTGTATTGTAGATCAGTAATATAAATGGATGTAGGTTCAAAGGTCTTTTGTATGTGCTTCATGAATTTTTTTTGCAGTTTTACTCCAGATAACTTAAAAGGAGCGAGCAAAGATTAGTCCCTCACATGTGCAGATTGATATTTAAACGTTTTATATTTTTTCTTCTTCACAGTAACATTTAGATATTTAAATGGAATAAAACGCCAATAACAAAGTGAACAAGGTAGGTTAGCTGATTACCTTAAAAATCCATAGATATCGTAGCCAGTTCTCTTATGGCCATTAACACTTTCTCTGACAAGCGGATGCGATGAGACCTGTTTTCCGGTTTGGTCACGTGACTCTCGGCATAAAGCCTATTATACTTTGAATTATCAATTTGTTAAACAAAACGGAAAAATAAAAAACAAGGCGTCTTTTCCTTTTCTTGTTATTCTTTTCCAAATTGGAAATTAAATGCTTAAAACATACATGGTGGATGTAGAATTCCACATTTCGAAACTTAGCTCTTGGGGTTAACAAAAAAGTTTATTTTTCGATGCAAATCTCTTTTATGTATTCTCTAGTTCTGAGTCTTGAAGGCAGAGCTGCTCACCTGGCCTCCCTGGTGCAAGAGGCGGAGCATCGCATAGCGGAGCTGGTTGCCCAGGTAACGGGGGAGGAGCCTGGGGAGAGGGAGGAGTCAAACAGAGAGAGACAGCTGAAAACATGGGAATGGAAGCTCCGCCTCTACAAGCGCATGCAGACGGGATTCACACACGCCAGTGAGTAACACACACGCAACTGTGGTTATAGTGACTGGTCATGATTCTGAGTGACTTTGTGTTGTTTTCAGGTCCTCCTGAACCTCCCAGCAACGTTCATCTGTCTGTCAGCAGTATCAACAGTCTCAGAGTTTACTTCCAAGAGCCTCTTTGTCACAACTCTGCTGTTATTACCAAATACCGCGGTGAGTGACCCCTCATGACTCATCCTGTTATAGGGATGATTTAGATTATACCACCAGAACACATGAACACACACGGCTGACTCATCGACTCGCATCAGCGGTTTGACGGCCAGCTAGAGAATATGTTCCACACAGCCGAGTGAGATGGGGGTGAGAAATGAAAATATCTCGCAAATTATATTGCCAGATTCACACTTCTAGTGCTATCCAGTGTTCATTTATATACTACTAGTTTTTTATAAATATTTCAAATTTCTGTCCGCCTTGGAGTATCCAAAACAAAACACACTTTATCAACAAACATTGACAAAAACAATGAACTAAGGGCTTAAATACAGACACAGAGTAATCAATGGAAACAGAACAGGTTGAAATCAATGAACAACCAAGGAAACTAAATGTGACTAGGAACTAAGGCAACACTAGCACAGGAAACAGTGAAAACGAAACAAAAAATTACTATACACGTTACAATTGGCTTTTAATTTGTTAAATTTTACATTTGTGAATTACAAGTGAATTACAAAAGAGGAGCAAAAACATTTTGTCAAAGAATTTAGTTGTGCTTTTGTCTTTTTTTTATTTCGGTTTTATTTCAATTAACAGAAATGTTTTTAATAATTTTAGTTTTAGCATTAGTTAGTTAATGATTATAACAAATTTCTGTCCGCCTTGGAGTATCCAAAACAAAACACACTTTATTAACAAACATTGACAAAAACAATGAACTAAGGGCTTAAATACAGACACAGAGTAATCAATGGAAACAGAACAGGTTGAAATCAATGAACAGTCAAGGAAACTAACTGTGACTAGGAACTAAGGCAACACTAGCACAGGAAACTAAAAATGATTATACACGTTACAATTGGCTTTTAATTTGTTACATTTTACATTTACATTCATGCATTTAGCAGACACTTTTACTCAAAGTGAATTACAAAAGAGGAGCAAAAGCATTTTGTCAAAGAATTTAGTTGTGCTTTTGTCATTTTTTTTATTTCAGTTTGATTTCAATTAACAGAAATGTTTTTAATAATTTTAGTTTAAGCATTAGCTAGTTAATGCTAATAACCCCGGTGATTAGACCAAAACATTAGACCTTTTGGTAGTTAATAACCATTAGATTAGATGGTCTCTGAGTAGTTCAGACTTCTTAGAAATCTGCATGTCATACTTTGTGAACAAATACACTTCAGTATACAAAAATATTTAGCCCTCACAGGGTTACCATACAAAGCAAACGATACACAAATACACCAGGTCACAGTTTATTTCGCCATATAGAACAAGCACTGTTGAAGTCACATGATCCGTGACGCATGCTCACAGCATGGCATGGTGGTAGTACTAGTACAGTACTAAATGACTGCTTGCTTGTATGTTCCTCAGTGAGCTGGAGCAGCGTTCCTTCATTTACCCCATTGCTCGGTGAGACGGTAATCGAAGACGTGACTCAACTCCAGTATGACATCACTGGACTTTCAGCGGTTAGTATATGGAGTAAAACATAGTACTACAAACAATGTTACAATGCATTGGAGTCGAAAACGGTTGAGAACCTAAAGTCATTTAAAACTTTAATGTTTCTAGGATATAATCAGGATATTAAACAGTGATGATGAAGCAGATCACTGCTCTCAAACTTCATTTGCACATCTAACTTTATTCATGATTGGTTGGTGTGAGGCCTCTTGAGCTGCCAATTATGGTGCTTTATTGTCTATTTTGGAGGACTTTAAGCTCTAAAAATGTAAATTCAAAACATTTTTTTTTAATATTCAACAGATGAAAGAAAGTCAGTCACATTTTGGTTTTTCATTTTGGTTGATTGTTTTATATTATTGGTTAATAATATTCATTTACCTTTGCTTGTGTCAGGAGGAAAGTAAAGTCGTTTCAGAGGTGAAGAGCATTGTGAAGAAAGATGTACAAACATACAAAAAATTGTTTTATAGAATATATTGAGCACAACAGTGTTATTTATTTGATTTGTATATGGTATTTTATGCTATGTTTTGTCATTTTTATTAGTGTTTTTTAAGCTTTAATTTATTTTTATTGATATAGATGACAGATATAGCTGTTGAGCGCATGAATGCAGTGATCTCATCATTGCAACTCGATTTCTGCTCACGAATACTGCAGTGAAGACAGCATCATTGATTATTACGGGAGTTTTGGCGAGAGAGAAACAAACAAATAATGCTCTACTTAGACATACTAGTAATTAAAAATAAATAACCACTTTCCTAGCAGGATGGTAATGTTGGTTTTAGTCCAGTGATCCTGCATCTCTCTTATCTCCTTCTCATCTCACTAACACGCCAAAGACACGATGATGTAGACGTAGGCATTGATCTAAGTCTTCAGAGGCGGTCTTTCATCATGTCATAACTAGGGCTGTAGTCAACCAAAGAAATCCTTAGTCGACTAAAGTCTTGTCCTGCGCAACGATTAGTCGACTAAAAAAAAAAAAAAAACATGTTTTGATTGAACTTTTTTTTTTTTTTACTCTTTATTTATTCAAATAACAACAAACATGACATAACAAAACAGAACAGCAGGGTGTAATGTTGCAAAGAATCCCTTTCACACTTGAGTCTTATAGAGTATCCATTTCTTCCATCTCTTTTCAAAAAGAGCTGATTTCAGCCCAACAAAGTGAGTGATTTTTTTCTATTGTAAAGATTTCTTCCATTATCTCCTTCCATTGTGACACTGTTAAAGTGTGACTCTTCAGCCAGTTCCTTGTAATAGTTTTTTTTTGGTGATTGAACATTTTTTAAACAATTGTCATTGAGCATTTACAAAACAACAACGAAAAAACATCACAAATAAATAAAACTATAATAATAATACAATTCTTTGAAAATTAAGTGATTTTTTTATCTGTCAAACAATCCTAATAATAGGCTGTAGGACCACATATAGGTTTGTTTTCATTTATTTATTTTTTTTATTTTTTTTGCTGCATTATTTAGGCTATTTTCAAATGCGTCAAGTGTACAAATAAAAACGAAAACATATTAAGAAAACACAATCTATTGAGTCAACATGATATAGCCGTTAAGTTAAAAGGCTGCTCACGTCTTTTGCGCGCTCAAGTTCGATTTCAAATGTAGGCGCGCGACTTGCGCGCTCATAATGGAGCAACGCGGTCGCCTCCCTCCACAGTCTTGTCGTCTTTGTTTTAAAATGCAGCCAGACAAAGGATTTAGATTTCCTGGACATTTTGTCGACTAAAGCCAAAACAAGTAGCGTTCTAACTGAATGAATACAGCATCCCTTACCGAGCGCGAGCAGCAGCGCAGCCAGCCACAGGTGCGGTTCCCGAGTGTATGTGTGTGCGCTAAACTGTGGCGCAGTTACAAAAATAGCCTAAATTAAAGCATTTTAAAGTTGGGGACAAAACATAGGCTAATTATATTTAGAATACAGCAATAAATAACTGCTTATAAAGGAATAAATATCAAGGAGTAAATCATTGAAAAATTCTTTCTATTGGTAAAAAAAATAAATAAATAAGAACGTCAGTCGACCAAGACGGCATCGACCGATTAGTCGACTAAACGACTAAAGTTGACAACCCTAGTCATAACGTGACAAAATCTGAAACGAGTCATCTTTGGAGCTTGATTTCAATAAAAGCTGTTTTTGCACTAACAAGGTTACACTTCTAGTACAATGACCTCTTAACTGTCAAAAGGTAAAGGAAAACGTTGTATTTATATATAACTCAGATCTACCTCGTTTTACAGGGCATGTGCTGTTATGTCCAGTTATCAGCTTATAACATGAAGGGGTGGAGTTCACCTCAGATATCTGAACCTGCTTGTGCTACACCCTCAAGTGAGTATACAAACACACACACATATTAAACAACAACAAACAGGACAGATGTTAGTCATCTAAGAAGTTGCATGACGTATCGTGCGTGCGTGCCTGTGATTTTGTATCTACGTTTGTTTGTGCGTGTTTACGTCTGGCTTCATTTGTGTTATATTTGTGTCCTCATTTTTATGTTTGTGAGGGCAAGCCGTCCTTTTCTCTCACAGATTTTAGGGCTCTTTTACGTTGAGAGTGTGTGTGTTTTGAGCATGCTAATTTAATGTGTGTGTTTGTGTTTTCCATTTCGACTCCCTCTGGAAATATTTGCATGTCTGTGAGAGGCTGTAAAGTTGCAGACAGAACGGCTCTTATACACCAACTCAAACACACACACACTCTTGTTGTCTCCCTCTACAATTCATGCTCACACACACACGCCGCTTTTCGGACACACTCAGAAATTATTTTCACCAAATCTCTCTTATTTACAACTTGTTTGCGTCCTTTATCTCCCTCTCTCTATCTCTTTCATAACACACACACACATGCACACACGCTCTCTGCGAGGTTAGCCGGGCTGAAGAGAGGGTCTGTGTTAGACATTCCGGGAATAGAGTGTCCATGTTTTCCCTGCTTTCCCGGTGAATCAGCCTGCGACCAACACACCATCAGAACATCATGCTGTTCACCGTGTGTGTTCGATGCAGGGATATAAGGCGAATGCTGACTTATTTATTAGCACTTTTTATTAACATTTATTATGAGATTAGCACGCACGCATTACATAATCTCGTAGTTTTTGTTTTGAAAGACCTGAGACGTTGTCATTTGAAACACATTTTTTTATATGCATTTGTTGTTTTCACAGTTTTTTCTGTTTTATTTTGCAGGTTGGAGGGAGGTGGACGGGTTTCCCCCCCGCCAGCAGGGTCTGAAAGAGGCGTTAGAGCAGCTCCTGGGGCAAATTAAAGGGGCACACCGTCACTGCACATGCCACGGTAAATACTCACTTACTCACTCCGGAGCTGAATGAAAAACCTCCTCATTCACACCGAGCCACAGTGACCGCGACCACAAACATTTAAGCGCTTTAAAACAAATGCTAAGTTAATATTTCAGAGGGGTCGAGTGGGCTGAGCTCGCGTGCTCACGTCTCCTGGGTGCGACTCCGGGGGTCTTGTTTGTTGTTTTTAGTGCATCAGGGCTGAGGGTTTATTTTACTGTGAGTTAAGAGGGATAAATTTGACTTGACTGTAGGGCTCGCGTGATCACATGCTCCGTAAGGAAATCACTGCCTGCTCGCTCCTGTCTGAACACTGATCATTAAACTCTAATTAAGCTATAAAAGGGTCTTTAGAGACACAGTCCTCCCCATTGGTGATATATTGTTGGTCTGAGCAAAGCAGATACTTTACTTCCATTCACACACACATTATAAAGATGTGCATTTTAAATCTCTTGAATTGGGGTCAGTTAAGAGTATTATCCTTATCCTATACACAACTTATATGTATTTTTTTCAGTCATTAATTGTTTTTCACCTCAGTGTTTAAAGGAGTAGTTCACTTTAAAAAAAAAAACTTTAGCTGATAATTTACTCACCCCCATGTCATCCAAGATGTCCTTGTCTTTCTGTCTTCAGTCAAAAAGAAATAAAGGTTTTGGGATTTTCTCCATATAATGGACGTCAATGGGGTCCAAACGGTTCAAGGTCCAAATGAGAGTTTCAGTGCAGCTTCAAAGGGCTTTAAACGAGTCCAGACGATGAATAAGGGTCTTATCAAGTGAAACGATCGCTCAAATTTAAAAAAAAAAAACAAAGTTTAAGTTTTATAAGCTCAAATGCTTGCCTCGCTCTGTTCTGTGATGCGTGTTTGTGACTCTCTTTGTTCAAACTCGTTCATCAAATTGAACTAATCTTTTCCAATTTGGTCATTTCGTTCGTTGAATGAACCAAATGACACGAAAAAAAATTCGTTCATTTTGATGAACGAGTTCGAAGAGGAGAGTCACAAACACGCATCACAGAACAGAGCAAGGCGAGCATTTGAGCTTATAAAACTTAAACTTTGTTATTTTTTTTAAAACGAGTGATCGTTTCGCTTGATAAGACCCTTATTCACCGCCTGGTGTCGTTTAAAGCCATTTGAACAATTTGCAGTTTGCACTGAAACTCTCTTTTGGACCTTGAACCGTTTGGACCCCATTGAAGTCCATTATATGGAGAAAATCCTGGAATGTTTTCATCAAAAACTTTAATTTCTTTTCGACTGAAGAAAGAAAGACGTGGACATCTTGGATGACATGGGGGTGAGTAAATTATCAGCAAAAGTTTTTTTTTAAAGTGAACTCCTTTAATGTACACTTCATATTCATTTAGTGAATCTAATCTAAAGTTAAAGTTGGAAAGCAATAACTTGCTCCCTGTGTGTTTAGAACAATGCAAACCCCCGTTGAACACCAGGAAACACTCTGTGTCTAAAAGTCTGAGGCATCTCTTCCAGCCCACCAGCAAATTTGTCAAGAATCTGAAAAGGTGAGAGAAAACAACATCAGGAAATGGATGTTGTGTAATCAAACTGCATCATCCGTGACGCCTCTCTCTTCCTCTCTGTAGAGGTCTTTATCTGGCCTGTATATTTTATAAAGATGAAAATGTCCTGGTGACTTCAGAGGATCAGCTGCCTGTCGTTGAGGTGGACGACTCGTACAGCTGTCACGCACAGGATCTACTGTGGTTCACAAAGGTAACAACGTGTATCGGTGGGGATGCACAAAACCAGATTATTTTGTTGAAATTTTTGTAAAGGTGCTGGTTTGGTGAGGTGACTTGCTTGTAGTTTTGTTTAGCTTTTGTTTTTTAATTGCATACATAAGATTACAATTCAAAGTGTATCATGATCTTACATAAAGCAACCCAAAATGATATATGGCAATGTAAAATACACTTTTTTTAATATATATGAAGAGTTCAGATGCAAAAGCCTCTAAGTGCCATTTGAAATTTTCTTCTTTAATGATGATTTTTATCAAGCTTGTATATTTAAGTTCAGTGATTTCACTTAAATGGCAATGACTATTAACTATTAATTGTTATTTAAGTGAAATTACTGAACTTAAATATACAAGTTTGATAAAAAATCATTATTAAAGAAGAAAATTTAGAGGCTTTTGCATCTGAACTCTTCATATATACAGTATCTTCAGCTTATTTGACATAAAAATAAGGAGGTTAACGTTAAAAAAACTGATTCACTAAAACAAATTCCACCTGAAACACTCATATACACATGCACAGCAAAATACTGTATCAACATTTGAGTATTAAACATTGTTTCCATGGTGATGCATGTTGCCAGGTGTCACATCTCTGGGAGGAGCTCACCTGGATGCAGCAGTGTATCAGTCCCGCTCACGCCTCCAGTTCCTGTACGCTCCAGACGCGCCTCAAAATGATTCAGGCTGCTGCACAACTACAGGTGAACAAACTAAACGCACCTTGAACAACGTTTTCAAGTTTACAGTCACTGAAATGATACAGAAACACGGAAACTGAAATTAAAGTTTTCATTTAGCCAATAACTCAAATTGAAACTTGAAAATAAATGTATTTAATAATAATAATTAATCAAATGTATCAAATAGTTAAAGAACATACTTTTCTAAAGAACTATTAACATTGCCTGAGGCAAATGTACTGTAACCTTACTTGACATATTGTTTTCAAGCTGTTTTAGTGACGTTTTTCCGCAGTGATGAAGTGATTAGATGAGACATGTTACATTTCAGTAAGTTACTTTTTCAACACAAGAAATATTAAGAATATTGACCCTGACTGGATTTCTAAACTTATTGCTGAGCTTCCTGTGCTTGGCTCTGTTGATTGTTCCAACTCTTAATGTTGTGGCACCAGTGAGAGAACAAGCTGTACCTTTCTCCAAGTCGTCTCCCTGGCATACAAATGATTTGTTTGCGCTTAAAGCCGAGCGAAGGATGATTGAGCATTTATATAAAAAATCTGGCCTCACTGTTCACAAATTGATGTTTGAACAACACCAGCTGGAGTGTCATCTTACTCTTAAAACATATGATTAATCATAGGACGTTATTTAAGACAATCAATCATCTTCTTAAACCTCAAAACAAAAGCATATATCTGATGAGATGTGTAACAATTTGAACAAATATTTGAGTGAAAAAGTCCATAGTATCTATAGCTCTATATCTATATCTCTCTTGTGCTGACTAGTGAGTCTCATCCTAAAAACTCACTTTCTACTTCCTTCCCTAACTTTGGGAACACAATGTTTTGAAGTTGGTCATGAAATTAGATGAGTTCATCCACATGCTTTCTCGACCTCTTGCCTACTGAGGTCCTAAAAAAGTGTTTACCACATATTTGCCCATCCATTACTTCAATTATTAACAATTCCCTGGCCCTTAAAGGAGTAGTTCACTTTTGAAAAAACTTTTGCTGATAATTTACTCACCCCCATGTCATCCAAGATGTCCATGTCTTTCTTTCTTCAGTCGAAAAGAAATTAAGGTTTTTGATGAAAACACTCCATATAATGGACTTCAATGGGAACCAAACGGTTCAAGGTCCAAATGAGAGTTTCAGTACAAACTGCAAACTGTTCAAAGGGCTTTAAACGACACCAGACGATGAATAAGGGTCTTATCAAGCGAAACGATCGCTCGTTTTCTAAATAAATAACAAAGTTTAAGTTTTATAAGCTCAAACTCAAATGAACAAATCTTTTTCCGAGTCATTTGGTTCATTCGGCGAAAGAAACGAACGAATTGATTCGGAAAAAGATTTGTTCATTTTGTTGAACGAGTTCGAACAGGAGAGTCACGAACCTGCACCACAGAACAGAGCAAGGCGAGTGTTTGATCTTATAAAACTTAAACTTGGTTATTTAAAAAAAAAATAGCAAACGTTTCGCTAAAATAAAGATCTAGATTAGAAAATAAAGATTTTCTTTATTGCATTTTCTGCCAAATGTTTTTGGTTGCCAAAATGTCGGTGCACCAGGAATGGAAAAATGCATCCAAAAAATCAAGTTGAACCAAATTATGACTTGTTTTGCATCATTCAGGAAAGAATTGCATTCAAATCTTTGCTAGGGTTGAGAAATATTTGCACTCGCAACATATCTTGAGGTGCGCTTTCCTTTTTTGGTTTGTTTGTGTGTTGTGCAGGCTCTCCTTGGCACAGTGGATCTGGGACAGGTGTATTTTGAGCCCATCAAGGACAAGCACGGTAACGTGGTTTTGGTACTGATGAAGGACGTGAGCGCATGTGCGTCGCTGGAAGGCTTACGCTGGATTCCCGTCAGTAAATTCCAGCTGCAGCGCAGGTCGTCGTCGTCTTCTTCATCAGACGAGCCCAGCGCACTGGAAACACTCCTCACAACGCTGCACGTGAGTGCTTTACACACTGAAACGCTGGTGTCCATCGCTAATGTGTTGTGCTGTCACATACTTCTAGCACCGTGACAAATGGAAGTAAAAATGTAGTGATCAAAGCTCTGTTATATTTTTAGAATAATGAGAAACATAAATTCAGTCAAAACATTTGACTGCGAGGCAAGACGCATCATGTCAGGTCTGATGGCAAACGTCACTGGCTTTCTCGTGTCTCGACATTGACGTCAAGCCTGGCGCGGCTCATTTTCATGCGCCATATTCAATTTCAGAAAGCACTATGATTTTTGGAACAACATTGGAGAGAAAATTACACTTTTTTTTAGCTTTGGGTGAATGAATGTTTCAACTCGACAGGTTTCAATCTCTGATATAAATGAGCCCGAAGCATGAGACATTCAGTGGGCCGCTACACTGTAAAAAACTGTTGTCATCACATTTTTTCTTATGTCAAATCAACTTAAATAATTTATTTAGTTCAGATAACTTATTATTTTGAGTTTCTGATGATTAAATCAATCTCCTTCATTGTATTAACTCAATTTTTCCAGTTTAATCAACTTAAAATTCTAAGGCAACCAGGTTACTTATTTTTTTTAAGTTAAACCAACAATATTTTTTACAGTTTACACTGTAAACCCCAACGGTGAAAATAATTAATTGGTTTGAGTACACTGTAAAAATGAATATGCTTTATCTAATCAATAAAATTGTGGCAAGAGATTACAAGCAATATTATTCATTAAATTGAACAAATTAGAATCAATCAAATTAACATTCTAATTAAATCTAATTTGTACAATTTAATTAATAATATTGCTCGTAATATGTTGCCACAATTTTATTGATTAGATAAAGCATGATTTTTTTTCAGTGTAGGACAAACTTAAATTCAACGAATTAGTTCAAATTAATTTTTACGACTATTTAGCACTTTTTTTTTCTTTCAAGTTCACAGAACTGATATATTTTAAGTAAACTGAACTGTTTCATTGTTTTGAGTTTTATGAAATTATTTATTTTAATTTAGACGAACATAAGTTTAACTGAAACGGCTGGGGTATCTTTTTCCCAGCATGCTTTGCTGATGGCACTCGAAAGAGAGTTTAAATGCTAAAATTAAGTGCAATATAATGTTTTTTTGTGTGTAAGATTAATGTTAAATGTGAGATTTAGTAGTGATTAATGTTTTGTTATGCTAATTTAGAAGAATTTCTGTTAATATTGGCTTTAGGATAGTTACCTTTTATATTATTACGCTCATACAGCAAGTGCTTCTGTGCTTGTAAGTGCTTATAACATACTGTTTATGTTAGCATTTACTGCGTCAGCAGATTAGCTTTTAAAGCTAACTAAGTTTATACTATTTAAAGTGATTTGAGTCCTGCCAACTTATTCGGGTGTACAGTGTACTTCATAGATTTAAGTTATAGTAACTAATTAGTAATATTAACTTTATTTACCCAAGTTATCTTAACAATAAGTTATCGAGTTACTTGGAAACAAATCAAATATTTTTTATGCTTAAATTGTTTGAGTTAATAAACTTAAATTATTTAAGGCAAACGGTTTGAGTTGAACTAACTCATCAGGTTTTACAGTGTAGCTGCTGTATTCCTCTTTTTTATGTCTCTTATTACTTGAGTGCAGTGAATTGTGGGAGTATAACAGTAGCATTGTACGTTTGATGATTTAGTCTGAACGCTGTAAACACGTCACCCACCGCTGATCGTGTGTTTGAAACTGCTCTGGCCGTGATGTTTTGTCTGAGCGGCTCAGATTTTCCCTGTGGTAAAGCTGTGTGTGTGTGTGTGTGTGTGTGGTGAAAGTGGTTCCACAGCTCAACAACCACATGGCTCCAGAGTCAGTCTCTCAGTCAAATAGTTTAGAAATGATAAACGTGGGTCAGTTTCAGGCTATTGCAGGAAGTTCTTCATATCTTTGTTTGTGTGTGTGTGTGTGTGTGTGTCCTGGTAAACACTACGTTGTGAGGACCTCGCAAAGGTAGTAATACCAGTCATTTTTTACCTTGTGGGGACATTTTTTAATCCCCAATAGCTTACAAGTCACGTTCATGTTTATTTCATATGATTTTGACCTGAACATGTTCTTAAAAGGTTTTTTATAAAGAGCCCTTTGTGTGCAGGAGAAACTGGCCTATCACCGGCGCAGCAAGAAGTGTCTGTCTCCGGGCCTGTATCTGGGTTACCTGAAGCTGTACACCTCAGTGGACCAGATCAGGGTGCTCGTTTCACACAAACACCCAAACGTGCTGTGCCACGTCAAAGTACGGGACAACGGCCATGTCTCCAGGTATGACGCGTTTATGGCTGTGCTATGCATGAGTTTGTCTATATATATGCATGTATGTATGTATGTGTGTGTGTAATTATTATGTTTGTTTTGTAGGGAAGAATGGCAGTGGCTTCAATCACTGAGTTCGCTCGAGGACAGTGCGCAGGTGTGTGGCGACGCTCAGAGCGCGCCGCATCGCCTCCTACTGGACTTAAGAACCGCTGCTAAAGATTTACTCGGCTACATCAACATTCCCAATCACCAGGTTTGTAGTTGACGCATGTAATTTGTTTGATTGCACAAGCAAATTAGTGCCCATTATTTGGCATTTTAGTAAATCAGGGCCATGCAGTATCAAATACATACATGAAACTGATATAAAACGCATGCCACGCCGCAAGCCTGTTTTGCATGTATTGTGTGCATTTCTACACTGAAAAAAATTTGTTGTAGGATTTACTTGGACAGAAATTGCTAGGAAATTTCACAAATAGTTACAAAGAAATGACATTTTTCTGCGTAAAAAGACTTTAATAATAATCTTTGTTTTATTTACAATTTTGAAAATAATTAGTCATGAAAAAATCGAATGATGTCTGATTTGGGAGCAATTTTGTTAGTCGGTTTGCTTTAGTGAATCATTTGAACCAGTTCATTTTAGTTTAGGGAATCAATCTGAATTTGTGATTTCGATTTCGATTCGATTCAATATCGATTATTTTGGATATCAGTTACAATAAATGGCCATTTTTCTCAAGGGAATCAAATCTCTTAAATGCTGTAAACTGTGGGAGTCTAGTTGTAGCCTATAGGCTTCATTAGCCTAATATGAAGGTAATAATGAACTGTTTTGTAGCTATAGAAACACTTAAATTACACTTTTATTTATTTTTATAAGAAGATTATATGAAATTTAAATGGTGGCTGTCATAAAAACTTGCCAGATTTATTCAAATATGCATTAAATATTGAAGAACATTAAGATTATAATGCATATGTAATATGGTGTATATATTTAGCAAAATGCTCCTCTCTGGGGTTATTTTTTCTAGCTGACTAACGAGTTTATGTGGGTTTTCTGAGGTAAATATGACGATCACATTGATTACAAGCTGTTTAACTGACGTCTTTCCACGGTTGAAACGCTGATTGAGCGAATCAATGTGACATGATTCGGATTTCGATAAGTTGTACTCTATCTTTAACACACTTTCAGATGCTCATTCATGTTTATTTCGCGCTGTAACTGGTATTATTAAGCCGGAAGAGAGATCTTCTCTTGAGCAGCAGTGCGATATCGATTTAAGAATCGATATCGGTTCGTAAAAATGAGAATCGATTAATATCGAGAAATCGATATTTATTACCCAGCCCTAGTAAGCAGGATAAATGTGCTTACATTATAAGCTTAAATCATGGTGTTATAATGTACTGCAAATAGTGTTTCACTGTCACTTATGATCAATTTAATGCACCCTTGCTGAATAAAAGTATTAATAGAAAATAAAAAAACAAAAAAAATAAAAAAAGATTGGTAATACAAAAAATAGTATTATTTTTCTTCCTCTTCACACATCAGGCACAGGATTTCCGTGTGTATGTGAAGGAGGTGGTTGAGTTGGGGGAGGGCGTGTCTTTCCTGTTGCTCCTCCCACCGTGTGAGGAGGTGTGTTCACCGCCCGGACAGAACCATCTCTGCTCGCTGCGCTCTGGGTTCTTCACCCTCCCGCTGCAGATCTTCGAGTTAGGTGAGAGGACACCGTGTAAACTCACTCCCCCACATGTATCTTCTATCCCCGTCACCTCATGTGCACTCATTCTCTCTCTTTGTGCAGTTCATTTCGAGGCCTACTGCCCTAGTTTCATCGGCTTGTATTGCCGTGTGTCGGCTCTGCTGGGTCTGGAGTCCCTGATGTCCCAGCAGACTTTGCGGGAGGCGTTCTCTGAGTCCGAGCTGTTCGCTGCCAAGCAGAAACATCAGCAGGTTGAGGAGTATTTGCAGGTATTTCTGTCCTCTGTGCAATTCAACACTGGCAGCCTGCCGCTTCAGTTCAGCTTTCATAGGTGTAACTGATGACAGTAAACCCGCAGTAAAAATCAGAACAAACTGTTCAACTGGGGAATTTACAGTATCATCTTTAATAGATGTAAGAGGCCCAAGAGCGGAGATAAATAATCAGCCGGTGTAATCGGAGTCTACACCCTGAGCTGTCTACTTAATTCTTTTGACATTTAAGATAAAGGTTTGACAGTCTTCCAGCAAATTATGTTGATTTACTGCAAAAAATTGTTGAGTTAAAATATGTAAATATATGATATATGTTACATATATATGATATTAATGTGATATATGAACTATATGTAACTACAAGATCAATTTACTTACAACACTTCATGAGATTGTTGTACTATTATATATTTTATTTAGGGATGCACCGATATTAACATTTTGGCCGAAACCGATAACCGATAATTCTTTATATTTTTTAAAGCCGATAACCGATATATCGGTTGATAAATCTAAATCCAATTTTTATATAATTTTTGAAAGCCTAAATGCAAAAACAAAAGTCTCACAATTAAAATCCGTCCCCTAACACAATTATAAAGTTCTCATTATAATTTAATGTAGCCGATATGACAGCACATTTTGCACTTAACTATATTTTCCTTTTTGATTCCAATCATATTTCAAGCAATTAAGATCAATCATGTTGAAGAGTGCGCATCTTAAGTGTCTCAGGTGTCAAGTGTTGAAGGAAATAATTTATTATTTATCAGCTTTAATATATCAGCCAAATTTTATTATCGGGCCGATAACGATAACATAAAAATGAGCAAATATCGTCCGATACCGATATGGTGGCCGATATATCGTGCACCCCTAATTTTATCCACTGCTTAAAACAAGTGTGTAGGGAATCCAAAAAAACAAGCCTTTATCTTGTGATGAGGATTTATTTGGAAAAAGACAAATATACTATAAATGATTAATAATATGATTAGAAAAGGATTTAAAAAAATGGAATACAGTGTAAAACACACTTCATAAACCATAATAAATTAATATAATAATATATAAAATAATATACAGTGTTTATTTACAGGTTTATCAACACACAAATACCACCAAGTTACTCAGAAAGATTTTCTGTGATTTTAAATGCATCAGTTTTGTTTCTTGTGTGTAGTCGACAGAAATCAAGACACATGATGAGGATCGTGACAACGCCAAAAACAGCTCTCATGTGGCATTTTATTTACACAAACCAAAATATTAAAACTTAAATCCACCTAATATTTTAACAGCTATCTGCTATTCCTTTTACACTGTTCAGATAAGAATATCACCCATGTTTCACTGTGTTCACTTTCAGCATATGGAGGACCTGTGGCGTGATGCCCGGTGGATGGTGATCCTCCAGTCCGCCCGATATAAGCATCAGAGCTCCGGAGTGAGTCTGAGCTGGATTATTGACTTCTCCAAAGAGAGCATCCCAGAGAAACCAGCTTCCACTTCCTCTCAGGTGGACTACCTGCCCTCACCGACCCCTTCACCAGAGACCACACGCAAACACAACGGTGAGAGAGACCTGTCTGTTCTGATCGGCCTCTTCATTATATAATCAATTAGAGTACATATGTCACTTCATGTCACCAGGTCATTAAACACAAAAGAGTGGATCAATCTGGGATTACATACATCACGGATTCCCAAACTTAGTTCGTCAGCCAAACATATCTGATGTAAAAAAAAATGGTTTGGAGGAAAAGGGGCAGAAGTTGTCCAAGCAGGATGTTCAAGTGGAGAAAAAAGTATCGGTTGCACTGTTAGTATCTAGTGTTAAGAACTGATCAGGTGTAGGAAGTGTGGATGAGACGAGAGAGTGAGCGTAGGTTTCGACTTGTGGAGGAGTGTGTGTTGTGTTTTGAGCCAGGTTGAGGTTGAGAGTGAGGAGGAAGTGATCTGAGGTGTGCAGCGGAGTGACCAGTGCATGGTCACGTGTGTAAATAAGCTCTAATTGGTTAACTGATTTGTGAGTAGCCACAGTAGATACTCGTTTGAGGTAAAATGAGCCAAACAGATCAATTTAACTACCTTACTAACTATTAATAAGCCGTAATTAGGAGTTCATTGAGTCATAGTTAGTTAGTTTATAGTGAGAATTGGACCCTAATCTAAAGTACGGCCTAAAAAAAACAATGTTTTTCCCCATATTTTTTTCCTCCTCTCTTTTGAGAGATTCAGTTGACATTCAGTACAACCTGTGTCTTTTATTTAGAATATATAAAAATGTAATTTACGTCTTTGAGTTTGTCAAGAGATTTAAAGCACCGTCTTTGAAGGGGCAGCAGTGGCTCAGTGGTTCATGTAGGTTGTCTACAAACCGAAAGGTTGGTGGTTCGATCCCCGGTTCCACCTGACCAAGTGTCGAGGTGTCCAATCCATGAGCAAGACACCTAACCCCGGCTGCTCCCGACGAGCTGGATGGCGCCTTGTATGGCTGCCGTCGCCGTCGGTGTATGAATGTGTGTGTGAATGGGTGAATGTGAGGTACAAATTGTAAAGTGCTTTGGTGGCCATTGGGTCTATGAAAGCGCTATATAAATGCAGTCCATTTACCATTTACCAAGAGTGCGCACGTGCGAACGTGCTCTACTGTGTATAAACGAGCCTTGAATCTATAACTGAGAAAAATGAGAAATAGTTCTCAAATGCCATGTCTGTAATTTATATCAAAACATCAAGCGTCAATTCGATCTCAAACAGTTTCAATAAAAGAAGTGATTTCTCCACCTTGTTCGTGACGTAATAAACTAACGTGATTGAACGACTACTTTGCGACGATATGGTTTCGGGAAACAGTTGTGACTATAGCGAGTTGATTTCTTCAACGATCGCACTATGGTAGTGAAGCAGCGAGTTACGTCGGTGTACGGGAAACGCACCCCTGTTTAGTTCCTGACTCTATGAAGGAAAGCAAAATGTGCTCTGATTGGTCGGCTGGAACAGTTTGTTGTGATTTATCAAGCGATACCTTGCATGTTTACCGCGAGTTTCAACACACTAAATCCCTCTTTCTGTTTGTTTTTTCCAAGATTCCCATGGTCTGTCTGATGAGGACAACTCTTCCGAGGTGTTCCTCACTACCGACAGCGAGTACAGCTCCAGCGTGACCCGAGAACTGGACCTGCTTCCACCGTCTCCCACCAGCTTCAGGTCTGTAGCGTCTCACCCTTCTTCCTCCTCGCAGTCATCGCCTCGCTCCACTCAGCCGGACGTGCTGCAGACCGGAGGAGGAATGAGCCGACGGGAACTCGTGAATGCGTTCGACAGCGACTTCATCCTCCCGAGCCGCCAGATCGAGCTGCTGCGGGTCACGGAGAAGAGAACGGCGCTGTGTGTCCGCACCAGCAGTCTGGAATACCCGCCAACCACACCCACCAGCTCCTCCAATCACAAGGGCTGGACTCGACCTTCCTCCTTCGATCTCTGCTTCTCCGCCCCTGAACCCCGCCCTGCGCCTGTGCGCACCCTATCAGAGGACAGTGGCGTCCAGCGACTCTCCGCCCCCTCCAGCGGTTCCCCTCACAGGCCGGGTCACACCACATTGAGAGTTTACCCACAATACCGGACCGGATTACCCAAGGAAACCAGTGTCAAAGTCAGTGTTCAAATCATTATTAGCTATGTTTCTTTTCACCCATTTTTATGCTCATTGGGATATTGCATTAAAAAAAAAACGATGGGTGGAAATGCCAAGATGCGCATTAATTACAAAAAATTTGCATACAAAACTTATGCGATAAGAAGAAACTACAATGGAAATGCATTTACCGAATAAATCCCACTATACACAATGCAAAAATCAGGTGTTACTTTGCCTCAACAGTTGATGTGATTGGATAACAGGACTAACCAGTGGACCAATCACATCACAGGATCTCAAATGTTGGTTTGGTCCGTCTGAGCCAAAGTCTGTCATCAGAATGATTGGGTTTAATTCCCTCTCAGAATGATCGTGTTCCCAAACACCAGCATCCGAACGCAAGAGATCATGACAGCGTTTATTGCATTTTGACACGCAAGTCATTTATGATGGAGGAAAAAACAATTGCAGAAACTTCCATATTTATTACACATATCTTGCCGCAATTTCGCAGGATGTGACGATTTATTTCCTAGTTTACTGTTTAGACATTTTTCTCTAAACTAACTTCAGTACTGTCAAAATTTGGAATGTGCCATTCATCTCCACAAAATGTCATATATATTTTTTTAATATTGTAATTTAAATTACATTTATTACATATATTTAAAAGATTTTAATGAAATGGTTAATTTATTTAAATTTAAGTAATTTAATTTAATTCTACTAGTTATATTGAAAAAATTGAGCATTCTTGGAAATTATAGTAACTATCTCTAATTATTATTATATATAAATATAAATTATTGTATATAAATACAGGTGAAACTAGAAAAATTAGAATATCATGCAAAAGTTCATTTATTTCAGTAATTCAACTTAAAGGTGAAACTAATATATTATATAGACTCATTCACTATATTCTAATTTTCAATTTGGGGTTTTCATAAGCTGTAAGCCATAATCATCAACATTATTACAAATAAAGTCTTGAAATATCTCACTTTGCATGTAATGAGTCTATATAATATATTAGTTTCACCTTTTAACTTGAATTACTGAAATAAATGAACTTTTGCACCATATTCAAATTTTTCGAGTTTCACCTGTATGAATATATTTACAATTTACTTAATTAAACAATACTACAAAATTACTAAATAGATATTTTATTAATTAAAATTTCAAATATTTAATTTCAAATATTTCAAATCTTTTTTTATTTATTTTTTATTCTAGAAGTCTTGGGATTTGAATTCTTAAATTTATACATTATATACTATTATATTTGGGAATTATGTATATATATATATATAATATATAATACAGTATATATATATTTTTTTATATATAGAATTCTAATGTTATATATCATTTTAATATTATTATTATTATTATATATAATTCTATTTATAGTTCTGCATCCGGTTTGCTGCCTCTTTTAGAATTTAAGAGTTGAGTTATTATCAAAGTGCATTTGAGCTAGACACCTAACCATAGGTTGCCAGGGCTTACTCAATAGACGTGGTCTGCTGACTCCATATGTGTGTGTGTCTGCTTCTGTAGTTACGTGTGACCCCAGAGACGTCGGCGAAAGAGATGGTCGGTCTGGTGGTCCAGGAGATCAACGCCGTGTGCCATCACCTGCAGAAAGCAGCGCAGCAGTGCACGTGTGCGGTGGAGCAGTGCAGCTACCCGTCCTGCGAGTCTGAGGTGTGTGTGTACGGCAGCGAGCAGCTGGAGCACTTTGGGCTGGTTCTGCTGGTGGAGGGGAGAGAGAAATGGCTTCAGGACGACTTTTGCCCACTCACGCTACAAAACCCATGGACACGCGGGAAACTCTGCGTCCGTTTCAAAGAGTATTCGCCGCTCGCACTGCAGTACAGCCGAGCCACGACCGTTTGATCCCTCCAACATGTAAATACACACACTCACACACTGACTTAAGTGCACAGACTACTGAATACTTGCTTCGTACGTCGTGAGTGGGTTCATGGGTTCACCAGGACTGATCTGCTCACCTTTCCTCATCGGGTGACATGAGGAGCTCCACTACAATAAGAGCATGCTAACCTTATGGGGAAATACACGTCAAGTGCTTATCAATCACCAGTAAGAGTTAAAGTCAATATGAAGTCATGTATGAATGTTCCTGGTTTTGAATAATTCATCAGTGCACGTTATTTTAAGGTTTATAAAGATTTCATAATCCATACATCCATACATATTTATATATATACACACACACATATATATGAAGAGTTCAGATGCAAAAGCCTCTAAGTGCCATTTGAAATTTTCTTCTAGAATGATCATTTTTATCAAGCTTGTATATTTAAGTTCAGTAATTTCACTTAAATTGCAATGAACATTATCTATTAATTGTCATTTAAGTGAAATTACTGAACTTAAATATACAAGCTTGATAAAAATGATAATTTTAGGAGAAAATTTCAAATGGCACTTAGAGGCTTTTGCATCTGAACTCTTCATATATACACGTAATCCATACCTACATATATATTACTGTTCAAAAGTATATTGATTTATTTATTCACTAAGTTCCATTACATTAAATTGGTCTAAATTACAATAAATGCATTTATAATTATAATTTATTTGAAATAAATGCTGTTTTCAGCATATTAGAGTGATTTCTGAAGGATCATGTGACACTGAAGACTGGAGTAATGATGGAATAAATGACAATTTACAATATATTAGAAAACAGCTGTTTTAAATATTTCACATTTTTAATGCATTTCAGATCAACTAAATGCAGCAGAAAGGACTTATTTCTAAAAAATCTTTTCAAAACTTTTGAACAGTATATATATTTTTGATATATGATGTTATTTAAATATCTATCACACTACTGAGGTGAAATCCCACTTCATAATTCATATTGACTTTAACTGGTCACAGTTGCATCGTTTGCTCATGTTCTCAGTGTTGTGCCACTTGTTTCAGAAGTTCAGAAGCTCTTCCATCAGTATTCAGAAGTCAAATGTTTACAGCTTGCTCAAACAAACATGGCGTCGTGATTTTTTCCGTCAATGCATTCTTCCTCAGGACACCGTTAGACCTATCCACCAAATTGTACACATACAGGACTTATCCAAACTGTGAATAACACTCCATTGGGATTCTCCAATGAGCAAAATACACTGAATTACTGAACATTTCTAGAGCAAATGCACTTGAGAACGAGTCTACACTGAATCGACCGCCAGAACAGAAGCTTTACCCGAATGAAGAGTGATGTGAATCGTTTGTGCTCGGACTGAATGAACAATGCAGCGTTTTAAAGCGAGACTCTTCCCGTTTCTAATGTTCGTTTGTGTTGCTTTGAGTAGCAAAAGGAGCGTTTTCTTCTATTGATCGGCTGTGTTGTTGTGCGGTGAGTTTATTATCGATATTGTGTTTACTGTCGGACACACACGAGTGCGATGTAAAAGTTTTGGTGCAATAATATTTTACACTGTCGCTCGGAAGCGGATTTATCTTCCAGATGAAGAACGTTGATTTATGGGATCATGTACAAATACAAACTCAAGCTGATACACAAGCGCTGTTTCAGATGATGTGTGTTTTGGCATGAGACTTAAGAGTGTGTGTGTGTGTGTGTGCGCGTGTTCCTAGCATGAGCTCATAGTCTTATGGCTGTCCATTTGATGAAAGCATAGTTTTGAGCAGCTGCAGCGTGTGTGTGTGTGTGTGTGTGTGTGTTTGTAGTTTACTACGTGTACTAATATGAGCATTTAATTTACAGCTCCAGCAACTATTGTCTGATTCCGAGTCTCTTCTCTGCACTGAAACGCTCGAGGTCACGCGCGAGTTCAACAGTCGGGTAACGGAAAAATCACATCAACATTCTTTGTAAAGAAATAGATGTTTAACAATTTAACTTTTTTTAAACTTTTTAATAATTATGATGCTGAAAATTCAGCTTTGATCACAGGAATAAATTACATTTTACAATATAACGATTAATCGCGATTAATCGCATTCAAAATAAAAGTTTGTGTTTACGTAATATATGTGGGTGCACTGTGTATAAATATTTTGGATATATATAAAAACACACACATGCATGTATATTTAAGAAAAAAATATTATTTATATATAAAATATTTATATTTATAAATAATTAGGGCTGTGAAACGATTAATCGCGATCAATCGAATCCAAAATAAAAGTTTTTGTTTACGTAATATATGTGTGTGGTGTGTATAATTATTTTGTATATATATAAATACACACACATTTATATATTTAAGAAAAATGTGATAATATATTAAATATTTATATTTATGCATAATATTAATTTTGTATAAATATATATAAAGTGTATACATGCAAATATTTCTTAAATATATACATGCATGTGTGTGTATTTATATATATAAAATAATTATACACAGTGCACCCACATATATTATATAATCACAAACTTTTATTTTGGATGCGATTAATCGTTTCACAATATAAATTATATATAAAAGTATATACATGAAAATATTTCTTAAATATAAACAAGCATGTGTGTGTATTTTTATAAATAAAATAATTATACACAGTGCACCCACATATATTATTTAAACACAAACTTTTACTTTGGATGCAATTAATCGCGATTAATCGTTTCACAATATAAATTATATATAAAAGTATGTACATGAAAATATTTCTTAAATATATACATGCATGTGTGTGTATTTTTATAAATAAAATAATTATACACAGTGCACCCACATATATTATTTAAACACAAATTTTTATTTTGGATGCGATTAATCGCGATTAATCGTTTCACAATATAAATTATATATAAAAGTATGTACGTGAAAATATTTCTTAAATATAAACAAGCATGTGTGTGTATTTTTATAAATAAAATAATTATACACAGTGCACCCACATATATTATTTAAACACAAACTTTTACTTTGGATGCAATTAATCGCGATTAATCGTTTCACAATATAAATTATATATAAAAGTATATACATGAAAATATTTCTTAAATATAAACAAGCATGTGTGTGTATTTTTATAAATAAAATAATTATACACAGTGCACCCACATATATTATTTAAACACAAACTTTTATTTTGGATGCGATTAATCGCGATTAATCGTTTCACAATATAAATTATATATAAAAGTATGTACATGAAAATATTTCTTAAATATAAACAAGCATGTGTGTGTATTTTTATAAATAAAATAATTATACACAGTGCACCCACATATATTATATAAACACAAACTTTTATTTTGGATGCGATTAATCGTTTGACAGCCCTACAATATATTACAATAGAAAATTGTTATTTTAGAAGAATAATATTTCACAATATCGCAGTTTTTACAGTATTTTTGATCAGATAAATGCATCGTGGTGAGCAGAAGTGACCCATGCTGATAATGTTCAACACTATTGTTCTGCATTTGAACCCAAACGTCTTTTAGTGCCGTTTTTGCCATTTATTACAATTGACTTTTGATTTGATATTCGGTGTCTAATGGCAGTTTCAAGTGTATAAATAAGCTTTTAGGCCGGTGTATTCTCTGCCCCCGTCGTCTTGGGTGAAATAATAGACGCTCTCTGATTGACTGAGTGTCTCACTTCTACTAAGTAAAGTGTGGGAAACACTCAACAAACACACGCACACACTCTCACAAGAACAGCTCCCCTCACACAAACAAACACGGACAACACAAACTGGCAGACCACACACACACTGCTATACAAGCGCTCCCTCACACACACACATTAAAGTGCAGCGGAGCGTGTGGAAGACCACACACACGCTGCACCTTTAAGGCCGTCGCTGTGACGGTTATCGACAGTAACCTTAGAATTGTAGCAGGGTTCTCACACCTCCTAATTATACCGTGTGGACTCCGGGAAGACCTGCGCTAAATTTAGCCCTCGGCGGATCTGCAAATACGGTTAGCAAAACATTCCCAAAAGACCCTGAATGGATCTGATTCACGGCTCGCCTGCGTCCCACTGGGGCTGTGCTGCACGAGCGTCCAGCTGCAGGCGTAGGCTGAGGGTGTTTTGAGGGGTTTCGAGGAGCCGAGGGCACGCGAGCGAGGACAGATAGGGCTCTTCCTAAAAGGAGAATCTAGCCGGAGTCTAAGGCAGCGTTACGTGATGAGAGACAAACAGTTGTGAACAAAATCTATCCAAATTATGTTGATTTGAATTATTATTATATTGATTAATTCATCTTATTCTATCTTTATGAATAGAGTTTTTGCTCCATATATCTAACAAATTGTCATCTTTTATTCACATATATATATATACACACACACAAACACATATATTTGTATATATTATTTATTTATATTTAAAATATTATATTCTAAAAATATAAATATATTTATATAGATTATACTGAATATATATACATTGAATAATGTAATTTAATTATATTTTTCTATTATGTATAATTAAATATACTTTCTAAATATTTTATAATATATATAAAATGTACATATTTTATATTTTTGTATATTATTTTTTATATAAAATATATAGTGATTTTTTTTTTTGTTATATTTTAAATGCACATTTGCAATACGCACACTCACCTCTTACAATCGAGTATATGGTATTATTATAAAATATACCACTGAAAATACCATGCTTTTTGGACACCACTTCTTTAAAGTCCCTCACCGTCCCATTTAAAGACCACTAAATAGAAGCACACTTTCTGTTAAAAAGAGTATACTTAATTTGAAAATAATAATAATAAACTTTATTATAAAGTATATCAGTGAACTGCATGTAATATTTTCAGAAACTAATTGCATGTTAATTACAATTAAATTAAAGTGTGTATTTAAAATAGTTGAACTTCAGCACATCTTTATATTAAATTCAATGTTTAATTTGTGGTAAACTATAATGTCATTTCAATTGAAACTTGTCTGTAATGTATTTAAATATATTTGCAATGAAGTTACGATTTAGTACATGTGCTTTAGTTACACAACACATCAAAATAAGTGTACTGTATAGATTATGAATACATGATGATTTAAAATATACTTGGATAAGACATTATATACATAAATAATGTATGCATTATGCACATTATTAGTTGTGCTGTAAAGATTTGAAGTACACTACAAGTGCACTTTAGGCTATGGCAATCAGACAATACTTTATTTTGTACCAGTGCACACAGTAGTTTAACACATGTTGGTGTGAATTTAATTATATCTATCCTAATTGAGGATCTCATCACTAGGTTCCCCCTCTATCTTTAAAGTGTTATTCCCATCACGGGGTCTGATTTCAGCGCTGAATGATAGCGGACGTACTTCTGAAGACCTGATGTTCTGTAAGACTATATGTGATGCGAACACACCGTCCTCTGTGCATTTATAGCAGTGAAATGATGTGCATAAATGCGTCTGGTTCACCTGTTATATGCATATTGTGTGCGTTTGTGCGAGTGAGACGGACCCCGCCTCCTCCACCCGGACCCCCGGGGCCCGTAACCCTTTAAAGCACCTATAAAACATTTGGCAGGAGCGTTTGAAGTTTTTATGAAGCGCTGCAGTATTGTTCCCCAGAGAGACGGCGCACTCCACTGGCGCCTTACTGCCCTCGTACACTGCCAGAGTGTGTGTGTGTGTGTGTAGTTCTGTTTGTTCTTTCTTACTATGTGTGTCATAGATGGAATGAAAGTGTGTGTGTGTGTTTATTTGTTGCCACAGTCTTAGTGTGAGTTCTGCGTAGTAAAGTTGGGGAGAGTTCGCCTGTGTTCACACACACACACACACACACACACACTGCCTGATGTTGATCTTCTCAAACCGGATTGTTGATCCAGTGTTATTAAGATTATAATATAGTTTCTATTTATATTTTGATTGTTTTTATTTTATATATTTTATATATTATTTTTAATTTCAGTTAAAGTTTTTGTGACTCTTAGTCACTAATGGAGTTATTAATCAGTTATTTTAGTACATCAGGTTTAATTAAAAGAAAATGAGAAATGTTGCTTTGGTGATTATCATGTTTTTATATTTCATGTCATTTCAGATTATAATAATAGAAAAAAATATATATATTGTTGATAATTAAGCTCTTACTCAATCAAGTGTCCTACTTTACCATATTATATTATATTTAATTATATTTATATTGATGTCCACGTCTTTCTTTCTTCAGTCGAAAAGAAATTAAGGTTTTTGATGAAAACATTCTAGGATGTTTCTCCATATAATGGACTTCAATGGGGACCAAACGGTTCAAGGTCCAAAAGACCGTTTCAAAGGGCTTTAAACGAATCCAGACGATGAATAAGGGTCTTATCTAGCGAAACGATCGCTTATATATGTTTAAAAAAATAAAAAAGTTTAAGTTTTATAAGCTCAAATGCTTGCCTTGCTCTGTTCTGTGATGCGCGTTCGTGACTCTCCTGTTTAGACTTGTTCATCAAAATGAACAAATTTTTTTTCGTGTCATTTGGTTAATTCAACGAACGAATTGATTCGGAAAAAGATTTGTTAATTTTGATGAACGAGTTCGAACAGGAGAGTCACGGACGCTCATCACAGAACAGAGCAAGGCGAGCATTTGAGCTTATAAAATTTTAACTTTTTAATTTTTTTTTTTAAATGAGCGATCAATTCGCTAGATAAGACCCTTATTCATCGTCTGGAATCGTTTAAAGCATTTTGAACAGTTTGCACTGAAACTCTCATTTCGACCTTGAACCGTTTGGACCCCATTGAAGTCCATTATATGGAGAAAAATCCTGGAATGTTTTCACCAAAAACCTTAATTTCTTTTCGACTGAAGAAAGAAAGACGTGGACATCTTGGATGACATGGGGGTGAGTAAATTATCAGCAAAAGTTTTTTTAAAAGTGAACTACTCCTTTAAAGCTGATATATAATAATTAATCTTACATTATACTCTTTATTTACTTAGTGTAATATGTGGAGGTCTCACTCCATTTACTTGGTCTAATAACTTGCCATCTCTTCATGTCAAGGGTAAATCAAGTGTGCCGTTCGTTTGTTCATTCATTCATATAAATATTTATCCATGTATTTTTAAATGTTCTCAGATTGACACGTGAAGGGATGAATCAGAAATGGCCACAAACAGCTGCGGTGTGAATGCAGGGTTTGTAACATCAGTTTTAGATTGTCTCTTGTCATTGGCAGTCGTTACGCTGCAGGAGTGTGTGTGTGTGTGTGTGTGACACTGTTGCTCATTCAGAAGTTGCTAAGGTGTTCTGCGTGGTTGCTTGATGGTTTGTAAGTACTTTAAGTATAAAGTTTACAAGAAAGTAGACACCCACCTTACACTGCTCTTTTACACTAAACAAAATAGTTAAAAAATAAAGCTTCTGTCCATAAAGCTTGCAGAAGTTTATTATTTAAGTTTGGATCAGTTCGGGACCTGATTGTTATGGAGATATCAATTCAGTACAGCTGCTGGAAATCACTGTAGGTTCAGTTATTAATAATAGAAAGATGAATAAATCATTTTTCTGCCAAGTAATGGCAGGTATAAAAAGTATCCAATCAGATCAGTCGATTTATTGTGGAGATTCTGTTGTATGAAGGGTGTGAAAGAGCCTATCAAAGGTTTTACTCGACTCTTTTCTGTCAGGTTGTCGTGTGTGTGTGTGTGTGTGTGTGTGTGTGTGTGTGTAGTCTGGTCACTGTTGAGTGTTTGCATTCACACTCGCTCTGCAAAAGCTAAAAACAAATGTCAGCAGCATCTAATCCACTGGAGCCAGACTGTGTGTGTGTGTGTGTGTGTGTTCATTATTTCTGTTAATATAACACTAATAATCATTCATAAGCCAGTGGGTGTGTCCTGGATGAAACACAACAGCTGGAGTGGACATGCGTACAGAGTGATGTCAGAGGGGCCGTCTGACCGTTTGATACGAGCGTGTGTGTGTGTGTGTGTGTGGCATTACGTTGAGCAGTAGCAGGGAATCTGCAGCGAAATTGACCACCACATACTGTTAAATTAAGCACGCTTCAACCCTCACTTCAAAGAAAAACACACACACACACACACACAGTGTGCCATTGTTTAGAAATATGATTGGATTGATGGATGGAGTGATGAACGAGAGTGAGATAAAAGGAGACTGTGCTTGTGTACATATCTATAGTAACACATATCTAGAAAGTCTTTCATTCACACACACACACACACACACACACTCATACCCAGCTATCAGAATGTCTGTTAGATTTTTTTAAAGTTTTTTTTGAAGAAGTCTCTTGTGCTGGATTTACCAAGGCTAACACTTAAAGTACTATCTGTCTGTCTGTCTATCTATCTATCTATCTATCTATCTATCTATCTATCTATCTATCTATCTATCTATCTATCTATCTATCTATCTATCTGTCTGTCTTTCCATCTATCTATCTGTCTATCTGTCTATCTATCTATCTATCTATCTATCTATCTATCTATCTATCTATCTATCTATCTATCTATCTATCTGTCTGTCTTTCCATCTATCTGTCTGTCTATCTGTCTATCTATCTATCTATCTATCTATCTATCTATCTATTTGTCTGTCTGTCTTTCTATCTGTCTGTCTGTCTGTCTACTTGTCTGTCTGTCTGACTAATTGTCTGTCTGTCTGTCTGTCTGACTGTCTGTCTGTCTATCTATCTATCTGTCTGTCTGTCTGTCTGTCTGTCTGTCTATCTGTCTACTTGTCTGTCTGTCTGACTAATTGTCTGTCTGTCTGTCTGTCTGACTGTCTGTCTGTCTATCTATCTGTCTATCTATCTATATATCTGTCTGACTAATTGTCTGTCTGTCTATCTGTCTGTCTATCTATCTGTCTGTCTGTCTGTCTTTCTATCTGTCTGACTGTCTGTCTGTCTATCTGTCTGTCTGTATGTCTGTCTGTCTGTCTGTCTGTCTATCTGTCTGTTTGTCTGTCTGTCTATCTGTCTACTTGTCTGTCTGTCTGACTAATTGTCTGTCTGTCTGTCTGTCTGTCTGTCTGTCTGTCTGTCTGACTGTCTGTCTGTCTGTCTGTCTGTCTGTCTATCTATCTGTCTGTCTGTCTGTCTGTCTGTCTATCTGTCTACTTGTCTGTCTGTCTGACTAATTGTCTGTCTGTCTGTCTGTCTGACTATCTGTCTGTCTGTCTATCTATCTGTCTGTCTATCTGTCTACTTGTCTGTCTGTCTGACTAATTGTCTGTCTGTCTGTCTGACTGTCTGTCTGTCTGTCTATCTGTCTGTCTGTCTATCTGTCTACTTGTCTGTCTGTCTGACTAATTGTCTGTCTGTCTGTCTGTCTATCTATCTGTCTGTCTGTCTATATATCTTTCTGTCTATATGTCTATCTATCTATATGTCTATATATATCTGTCTGTCTATTTTATATGTCTGTCTGTTTATCTGTCTGTCTGTCTGTCTGTCTATGTAAAATGTTAAATGTAAGGCTTGTATTTTTGTTAAAGGACTCGTGTGAATTATTCTAAAAGTGTGTAAATCTATCCATATTGTCCATTTTAGATGACGTCTGATGTGTTTCTGATGTCAGTGCAGTGAGTGGAGGCTGGAGCGTTACGTGATCATGATATTGAAGCTCATACTCAACAGAACTCTACACAGCTCTTGATTGACATTAAGTGCCATACTGTAAACTGGGATTCTTTCTTTTATTAGTGAAACTAATCTCTCTCTCTCTGTGCTGAATGAGGGATGTTTGTTTTCTCCGTGTTTGTCCGCAGCTGCTCGTTTATGTGTCTTTTGATTAGATCACCAGTGTGAGTCAATATTCAGGACATCTTCTGTGTCTACAGCGTCTCTGTCCTGTGCTGTTCTGCATGCTGTCGCTGCACTGAGGCATTTCACAGTGTGTGTTCAGAGCCGTCGGCATCTTCGCTACACTCACACACACTCCTCAGAGTTAGAATTTCACCTCTCAGAGCCTTTCTCTCGCACACACACACACACAGTGTTTAACATCTACAGCCGTGAGTGTGACAGCGGGACAGATAGCAGATAAATCTAAAGGCCTCGGTAGGATTACGTTCCTAAGTGTGTTTCGGTTCTCCTGACAGCGTGTCCTAACCAGACACACACCACAAAGTTTTTAGTAACTAGTCATTTGTCTGTCCATGGTGAAAGTGAGAGTCGTTTCTCAGCGGTGTTGGTTCTGGAAGTGTTTTTCTGTTCAATTGCGCCACAGAAATAAGCTTCATAAGAAGTCTTTAATCGAGTATGAAACTAAGCAGTCGGGAAGGCACCAGAACTGATACCGTGAAGCGTGTAAAACTACTGATAGTCGTTGGTTGTACGTGTAAAAACAATAGCAAAGTTAGCATTTTAATCAACAGTACTTTTTTTGTTAAGCTTTTACCATATGTCTTGGAGTATCGCAATAATATCGTACATTCTCAGAAAAAAAGGTACAAAAGCTGTCACTGGGGCTGTACCTTTTCAAAAGGTACACTTTTGTCCATTTTAGGTGCTAATATGTACATTTTAGGGGCTAATAAGTACATGTTATGTGTTAATATGTATATTTTAGGTGTTAATATGTACATTTTAGGTGCTAATAAGTACATTTTATGTGTTAATATGTACATTTTAGGTGCTAATTACATTTTATGTGTTAATATGTAAATTTCAGAAGCTAATATGTCCATTTTAGGTCCAAATGTAGGTACTAATATGTACATTTTAGGTGCTAATATGTACCACTAAGGTACCAATATGCAGCCTTTGGATACAAAAGTTTACCTTTTGATAAGGTACAGCCCCAGTGACAGCTTTTGTACCTTTTTTTCTGAGAGTGTATCGTGAGTTCAGTATCGTGATGTGTATCGAATCGTGACATGAGGGTATCGTTACGCCCCTAGCCAAATATATTAGAAAGTGAGATTAGATTAGAAGTAAGGTTTGTTTTGCGAGTAGATTTTGGGTTATGGAGTGGTTGGTTCAAATAAATGCAAGATAGTCATATTCACGCTTTTAAATGCTTATTTCTTTCATGTTCATCAGGTCCAGCCCTTTCAACCCGATCGACTGAAGCGTTTACATGAAGTCTTTCCAATCCGATTGAGCCATCAAACTGATTATTTGGGCGGTCGCAGCTACTCGCACATCAACCGTCCACATTTGGCCTCTGAAGTACAGCAATATCTTGTGGTTATTATGAATCTGGCTCCAGGAATGTGATGTCATCCCGCCCCCCTCGCGTTGGGAATGCCCTCTCCCTGGGTCTCTTCCTTTTCCCAGCTTTCTGTCTCAGCAGGATATTTTCTCGCATTCATTTTAATTTTAGGCAACATGAATGAGGGTAATCAAGCTGGAATGCAGTGAAGTCACACACACACTGACCGCATCCCAATTAAATGAGGCCGAGAGATCATTATTGACCTCCTGCCCACCCCCTCTTCCACTTTTCTTTTCTTCCTGTGTCTTCTCCTCCCCTTTCTGTGCAACACGTTAGGCCTGAATAGAAGAGTAGAGTTGTGTTGTGTTGGAGTTGAGCGCTCGGTCTCTCACACACACACATTTTAGAGGGAAGCGTCCCCATGCTGTGTCACTGAAAACCCTCACAGTCTGAGCTGTCAATCAAACGCCGTTGCTCCCATATGCTGAACGTAAGGTATGACATCATCCCGCGCGGTACCAGCTCGCGAACGCGAAACTGTTTATAATCGGACCGGCCCAAACACTCGCTTATATCGAGCGCGACGTCGCCTCCATCGCTGTCGCCACAGAGATTCGTCAGTTTAATGCTGTTTACAAGGCTTACAGTGAAAGCTTCAGAAAGAATAAAGAGTAAATCTTCAAACAGGCAGCGCTAAACGAGCCCAGATTCTCGGCATCTGCTTCCAGTTAGAGACACTGAGCCAGAGAAACAAGAGATGAGTGACAACTCCGAGCTTTCATTCGCTTGTTTACTCTGACTGAACAACAGCGTTACTTTGAGCAAACTCAAATGAGTTAAAAGAAGTAATATTCACATTAGATGTTTACGTTTTCTGGACATATTGCCTATTTTTATATTTGTTTATTTAAAATATCGTATCGTTCAATCTCATCTGTCCATCTATCTATGTTTATGTCTGTCTGTCCATCCATGTATCTATATAACTCAACTAGTTTCTAGTTCTGTCTCCAGATACTCATATATTTGCAATAATTGGGTCTATATGGGTCTATTTTTATCATTTTAAAACTTGAATCTTTTATTTTTTTATTTTTAGTGAATTCTACTACGTCTGTTACGATACTAGTTTGAGGCAGTTGAGATGTATTCTTGATAATATTGGGAATTAATTTGCTAGAATGAAACTGATGGTTTAGCTACATCATTTCGTTTTACACTTATTATTTATTGCATAACAACAGAAGCTCACTCGTACAAATTTGAATATGAAAACCTAAATTCCAGGACGTTTATCTGTGTGTTCCCGTGCAGCGTCAGTGCGCCGCGCTCGTTCGCGCCCTCTAGCGGCCAATATGCGCCGTGACCCCGGCAGCTGAACCACAGAACCACAGAACCGCAGCCAGACAGTCTGCCACCGACACACACATCCACACATCCACAGACTGCTGGGGCCCTGCTTTACATGCCTCACACTCCTCATGTCATGAAGCCCACAGCTCACAGAGGGAGATCCCTCCAGCCTCTCCAATCACCACAGACGTTTAAAATAACACGCTTATTAAGAATATTAACCAATTTGAGCATTATTAAATAGTTATTAAAAAATGCTCAAGTTTAATGATGAATCAATGTGCATTCAAATATTTAAAAAAATATATTGTTAATGACTAAAGTTTTCGTGGATTTGAGGGTTTACTCGTTCACCTGTGATCCGCTCGGCTTCTGGATGATAGTGACGGTGGTGCTGAGTCTTCAGGCACCGTGAGAGGTGACACGTCTCTCTATGTGGCCTGTTGAAACACTTAATTGTGGCCGTTTATTTGGTGACCCCGAGAGTTCATGCGCGTTGGTTTCTGCCGGTGGCAAGAGCAAAGGTCGAAGCCGAATCCACAAACCTCCACACAAACCAGAGGCGCTTTAATGGACCAATTATTGGATTCCTAAGCACTTCACTTTGTTTTTCTTTTTCCTTGGGAAAAGTGATGTTGCCTGTGTGTGTGTGTGTGTGTGTGTGTGTGTGTGTGTGGCACAACTATCAGACTGCAAAAAAAATGGCTTTATTAGGGGAAAGAAAAGCATTAAAATAATTATTCTTTAAAATACACAATATGCATCATGTGCCAAAGCCCCCAGATGACCGATGCATCCAGCACAGAGTGTAATTTGAATGTGGTATGAATGAATTATAAGGTTTCCACTTGAACATTATTTGTGGAAGACCATCATAATAGGTGGGTTAAGTGTCACGGAATGTGCAAGATATGGAAAATCCCAAATGTGTGTTTTCTGGTTGCTGTTCTGTAGCAGCCTGTGATAAATCTAGAGCTGTTGTGGTGTGTGTGTGTTCTGCTGTCAGTCAGAGTGAGGGTTCTTGGTGAGCTGGCCCCGCGCACACACACACACACACACGTGCGCGCGCTCTTGGAGTTGAGGGGGGGAGGGAATGGGAGGGGATATTTAACTTGGGAAAGAGAGGAGTTCTCCTCCAGACGCGCTCATTCTCCTCTGTCCCAGATCAGGACCAGGCGAGTTTTCGGACGGATTTGTGACACCGCGGGGATATGAAGAACATGCAGTAGATAATATTCGCGGGAACGCGTGACGTGTATGACTGCGCGGAACTGTCAGGAGTCTGATTTTATACGGGACTAATGCCGAACTTGTTTTAGAAGTGCGCGGGGTGAGCTTCTGATTGCGCGTGGAGTTGTGCAGGATCTGTCCGCTCTGAGGAGAGACTCTCGTCCCGGGTCAGCAGCGCCGGTTCGGCGGGACGGACTGGAGCCTGTGCGCTCAGAGAGAGAGAGAGAGAGAGAGAGAGCGTAAAAATAACATTGGCTAAGACGCGCTCCATTCCGCGGGCGCGCTGACATTTCAAACGCCAGTTTGGGTGGCACCCGGCAACAGAACCCTAGCAGGCTGCAGAAACGGTGCCATCCCATCCTATCCCGTTGCCATGGTGACACGCCAACAGCTTCGCTAGAGGAAAGCCCGATGAGGATACGCTTTTGAACCTTTCGCACTTGGCACGCCTCACCTGAGCGAGTATCCCTGTGAAAGAAAGAAAGAAGAAGAAGAAGAAAAAAAAGAACAGCCCATGTCATTCCGGGCCACGCGGCCGTCTATTAAAAGATCTCGCTCGTGCTGTCGCTCGGACTATTTATGCACGAGGGCGCAGTGAGGGCCAACTCCACTCCGTAGACACACAGAAGACGAGTCATGGGCAGCATCACCCGCGCGCTCCCGCTACTACTGCTGCTCCTGTGCGCGCACGGCACCGCGGCCCAGCACTACCTGCGCCTGAGGCCCTCGCCCAGCGATACCCTGCCCGTCTCGGGTCTCATCGAGGAGCCCGACCCGGAGTACGACCCGCATGAGCAGGACCTCTCGGAGAAGACGCTGCGCAAGAAGCTGGGGAGCCACTTCGACCCCAACTTCATGTCCATCCACCTGCCCCCGCAGCTGAACTCCAGCGCGCCCCCGGACCTCCCGCGCATGCCCATGCCGCCCGAGCTCAAGAAGCTGGACCTCGCGGAGACGCCGTACGGCAGGCGCGTCAAGGTGGGCAAGAAGGCGCGGAGGAAGTTCCTGCAGTGGCTGTGGATGTACACGCACTGCCCGGTTTTGTACACCTGGAAGGACCTGGGCGCGCGCTTCTGGCCGCGCTACATCAAGGAGGGGAACTGCTTCAGCGAGCGCTCGTGCTCCTTCCCCGAGGGCATGTCCTGCAAGCCGGTCAAGTCGGTGACCAAGACCTTCCTGCGCTGGTACTGCCAGGGCTTCCTGAGGCAGAAGTTCTGCACGTGGATACCGGTGCAGTACCCGATCATCTCCGAGTGCAAGTGCTCGTGCTGAGCAGCGGGAGCTCGGGCGCATCGATTCTCAATGATTGCACTGTTTACCCACGGACAGGGATGTGTGACGCCACATAGCGAATCTATTTTTTTAAATATATATATATATATGTATATATACACGTACTATATATGTATACATATATATATGTGTATGTGTGTGTATAGCTTTTTAATTCAAAGTATATGACATATATGTACATATTTAAGTCAAGGGAAGAAGACGAAGAAGAATGCAGCTATTTTTATTAAAGGATCAGGACCATATATTCTCACGAGGAGCACTTCAGCTCGTGGTTATTTTTATGAAATTATTGCCAAGACGCAAGAGAGAACTTCACTTTCCTCACTGAACTCTATTTATAGAGACCGAAGATGAACACTACGTTGATGCCTATAGAAGTTTTGTACAAATATTAATATCAATAATGAAGATTTTTTTAAAAAAAGAGGCTGGTCTGAAAATTATACACGTGAACTCAGCCTTTTTTTTTCCTTTTGAAAATCATATAGTATTTTAGTAAAAAAACAAACAAATGTGTACGTTTTATTTATTGTTTTAACTGTTGTGAGTATGTATAGATAAAGAGAAGAGAATAGAATATACCAGAAATTCTACTTGAAAACTTCTAAAAATGAATTTAAGAGAATATTAATAATAATAATAATAAACATGTCAATGTAAATGCCATGGTTTTAGCAATAAAATCTGTTAAACTTGGACTGAGTGTGAAGGATCTGAGAAATTAAAAACATTGAATGTTGCAGAATGAATGCAGATCGTCCTCTCCTGTGAAATAACGCTGTGGAAACACTCGACGCGGGCCGCATGGAAACGCTGTGCGTAAAAGCGCGCTGATGTTAACACAGCGCTAAAATATGATGCAGCCATTTTCAAACACTGTCATTGGTGAAATAGAGCAGGGAGAGCCAGCAGCTCCTGGCGTACAGCTTCTGGAAAGGGGAAGAGGGAGAGAGAGAGGGGAGGGGGGCGAGTCTGAGAGACAGAAATCTGAGCCCGATTCTTGTCCAAAAGTCTCGGCGTGAGAAACACTGCAACCCCTCTACAATGACTGTGAACTGATGCTGACGGTACCAGACTGTTAATTAGTCAGCAAACACACTGTCTGCGAGTTCAAGAGATGCGAGACTCGTAACAGCGCGACTTCACGCGCACAGCGGCTCTGCGTGTTCCCGAGGCGCGCGCCTGTCACCGCGAGGGAAAGTGCGTGAGGTTATTGTGACAGATACACTGCTGCTGCTGCTGCTGCTGTGTTTTGGCGCAGAGTGGGGCCAGTTGTCAGCTCTGTTTCTTGATGATGTCTAGAGCTTTTTGGAGGAGGCTGAGAGTGTGTGCGTGTGTGTGTGTGACGCGCCGGCGCCACTCGGCCGCGCACTCTGGCGAGCGCAGAATAGATTGAACAGTAACCCTTTCAGCCTGTGTGTGTGAAAGCCAATCCCCGACAAACTAGCCCTCAAAACACACAGCCGTCAGACTGGCGGAGCACTTCAGCCTTCTGTGAGGAGGGAGGGGGGGTGTATTCATCATTAAAAATATGACCCAAGCTGGAGTGAATCAGGGAGTTCTTTCAGACCGAAGTTAAACACAATGTTTTCTGTCCTTGGCAGAGGCCAATGAGATACCAAATGAAGTAAATGCTCTAATGTGCAGTGTGTGTGCTTGGAAACAAAAGCAAAACAACTCACTTATCTGCAGGAATTACTGAAGAACCGACGGAGAAATGTCATAATCAATCATCTGCGTGTCTCTATATAGGAGAAAGCTTGTTATTTGATTTGTTAGATGCTGTGTGTGTGTGTGTGCTGGGGGAGGGGGGGGGGGGCGCTTCCATTAGTCTTGTGGGTGACATTCATACTGTGCTTTGGGGACCACCAACAGTTGCCTTTACTCATGGTGTGTGTGTGTGTGTGTGCGGTTACTACAGTCTGTGTGAGTCAAAGTATATGCACGTGGATCACAAAATCTGCTTCTTTTTTAATAGTGAGTGCAAGTGATATTGTTCTTAATTATTCTTATTCGTAAAACAGCTTTCCGAAGCAGAGCTGAGAATGTCCGCATCTTTATTTCCACATCCCAGATGACACAGCGACAAGGGAACGTCAAATTTGGAACATGGTAAATAAGATCTGATCTGAATCTGAATAAGATTTGAATCTGAATCTATCAAAGTGAATTCATATTTTGCTGGTCGGAGCAAACAAATGCAAGCATGCATGATTATTTACAACATTTATTTTTCCATGACCTCACAGCATCACACTGAGTGTCACTGTAAAAAATGCTGGGTTGTTTCAACCCAAAGTTGGGTCAAATATGGACAAACCCAAATGTTGGGTTAAAAATGTCATTTCAAATTTTAACTTTCACTTTCAACTGGTTTTTTTTTATTACATTTTTAACCCAACATTTGGGTTTTGTCCATATTTAACCCAAATCTGGGTTGAAACAACAACCCAACATTTTTTAGAGTGTATGCCTCAAAAGTAAATCAAATCACACTTCAGTTCACTCTCAGAAAATAATGTGTTGACCCCTAAAGGTTTATAGTAGTACCCCAGGGGAACATGCTATACTCTAAGGGACTAATATGCACCTTTTAGGAGTTGATTAAGAATGGTTTACCTCTAGTAAAAAATTATAAAAATCCACAATCAATTTGCAAGAAAAATGGTTCACAAAAAGTGCGTCCACACTTCCCTACTATATAGTACACTCTAAAAAATGCTGGGTTGTTTTAATCCAATTTTGGGTAAAATATGGACAAACCCAGCCATTGGGTTAAAAATGTAATTTAGAAATGTAACCCAATGACTGTTTGTCCATATTTTACCCAAAATTGAGTTAAAACAAACCCAGCAATTTTTAGAGTGTATTTGACGAGAGCAGTGTCTGGATTTACAGTGCTCATAAAAGAGTAGGGAAAAAGTACCAGGATGATCTACTTCTTCTGGTGAGAATCTGAAGTGTGATACGATGGACACTTTGCTGTCCCATGAGGCCACGGGAGACGATCTGTGAAGTGAAGTAATCATGATTTAACATAAATATGTACTCGAGAGAGCGTGATTTGGGACACAGTCGTAGTGTTAGTGAATATGTCATGTGATTCTCTACACCTGTGGTTCCTCTGAACTGGAGGAGAAATGACTTCATCCAGCCTAAAAAAACAGCCTTGACTTCAGCAACACGAGAAACTGATCTAAAACGTAATGAAATACTTTTACACAGAAATTGCTATTGGAAACGCGAGTAACATTAAAGGAGTAGTTCACTTTTAAAAAAACTTTTGCTGATAATTTACTCACCCCCATGTCATCCAAGATGTCCATGTCTTTCTTTCTTCAGTCGAAAAGAAATTAAGGTTTTTGATGAAAACATTCCAGGATTTTTCTCCATATAATGGACTTCAATGGGGACCAAACGGTTCAAGGACCAAATTAGAGTTTCAGTGCAAACTGCAAACTGTTCAAAGGGCTTTAAACGACACCAGACGATGAATAAGGGTCTTATCAAGCGAAACGATCACTCATTTTAAAAATAAATAACAAAGTTTGAGTTTTATAAGCTCAAATGGTCGCCTTGCTCTGTTCTGTGATGCGCGTTCGTGACTCTCCTGTTCGAACTCGTTCATCAAAATGAACAAATCTTTTTTCGAGTCATGACTCGAAGGGTCCTAGATAAGACCCTTATTCATCGTCTGGTGTCGTTTAAAGCCCTTTGAACAGTTTGCACTGAAACTGTCTTTTGGACCCCATTGAAGTCCATTATATGGAGAAAATCCTGGAATGTTTTCATCAAAAACCTTAATTTCTTTTTGACTGAAGAAAGAAAGACATGGACATCTGAATGTCTGTTGAGGAGCATCATAAGAAAGTGTTTGCAGATATTGCCTATTAAAACTTGAATCACTGCTAGTCGACATGTGGTTGCAAAGTTACTGGAGTGAAGTGATGAATGATGAAGAAAGGAGACATCAGCAGTTCAGACAAGCAGATTGATCTTATTCAAAGTGTCTAAATAAATAATTGTAAGGTTCCTGTGCTGCAGGACAGGTGGAATCAAAACTTTATTCACATGTAGACCAGTACAATATTGACAAAGCATTGACTTAATCAGCCCATACAGTAACGGATGCTCTACAGACAGATCCACTGGAGAGAGAGAGTTTATCCTGGCTGTGATGAGGACGAGACGACGCGACGTGTGTCGACTCTTGCTGTGTGATATTTAGTGCTGCAACAGAAGCCGATCTCATGTTCTCATGTCCAACGAGACGATTCAGACTATCCAGGGATCCTGTTGTGTTAGCAGGAGCAGAATAACCTTCATGTGGACGAGTACCCAAGAGAAAGATGAAGAACTCCAAAAATCAAACAAGTTTGGGGTCAGTAAGAACTTTTTTACTATCATACAGCAAAGATGCATCAAAAGTGACATTAAAGACATTTACAATGTTAATTTGCTGTTCTTTTGGACTTTCTATTCTTAAAAAATAGCTTCAAATATTCACATGTTCTTTTAAATTGCAATAATACTGAAGTTCACAATATTACTGCTTTTATGTATTGTTGTTATATCTTGGTGAGCAGAAGAGACTTATTTCAAAAACATACAAAAAAAAAAGCTTTAAACGATTGTATGAAATATCTGCAAATCAGTGAAAAAATGATATTTTTGTCCTATAAAGGATTACCGTATATTCTAACGCTGTTGTTTGCATGGATGCTTTCCATAGGGTCCAAACTGTAATCATTTAAAATGGGATTTGTGCATCTAATGCTCCAAAGTCAACTGTTCCCTATGAAGTGCTATCTATTATATCTGTGTCTGGCAGTCTCATGTGCTCTCCATGACGAGCATAACTCATAACTCTCACCACTTCTGTGACTTGAATGGTTAATATGTTTCATTTGCTCTTGATTCATCAAGTTTATTGGTTGTCAGTGGCCGTCTATTTCCTTTATGCATGCATAGATCATGTTCTGCTTCATGAAGAGAACATTTCAAATGCTGCACTGCCCTCTACTGGCTAACCTACACTCTTAGAAGAAATGGTTCTATTTAGAACCAGAAATGGTTCCATCTCCCGCTTCATATATGGAACTGCAAAATGGTTCTATATAGAACCATTTTTTTTTGGTAAAAGGTTCTATTGGCCAAGTATGGAACCCCAGGGTTCTATATAGAACCTAGAGGAAGCCTTTTTTTAAGAGTGTATAGAACCTTTTAGGGGTTCCAAATACGTAGCGCTGATAGAACCTTTTAAGGTTCTATATAGAACCTTTTCTTCTAAGAGTGTAGATTGCCACGATACATTATAAACACTATAGTAGTTATATTTATGTTAAATGATACGATTCATGAAGTGTGACAGAATCCCATAATTAAACAGAATATTCAGGTCTATATTAAAGGCCACATGCCCAGTACATCATCCTGATAAATATAAGTTGTTGTTTTAAGGAATTTAGACACTGAAAAAAATAATATGCTTTATCTAATCAATAAAATTGTGGCAACATATTACAATCAATATTAATTAAATTGTACAAATTAGAATTATTTAGAATGTTAATTTGATTAACTATTACTCAATTCTAATTTGTTCAATTTAATAAATAATATTGCTTGTAATCTTTTGCCACAAATTTATTGATTAGATAAAGCATATTCATTTTTACAGTGTATTTGATTGAAGTTTAAAAGGAAAGCGTAAATAATTACCGGTAGAGCATGAGACTGTAATATTTCCTCATTTCTTTCTTTATATCTTGCAGACGTATTGCTTATAGATGCACAGGTGACGTCATCATACGGCAGCATATCGTCTCCTCCGTTCCCGACACTGTTGGAGTGATGAGGTGAGACTCATCACTGTCTTTAAATGATGCATAATTATACATGTAACTACAAAATTTAACCTAACCCTAAATCAACCCCTATCCCTAAGTACATGTAGTTAATTATTTTTACTCGCACTTACACTGCAGCACAGACACCTTAAAATAAACCGCGCGTGTGTGTTAGAGAGAGAGAGAGAGATTTGGATGGATTTTTATGAACTGTGAGTGAGTATATATGTAATATTGTAATGGATTTTCAGCAGATGATAAACAGTATATACAGTTCTAAAAGAAAAATATAAACAATCTACCAATCAATTAAATTGCACTGTAATTAATGAATTGTATATAATTATAAACCTAACACGAGACACTTTCTGTGAACATATTTGAAGATCTGCCGTCATTGGCGACTTTTGTCCACATGCATGTCAGAGGGGTTTTAACTTGTTATGCAACACATTTTATAAAGTTTGAGGAACCGAATGATTTATGACTCGAGGTGTTTGAGACCAGCAAATGAAAGCAAACATTTGTGCAATCGCACTGACTCTTTAATCCCCTCAGATATCTCACAGCTCTGGTGTTAACGGGTTTACTACTTCCCCCTCCCACATGATAATGAAAGGTTAACGCACTCATGAATGACTCAATCCTGAAGTGTAAGAACGCTAAACAGGCAGCAGGGGGCGCCATTGACTCTACACAGGTTCCACACTGTCCTCACACACACACTCCTGTGAGCGGGGTTTCTGTCGATGGCACAGACAGATCGTCCTGAAAGGTTGGTATGAGTGTGTGAAGTGTTTGTGTGGGGGCAGGAGGAGACGGCTCTTTTATTTCTTGACCTCTCACACATGTGACACACTCATCAGAGTAAAACGCCACTGAACGGTGCCATAAATACCACAGGAATGTTGAGAAGCTTACACAGGCTTGAGAAACTCCCACACACGTCAACACACACACACACACATGGACGCTATTCATTGAGAAATTACTTTATTTTTCGGCACATTATGAAAAATATTTGGATTTTTGCTCTTGCCACATGCGTGATCCTAAATCTTCTGAGTGTGTGATCCGCACCAGTGGTACCAGTCCCCCTAAAGCCAACCACAGAAACCAGTTATACGTGCAATTATTCATTGTGTGTGAGCATGAAAGCGTGTGAGAGTTTTCTCTCCTCAGCACACAGAACTATGAAATTAACTATAAAACAAAGTATTTGAATGTGAATTCCCCAGTTGTGTGTCCCTTCAGTGTGGTTGTGTTGAACGGAGACCTTTTTTCTTCCCCAGTTCCAATCATTTTTTTCTTCAAGTTTTCTAGTCTGTGCCGCAGAGAAATATCAACAGAAGCGTGATGCTCCTGGAGGAATGGTGTCGTCTGAGGGTTGTGTTGCATAAATGAAAAATAGTTCTGCTCTCGGCTGATCAGATTGTGAGGAGAAGTTTCTGCTTTCTCCTTTTTTTGCAAGCCAGATTTATTAAAGGGATAATTCACCCCCAAAATAAACCCGTCATTCCATACATCTGATTTTCATTCTTCTGTCAAACACACAAGATGTTAGACAGAATCTCTAAGCTGCTATTTTCCATTAAATTAAAGGATTAGTTCACTTTTAAAAAACCTTTTGCTGATATTTACTCACCCCCATGTCATTCTTTCTTCAGTCGAAAAGAAATGAAGGTTTTTGATGAAAACATTCCAGGATTTTTCTCCATATAATGGACTTCAATGGGGACCAAACGGTTCAAGGTCCAAATGAAAGTTTCAGTACAAACTGCAAACTGTTCAAAGGGCTTTAAATGATTCTAGACGATGAATAAGGGTCTTATCAAGCGAAACGATCGCTCATTTAATAAATAAATAACAAAGTTTAAGTTTTATAAGCTCAAATGCTCGCCTTGCTCTGTTCTGTGATGCGCGTTCGTGACTCTCCTGTTTGAACTCGTTCATCAAAATGAACGAATCTTTTTTCGAATCATTTGGTTAATTCAACGAACGAAATGAACGAATTGACTCGGGAAAAGATTAGTTCATTTTGATGAACGAGTCTGAACAGGAGAGTCACGAACGATCATCACAGAACAGAGCAAGGTTGAGCATTTGTGCTTATAAAACTTAAACTTTTTAATTTATTTTTTAAATAAGCGATCGTTTCGCTTGATAAGACCCTTATTCATCGTCTGGTGTCGTTTAAAACCCTTTGAAGCTGCACTGAAACTGTTTTTTGGACCTTGAACCGTTTGGACCCCATTGAAGTCCATTATATGGAGAAAAACCTTAATTTCTTTTCGACTGAAGAAAGAAAGACGTGGACATCTTGGATGACATGGGGGTGAGTAAATTATCAGAAAAAGTTTTTTTAGAAGTGAACTACTCCTTTAAATCATGTCATGTGAGGATATTCCCCTCCACAGCTTTAATCTGATGTGTGCGATGCAGAACCAATGACTTTTGGCTTTATTGATCATCTTCATCCTCTAATTTGAATATAAGATGAAAAGATATCTTCTGTCTTCCACAGATAAAAGTACATCATAGTAGGATTTTCATCAGTTGATATAGTTGAAATATTGGATAATATTTGCAGTTTCCTGGCGTTCTCACTGGTGTCCACAACACACACACTCGGATCTGGAGGATGGCCAGAATGATGGCGGTTCCACATCTCTTTAATGATGTCCTCTTCTGTGCTTTGAGGTGGTGTAATCACTGTTTTGGAAAGTTCCCGGGCTAGTATTTCCAGAACGCTGTCTTGATCTGTTGAGAATGTTCTCGTGATGAATGTTTCCTCAGAGATGCGCAGAATAATGTTAAATGTCTGAAATGTGCAAGTCGTTCTTTATCCTGATGAGAAGAGTATGTTGCTTGATAATTAATTCAAGAGTATGAAAACAAGAGAACTTTGTGTTGATCATGAGCTGCATGATGTTTGTTTTAATAAGTAAAGTGTATTTTATTTATTTATAAATATTATCACCTATTTGGGGTTCCAACACTAATATAGAAGGAGCTTGATCACGTGATGTTCACACAGGATGAGTGCGATTCATCCTCATGTGTTTTAGGTTCAGTTCAGGAATTCAGTGATGTATCACGATTTCCAACTCGGACGGTGCGTGGTGATTATAATAATTTATCTGTTTTGGACACACACACACACACACACACACACACACACACACACACACACACACACACACACACACTGCATCTGCCTTGAGTTTGTTCCGTGTTCTCATTACGCGCTCCATCTGGATTCTTCATCTCAAACACGCCGATTGTTTTCGAAGATTTACCGGAATCAAAAACTCTTGAATGACTCCATGAGATAGTATCGTGGAATAAATAAACATTAGTGTGGCAATTGAGCGCCGGAACATCAGCAGAGCAATAACGCGCATGCGCAAAGCCGTCTGAAGCTGCCAGAGGGTGCGATGGTTCGAGTCTGACCTCCTCACCCGCTTCACCACGCAAAGCAAAAGGTCGAGCGAGTAAAAGTTACTAGTTGTTTCTCAGGGATTTAAAACGTCTCAGTATTAAAGGGACCGTTCACCCAATGAAAAATATATCATCATTTACGGATCCACAAGTTGTTCCAAACCTGTACTTATTCATTTGTTTTTCCTGCTGAACACAAAAGGAGATGTTTTGGTGATCAGATGGTTGATGGGAACTATACACCTTATTCAGAGCAGCACCATGACAGGTATGAAAGTGAGGCTGTGAGGGATAGACTTACCGTGTTTCCAATGGCATCCGCTGTAAAAAGCTGAATAAAACTGCTATACTTACAATTTTCCACAGCTTACATTGTCGGGAGTTTTTTGTCAACTGAAATTTCTTGGAAAGATATTTTTTCAGTGTTTCATGAGCAGAACAATCCGAAAACACATTAAATAACAGTACAGCCCATTGAAGAGATGCATGACTATCCCTCACAGCCTCGCTTTCATTCTCATTAAAAATCAAAGATGGCGCTGCCGTGAATAAGGCGTATTGACCATAGTATTACAAAAATACTGTGGGGTTCATCAACTTTTTAGTCACCGATATTCTTCAAAATATCAAAGACATTCATACAGGTTTGAAATAACTTTGTGGATCAGTAAATTATGACAGAATAAAAAATGTGGGTGAACATCCCATTAGACAATTTAGTAAGGTATTTTCACTAGTTGAAAAATAGACGCGTTAAGTCTGAAAAGATGAGTAACTTAGCTAGCCTACTATATAGGTTTTTATATCAATAAAATAAAAAAACCGTTTTGTTTAAAATATAATTAACGGTTAGCTGACTGTGAATGTACAGCCAAAGTAGTTTGCGCGAGACGAACCTGACTGACTACGCCTTGAAAATTACATTTCACGTGTAATATTTCACAGATTCTCTGTAACGCCGAAATCCCACCTCTAAAAGTGTACAATTCGCATAGTGCTAGACCCCCGACCACACACGGCGTCTCCAAACCAAGTTACCGACCTAGACAGCACCATAGGTGCCTGTACATTCATGTGTGTGTGTGTGTGTGTTACAGGCGCGAAACGGTCGACAGGCGCATCTGAAGATGCTAATATTGCATCTCTTGTATGATAAATTGCTTGTTTATCGTTTATAAGTCGGGTAAAAACACATGTGAAACAAAAATCCCGTTCCTCAGCCACTATGATGCTCAAAAAAATGCAGTACGAGACTCTGCCAGATGTAACCCACGACCACCCACTGGACGCGACTGAAAACAAAGTTTTCGAACAAAAAAACAGCATTTTTGTGGCATAATTGGCTAGCGTGAATCCACAAAATCCTGTGTGCTCATTTGACGGGCAAAGATGTTGCACTATTACCCAAAACACCACGCGCCCCCGCATATGATGCCCAAAAATGCCGTCAGGGTAGGCGGCGTACTAGGGTTTGAAACTGAGCCTCCCTCTCTAATGCAGTTTTGTGTCTGCAATTGTGTGTGTTTGAGGGGGGCTCGGTCGAGTTTCTCACCTTGGCTCTCTCTCCGTCACCCCTCCTCTCTCTCTCTCTCTCTCTCTCTCTCTCTCTCTCTCTCTCTCTCTCTCTCTCTCAGTGCGCGAGCGTGTGTCAGTGTGTGTCTGTCTCATGAACGGAACTGACCGCTGCTGGATCTGTTAGTAACATTCATTCAGCAACACACAACGGGACTAAACCAATCGATCTGGATTTATTTCCACACACCCGCTCTTGAATGAGGTTTAGAGGTTCAGACGGGATTCACAGATTCATTCAGGGTGAGTTATCAACACATCTCAAGTGCATCATGTGCATTTTGTGTATATGTAGTATAGTTAAGCATGTGATTTGTTAAGTCAGGTGAGTGATCACAACCAGCTAATTACATGGAGTGTTTTACATTAGGAAAATTCAGCTTACCATTGTTCCCCATACACACTACATACTCTTAGTGATTGTTAGCCTACTACAGTAAATCTTTGTTGGTGTGATATTAATTTAAACTTTATAAATTGATTTGACTCTTTTTCTGAATTTCAAATGCACTGGATGATATTTAATCAACCAGTGTTCATTAATTGTATTTCTATAGTTATGAATAATATAGATTAAACACTAATGAGTGCAGCTCATATTCTCTGACAGGTGAGCGAGACTTTCTCTCTTTTTTTTAATGGTGATTTACCAGAGCGCTCCAAACCGGGTTTCCTTTCCCGGTCCACAAGCGATGCCAAGCAAAGCAAAGCAAAGCAACTCTTCGCGAGTCTTCTTAGGTATGCGTGACACCGTCAAGATTTCTGCTTCCCCTGATGGACGTGGCACACACACGTTTGTGTGTGTGTTTGTGTGGATTCCTGTGATTTTTATTGCAGTGAAGCCCCTCTCTGGTTTCCCTGAGGTCACAGATGAACTGTAGAGTTAAACTTTGGGAAAAACATTTACGCCAGCTCGGTTTACTGGTCCTGCCCACTGCTGGCCCTCAAGAAAAGAGGAAAAAACCTGACGTTTCAAGAGCTGTCAAAACCAAAAGCTCTGTGTTTACCAGGAAAGTCAAAGGTGGTTTGATTCGTGACCAACTACATCTCTATGCCACCAAAACTCTGTCATCGTTTACTCGTCCTCATGTTGTGCAACACAAAAGGAGATATTTAGCACAATGTTTCTGCTCTTCTTTTCCATACAATGAGTCAAATCTACAAAAAGCTCAATGCAAGTCTTCTGAAACTTCACCAGAGGAACGCACTACGTCATTTTTTTTTCATTGAAAAGCTTCCCTACTGTCATAGCTCTTAAATCTTATTTGCATTCGCGCATATTTAAATGTTTATGAATACCATTAGTTCTCACAGGTGAGGTCATGTGACGATTAATCGCATCCAAAATAAAAGTTTTTGTTTATATAATATATGTGGGTGCACTGTGTATAATTATTTTCTATATATATAAATACACACACACACACATGCATGTATATATAAGAAAAAAATATTATTTATATATAAAATATTTATATTTATATATGTAATATAAACTATATATACATGAAAATATTTCTTAAATATATACAAGCATGTGTGTTTATTTATATTTATAAAATAATTACACACAGTGCACCCACATATATTATATAAACACAAACTTTTATTTTGGATGCGATTAATCGTTTGACAGCCCTAGTTAAAATGTTTTGGTTTAATGAAAAAGATGTCATTTTAATTCAGAAGACTTGGTCTAGACTACTTTATTATATACTGGAGTTTTTTTTAGTCACCATATGCGTTCATTGTATGAAAAGAGCAGCTTGGACACTCTCCTAAACATCTCCTTTTGTATCCCACAGAAGGACGATATTTAATTCCCACGATATGAGTAAATTCTACAAATTTCTATTTTTTGGGTGAGCTATTCCTTCCTTTAATTGGCACGTCTCATACTCTTCTGTGATGATGCACTGAATGCATATGATGTGTGCCGAGTGTGATTTTGGGTCCCACTCCTGTTTTAGCGTTATGTTCCTGTTCTCCTGCGTTTTAAGACATAATTGGGCCGTATTTTCAGCGCTGGGCAACATTAGAGCGTTTCAACTTCAGTGAAAGGTTTGGATCTGACACAGCCTTGGCTCGGTCCACCTTAGCAGCTAAAGTCAACATGGCCTATATTTCACTCTCCTCCTCTTCCAGCACAGGAAGCTTCATCTCTCTCTCTGTGTGTGTGTGTGTGTGTGCATGACACCCTTTTCTCTTTTGTCGCCAATAAAAAAAGCCCCTCCACTAACTTTAAGCTGAACCTACCTCTTGAGTCTTGATCTTTCAAGATAAAAGAGTTCTAAAACTTTCCAATGTCCGACAGATTAATACATTTGTGCATAATGCATATGACCATCCATATTTCATAATGTAAAGATTAAAATGTGGGAAACGTACACAGGTAACCACAAAATGATGGTTTAAGTACACTAGAGTCGATCTTTAAATATTTTTGTGTGTATGAAGCATGTGTGATGTGACCTCTTTAAGAGTTGTGCATGGCTCCTGCTTTTGTCTGTCTGTTTATGCATGTGATTTTAAGCATGTCAAGAGGTCAGGGGTCATAAAATAGCAGGTGACAGCCGTAAAAGTGTAATTGTGGGAGTGTGTGCGCTTGTAGTTCTATGCCGTGCAACTCCTGCGCTGTAACTTTTGGGGTGTGCCTAAACACACACACACACACACACACAGAGTGTGTCCAGTCGGAGAGCGGCGTTAAATGATTCAATCTGTTGTAGCCTTGGCACCTTAAGACTTTGTGTGTGTGTGTGTGTGTGTGTGAGTGGTGCACAAAATGTGTTTGTCAGTATTTGAACACTTCATAAAATTATTTGTGGTTTCCCTCCTGAGTTCAAAGCTGGTGATGCCTAGCGGTGAAATTTTTGTTGTCAACTGGAAAAAGATGTGTGTGTGTTTATGTGTGAGTTTGCATGTTATTTTACACAACACCCATGCATTAAACCCCCAACACCACCCTAAACCACACACAAGTTTGCATATATATATATATATATATATATATATATATATATATATATATATATTTAAATGAGGACATACCTATTGTTTTTATATATATATTTTTTATAAATATACTAGGGCTGTGCAAAAGTTAATTGCGATTAATCGCATCCAAAATAAAAGTCTGTGTTTACATAATATAGTTGTGTGTGCTGTATATAATTATTTTGTATATATAAATACCTATGCACGCATGTATATATTTAAGAATTATTTGCGCTTAAATTCTGTATATATTTATAAATAAATAATCTATATTATATAAATATAAATATTTTATATATGAATAACACATTTTCTTAAATATATACATGCATGTGTGTTTATTTATATATACAAAATAATTATATACAGCACACACAAATATATTATGTAAACACAGACTTTTATTTTGGATGCGATTAATCGCAATTAATTTTTGCACAGCCCTAAAATATACACTTCTGTTATATTTGGACGTCTCTAAAGAAAGGTTTTGCAACCTCTGAACTGTGAAGCAACACTCGATGTATTACTGCACAGGTCCTCAAAAAATCTTCAAATTATTTTCAAATCAGCCGGTGGTCATGTGTGTGTGTGTGTGGTTAAGGATCAGGTTCTGCTGTTTTAGTAAGGGCTGGGTTTGGTCCGTGTGTGTGAAGGAAGGGTCTGGTCGCGCTGGCTGCATTCTTTCACCAGGCAGATTTCTTTCCACTCGCACATTAGTAGTCATGCTTTTAACTTGTCTTTTTGCTGTATTATTATGACTTGCATCAGTTTTGCTTCCTATATTCTTCCAATAATGTCCTGTTGTTACTTTATTAAGTGATCAGATGCTCCATTTCACCTGCTGAATCACACCAGACCACAGGTGAAAAACAAATCCTAGACTCGCATTTGTGGACGGACCCGAGACTCGATGAAACACAACAGAGCAGTTCTATTAATAGTTATCAACACTAATGCGTGTAAAATCAGCACCGATCCTCCATTTTCTTTGGATTGATTCATGTTGACAGCAAACATGCCTCTCTGTCATATCTTGTTATTGCAATCTTTAAGTTCTTAAAGGAAAATTGCTATTGAAGAAGGGAGTCAGATGAAGAGCACGCGTGATTATTCTCCTGATTAGTTTGTCCAGACCGATTCGTCTCTCTTCTTAACATGAAACCGCATGCGCAACTCATTTTACTCCCATAATGTGATTATGTTTCCAAATGAAAGAGGATATTATTTAGTAAGAGAATTGTCTCCATCGGAAATTGACCGAGAAGTGGATTTCATTATTTATTTACTATTATAGTTTTTTTGTATTTAATTTTGTATTTTTTTATTTATTTTAATTAAATCTTTTTTTGCGCTTTTTTTCATTTTTATTAGTTTTTTTTTTTAAATATTACTATTTATAGTATGTACATTTAATTTATTTTTACTAGATTTAGTTGAGTTTTATTTCCTGGTTTACTACTTCTACTTAAACTAAAAATAGAAACGGAAAATATTCATCTATTTTTTTTTTTTTGTAGAAATATTTAATATTTATATTTTATTTCACCTTTGTTTCAGTTAACTTTTTTTGTTTTTTTAAAAAATTTAGTTAACAATGATATCCCTGGATTTGAATGTGAGTTTGCTAAAGAAATGTTTAAATATTTACTCGGTTTTTATTAGTTAACATTATCCATCATGCAGCCAAGTTATTATAATTTGAATAATTTGAAGAACGATTATAAAGACAGATGTTATCTTAATACTGGGATTTAAGAAAGTATTTTAGCATGAAATAGTATAAATAGCATGAATTGTCATCTGAGCTTGTGCACTTGTGTTATGTGTGTGTGTGTGTGTATCAGTTCTGATAAATGCTCATAAACATAGACACTCTCTCTCACACACACACAAACACACACACACACACACACTTGGTGGAGAGTCTCAACTCTCCATATTTAGTCATTCTGTAAGAGACGTCCATTCTTCATTATGATCCATCTCTCTCTCTCTCTCTCTCTCTCATATATATATTTAATCTCTACTTTGACGTCCTTCATCTTCAGCCACTATCTATCTTTTCCATCCTCCCACATATCGTCCCTTTCCTCAGTTCTGTCCATATTTGTCCCTCTTTTTGTCTCAAACCTTTCACCTATTTCTGTCTCATGCTCTTGATGTGTGTGTGTGTGTGTGTGTGTGTGTGTGTGAATCAGAGGCATGTGTATTTTTTCCTCCGAATCAGACAGATCCGTCAGTAAATGATGTTGTGGTGAGGACACACACACTGTGTAAACACAAAAAGACCACACAATCAGAATATGTGTGTATACATACAATGGGGAAACGTCTCTAAAACCGCACTGACATTATTTTTTCATTTAATTCAGGAAAATAAGTCTTTTTTAATAAGTTTTAGGACTTGAAATTGTGAAATTGTAGCTTTTCTGTAGCTCAGAGTATATATATATATATATATAGAAATTTATTTTGTCAATATTGTGTAAAAAAATAGATAATTTTCTTATTTGTATTATCTGTAGGCCCTATATTGGGAATATATTGTGGGAAAAGTTAAATTTTTGTCAAGTTACAACATTGTCAAATAATGCAGGAGAGCTTGATCATTAGGTTTTTCATGATGACATCACAGTCTTATTGTTTTTATGTCGATAACTTACATTTCTGAACTGAATTAGAAAAGACTGCATCAGTAGTGGTCTTAGACCCTTATACGTGTACGTCTGCGTGTTTATGCTAGAGTGATCGAGCGAGATAGGGGTGAGAGAGTTCGACTGACAGCGTGAGGGTCAAATAATGAGCTTAATTCTCTGTTGGGTGTTTGATGATGTGTGACTGAAGAGATGTGTGTGTGGAGAGAGAGAGATGTGTGAATATGGCAGAAACAGAGAGAAAAAAAGGATCATTTTAGGGCTTGTGTCTTCAAATATCTAACAAATGCTCTACAATTTTCTTCACAAACACACTACTGTCAGGCTTTAGAGCTTCAAAATACTAATACTATCATTTGCTAGCCCAAAAACTCGAACAAGGACACAAAAGCGCCATAAAAATGTAATTAAAGTAGCATTGTGGATTATTGATTAGTGAATCAACCGAATCATTGGAAAGATTCGACTCAAAAAGATGATTCATGAATCGGACATGTCTGATACTCAACATTGTCAGAAGATTTGTTTCTCACACATAGCTATGTGCTTTTGTGTGCGCTTTTTGATGCCCGACAGCTTCATTGTAGTCGCATGGGAAGAGCATGATGCAGTAACAGCTGTGACGTGAAATCCGAGTTTTCAGCACAATAATAATGATGAATTTCTCTGGCTTGCGTTGAAATGAAGTATAGTTTTGATAGAATCCAGCAGATGTGTATAACGTGCTTTTACAGTCATTATTTGAGGGTCCGGCCGTACCGTTGCAAAGGGGCCCGAGCACAGAGAGCCGCATTGATATTCACATCACACACACACACTGACAGGTCCTAAGAGAGGAGTTTTACTCTGGTTTCATGGTTCATTGCTCTTTGTAGTGCTGTAGAAGTGTGATTGGGCTCAGATACACGCTCATGTCAAACTGTTTCTCATTAACTCTAAACAGCGTGCGGATCTCATCAGATTCCCCCCCGGCAGATCATATGTGCGTCGACCTGCGGATCCGAGCATCAGGAGAGTTTGAGAGTATCCAGTTTTATACGTTCGGTGTCCGTCCGGATCATGGCTCGTGGGATGTGGAGCGGACTGTGACCGCAGGTTCCTCCAGCAGTTGAGGTAGTACGCTTTCTTTGTTTTAAAACACGATCACCATTTCATAGAAAAGCAGCAACATTATATTAAACGCTCTCATTCAAATCCCCAAACAGCCCCACGAAAACATTCGGAATCTCAGCGTGTGTTTACCAAGACCGAATTAACCCATCTGCGGTGTATTTCTGCATCCTAAAATGGCTCTTTGGGTTGAAATGCCTATTAATGAGTGTTTCTAAACACACTTGCACAAGCATCAGTGCTATTGTTGCTCATTCCTTTAACTCTTCCAGTTCAGTGTGTGCATCGTCCAGAAGTGATCACACTTGCTGAACCATAAAAGGTGCATTTCTAGACACTTTTGGTTTGGGTCTGAAAGCAACCACCCTAGAAACCGCGTATAGCAGAACACTAAAATCTCATTAGGACACCTTTGCGACGCTCAGCCGGCACACTAGCATCATGGCAGCACATTTTACAAGTGATTGCAAATATTTCCAGATTTAAAACTACTAAACAACTTAAATATCAAGTACTTACTGTATTTGATTTACTGCAGTGAGTACAAACCAACCATCTAGCCCCTATTATTAAGTGACAGCTTAATTTAGCTGAATACTGTACTCTGGGATATTTTTCTTATTTGTTTATTGATTTTTAAATGTAAGTTGCATTATATAAAGGTTAAGCTCCATTTTTTCTGACCATCTATTGGAAAAATAAGTTTCTTTTTAGGCTCTGTTTGGTATTAAAGGAGTGGTTCACTTTTAAAAAATCTTTTGCTGATAATTTACTCACCCCCATGTCATCCAAGATGTCCACGTCTTTCTTTCTTCAGTCAAAAGGAAATTAAGGTTTTTGATGAAAACATTCCAGGATTTTCTCCATATAATGGAGTTCATTGGGAACCAAACGGTTCAAGGTCCAAATGAGAGTTTCAGTGCAGCTTCAAAGGGCTTTAAACGACACCAGACGATGAATAAGGGTCTTATCGAGGACCCTTCGAGTCATGACTCGAAAAAAGATTTGTTCATTTTGATGAACGAGTTTGAACATGGAGAGTCACGAACGAGCATCGCAGAACAGAGCAAGGCGAGCATTTGAGCTTATAAAACTTAAACTTTTGTTATTTATTTATTAAATGAGCGATCGTTTCGCAAGATAAGACCCTTATTCATCGTCTGGAATCGTTTAAAGCCCTTTGAAGCTGCACTGAAACTCTCATTTGGACTTTGAAGTGTTTGGTTCCCATTGAAGTCCATTATATGGAGAAAATCCTGGAATGTTTTCATCAAAAACCTTAATTTCTTTTCGACTGAAGAAAGAAAGACATGGACATCTTGGATGACATCGGGGTGAGTAAATTATCAGCAAAAGTTTTTTAAAAAGTGAACTACTCCTTTAACAGGCCTCTTTAATGCTGTGGTATCATTGTAATACCATTCATTTTTGGACATGGTCGTTTAGAGGACTATATAAATCTTTACGATGAGTGAAAATAAGTGATTTACTGAGTTTAGTTTGATTTATTAACATTGTGTTGCCGTTCCGTTTCCAGACGCACACTGCCGAGGGTTGATTCCAGGAAAGTCGTCTATCTACTGGACGTTTTCTGGCTGGAGTTGTCGTTCTGAGATATCACACGTACGCCAGACCCCGCCAGCCCCAGGAGACGCGACGACCATATTTGTTTATTTGACTTCCCCCTCTCGAACCCATCCATCTGGATACGCTTCTCCCCATCCCATATTCATCATTCTCTCCCGCGGCATCATGTGGAGTTTAAGGAACTTGCTTTCTCTGCTAACTGTGTTTCAAGCCTCGAGCCACAGTCCCAACCCATTCGCTGGGCCTCAAGCGACACCGACGGACCCCTGCTACGACGAGACGGGCGCCGCCCGCCGATGTATCCCCGAGTTCATCAACGCGGCGTTCGGTCAGGAGGTCGGCGTGTCGAGTGTCTGCGGGCGGCCGGCGTCTCGCTCGTGCAGTTTCGTTGAACGCGACGACCGTCCCGCCGTGCGCTCGTGCCAAGTCTGCGACGCATCGGACCCTCGCAACGCACACCCTCCCAACTACCTCACCGACCTAAACTCGGCCCACAACCTCACGTGCTGGCAGTCGGAGAACCTGCAGGGCTCGCCGCTCAACGTGACGCTCACACTGTCGCTCGGGAAGAAGTTTGAAATCACGTACGTCAGCCTGCAGTTCTGTTCCCCTCGTCCCGAATCCCTGGCCATCTATAAGAGCATGGACTACGGCCGCACTTGGACGCCCTACCAGTTCTACTCGTCGCAGTGCCGTCGCATGTACAACCGACCCAACAAAGCGGCGATCACCAAGCAGAACGAGCAGGAGGCTTTGTGCACGGACGGACACACTGACCTCTACCCGCTTTCCGGCGGCCTTATCGCTTTCAGCACGTTAGACGGACGCCCGTCAGGGAAGGACTTCGACTCGAGTCCCGTTCTACAGGACTGGGTTACGGTCACCGATATCCGTGTGGTCTTCAGTCGCCCGCATCACCCCAGAGCGCTGCCCATGTCGGGACGCGAGAGCGAAGACCCGCTCGGGCCGCCCGCTACGTATTATTACGCGGTTGGCGACTTCCAAGTGGGCGGGAGGTGTAAATGTAACGGCCACGCCTCCAGGTGTGTGCGGGAGAAGGAAGGAAAGCTGGTGTGCGAATGCAAACACAACACAGAGGGTCCGGAGTGTGACCGCTGCAAACCGTTTCACTACGACCGGCCTTGGCAACGCGCCACCGCGAAAGAAGCCAACGAGTGTTTACGTAAGTTTAAATGTTGTTCAATCCTCATTAGCTATTCCAAAACTTTGTTGACCACAGGCATCATAAACGCACCTAGTAAGATTAGTCAAGTTTTATATGATGCAGATTGTGTCATTATTAAGCTCAATTAGTCCAAAATAGTTTTGAATATTAAAGGAGTAGTTCACTTTTGAAAAAACTTTTGCTGATAATTTACTCACCCCCATGTCATCCAATATGTCCATGTCTTTCTTTCCTCAGTCGAAAAGAAATTAAGGTTTTTGGTGAAAACATTCCAGGATTTTCTCCATATAATGGACTTCAATGGGGTCCAAACGGTTCAAGGTCCAAATGAGAGTTTCAGTGCAGCTTCAAAGGGCTTTAAACGATTCCAGGCGATGAATAAGGGTCTTATCATGCGAAACGATCGGTTATTTCAAAACTTATTCCAAAAATGTAACTTCTAAGGACAAATGCTAGCCTTGCTCTATTCTGTGAGGTGCGTTTGTAACGTCACGTAATACGTAATTACGTTCAAAAGGTCACGGGCGACGTAGCCGGAAGTATAGAGTCAGTGTTTACAAGTTGAACGCATAGGTTGAACGTGCAAACTAACTCAAACGGCGTTTACGATAAAAGGAATTAAAAGGTAAAACAACGATGTCGGACGATTTTGATTCTGTACTTCCGGCTACGTCGCCCGTGACCTTTTGAACGTAATTACGTATTACGTGACGTTACAAACGCGCCTCGCAGAATGGAGCAAGGCTAGCATTTGTCCTTAGAAAAGTTACATTTTTGGAATAAGTTTTGAAATAACCGATCGTTTCGCATGATAAGACCCTTATTCATCGCCTGGTGTTGTTTAAAGCCCTTTGAAGCTGCATCTGAAACTGTCTTTTGGACCTTGAACCGTCTGGTTCCCATTGAAGTCCATTATATGGAGAAAAATCCTGGAATGTTTTCATTAAAAACCTTAATTTTTTTTTCGACTGAGGAAAGAAAGACATGGACATCTTGGATGACATGGGGGTGAGTAAATTATCAGCAAAAGTTTTTTTCAAAAGTGAACTACTCCTTTAAGTGTCTTTTTGAACTTCAACTTATAGCGATAACGATAAACATATTCTCATACGTCCACACCACAGATATAACGCTAACGACACAGAGGAACGATTCAGGGGTGCGTTTCCCGAAAGCATCGTTAGCCAACTATGTTCGTCGTTACCAATAGAGTTCAATGGAAATTGCGACCAACTTGCGACCATAGTTGGCTAACAATGCTTTCGGGAAACGCACCCCTGAACCATTTTTTTCAGCTGATGAATGATAGAAATAGTGACAGCCAATCAGAATCCACTCGGCTAGCCTATTTTTAGGCACTGTGAATTTTAAAATGGAAAAATATCGAAACTCTTAGGTCATTTTTTTTTTTTTTTTTTTTTTGAGAAATGCTAATAGTCTTGTCCACTTCAATGATGTATGCTAAGCTATGCTAAAAGTGGTACCGCCAGAACCGGAGATCGGCTGATCAATAACGGTAAAACTCAACAGAGTTGTACAATGATTCCAAAAAAAAGTGGAGTATCCCTTTAATGAGCTAGTTTTTCTGTTTGTAACATCAAGTCAACAGATAATAACACTGAATTTATGAAATTATCATTCCACACTGTTAATACTCCAATAAGACCCTCCCTAAGAGCTAGAGCATTTAAAGCAGCAGACACGCTATAATAAGCTTTAACGTGCGTTGGTGTGGACACTAATGTAGTTATCAGTATCTTTATAGCTATATAGCATAGAATGATTTGTACTATCTTCAAATGCAGTTCAGCAAACTCAACCGTCCAAACTACTGAAAAAAATTGTGATTATTGAAATCATGACTCACTAAAGTTGGACTGTAGTAAGTAATGATGTGATTCTCTTAAGTACACATTGTCTATATTTTTTGCTACATTTTAGTATTGAATGAAATGTTATGCTACATATCACTCGGCCAATTAAATTCAAGGACTGGAGCAGTTAATCAGCATTTTATTCAATACCTGCCGTTCTGAATGGACTTTCCCACTGGCTTTCCTCTGTGCTGCACTTTAGATTTGCATCAAATTTGGCCAAAATAAGGTCCAGTGTCTAAAGCAGCTCGCTACATGTGAAACAGAGCTACAGTGTGGTGTTATGAAACGATCACTTGGCAAAAGCGTGAAGGTTAATTCTCATCGCATCTCACGTCTCAACTTGATTTATTGGGTTTGGATTACTTCAGGTGTATCTGTGTTAATTCTGGATGCATTCCACTGAATACATACAGACTGACACACGAGTGCAGGACAGAGATGTGTGTTTGCATATGTCTGTCTTGCAGTATGTTAATCTTTACATAAACCTCTTCTCTCAGGACATGTCTGAACATCGACGCTCAGAGCAGAACGCTGCTGACAGCAGAATGAGAGTACTAGGCGTTTCACACCGCACGCGAAAACAGCGTTTATTTCTTTTGGCGGCCATATTAACACTGAATTCACACCGGCTGAGAAGCGCCTTGTAGCAAAACGCATTTTTGATCGATTTATCAACTTTTGCAATTTTATAAAGCAACACACACACTTTCTGTTCAGTGAATTTGACTAAATCCAGATGATTAAAGCAGTTTATAGCTACAGCTTATGAAAAAATGCCATATTGCTAAGTACAGTGTTGCATAAGTTGTCATCAGTGTAATCAAATGACTTATTACTAATTCCTCATCTAAATCCAATATCAATCGCGACCAGTTGAACAATACCAGGAAAGGCATGAAACTACTTTTTTAATTCTTACAAATAAATAATGCAAAATTTCATAAATTGTTCTATTTTTTTTTTTAAACACAAAAGCTTATAAAGGGTACAATAAAATGTACATTTAACATTATATGTTAACTTTTTATACTGTTGTTTTATATAGAATTGTTCTATATTCTCTCTCTATATATATATTTCAGTATTTAATGTAATTACATCAGAAGGAACTGCAATTAAATGACAAAGTACCATGTAAGTACCACACAATACACTGTAGTTTTTTAGGGATTCTTCTAGCTAATATCTATTGATGTACGTGCATATATCCATATGTTGAAGATCAGTAGCAGCTGCAGATATTTATCTTATCTTATCAGACAGCAGTATTATTGCTGAACGAAAAATTAGCTGAATAGTGTAAATGCATTAATCTTTGTGTCAGGAGAGATATATCGGGTCCAAATGCTCCAGTCAGGCAGTTCTGACACTCCATTAGTATCTCTAATGTCTCTCATAAATCTCTCTGCCTCGTCTAATTCTTCCTGTCCACTCTGTCGGATGAGAGTTTGCCGATAGTTTCGTGTAATGAAACCCAGAATTTCTCTCTGCGTTTTCCTCTCACCTCTCGCTCTGCCTCTTCTCATGCCATCTGCTCTGGTGTGGTGGCCCCGTCTCCAAATGACCCCCAGTACACGCTCGACTCACTCGTTTTCTCGCCTCAACACACGCCAAGGACTCCCGCAGATTTTGTGCCCGACCTGGCAGTGGTTCAGTGTGATCTCGTTAAAATCATCCCCCATTCAGCTGAGAGAACAAGGACAAAGAGATTAGCAGAGGTATAATGGACTAATGAGTGGCGGACCACAAATGGAGGGTCTGACAGTTATATTAAGTTAAACTATGTAGCAGTTCCCTATAGGACTCGGTGATATCATGGCCAAAAATATTTATTATCACACGTTTTTTTCCATATCGATATTTATCACGATATTCATTTGCCATTAATGGGGAACATACTTGTTAGACCTTGAAAATGAATGTAAACATGTAAACTTGTTTGTTCACTATTAAACTCAGCTGCCTTTTAATTTAAGGGGAGGGTAATTCTGTGTTTTGAGATTTAATACAAATTCATAGAAATTAAACAAATTTAATAAAGCTTTTAAAATGTACATTTACATAGCTACACATTTCTTTTTTGTCAAATTATGCTACACAAAAAAACATGGATGAAAAAATACTTTGTTGTATGATATTCCTTAGAATAATAGTATTATTATTAATTCGTATATTTTAGTATACAGTTACAGACAGTAGTGATTTATTTATTGTATAATTTCTTGAAGTTAAACCGAACTTTTATTTTGACGGTTTATCCGTGAAAATCAGTTTCAGTGTGTATTTGACGGCAGTTTCCTCTTAAATTAATCGATGAGGCTCGTGAAGTGACTTTCAGAAGCTTCAGATGAAGTGTGTGTGTTTCATGGCCTCATACTGAGACGACAGATGCTGAAAACACCGTAAGCTTCATATGTGTGTGAGTTTGTGTAGTACTAGTTAACGTTAACTTACCTGACGAAATTGCTCCGTTCATTAATTCAGTGATGGATCATATCAGACTCAGATCTATATATCGTTATATCTATATCGTATAATATCGTTGAACATAATTATTCCGCTGAAATTAACCAAATGACTTGAAAAAAAGATGAATTCGTTTTGATTAACGATGTTAGACGATTCTAATATCGAAAACTGTAAAGATTATTTGACCTCGTCTGTGTCGTTCGTTCTTTTGTCACGTGACCGCTTCCTTTCTCCGTATCTTACAACACTACGATAGTATTATTGACCCTAATAATAGTTGTATTATATTTATTATACGGATAAAGTTTAAAGCATTGGCCATCTCTTTATTACGACATTCAATGTTATGGAATAGAATCATCATGATTGAAATTTACAAATGTATAAATGGTAAGGAATAAGCTACAATTTGAGACCGGAAACGCATCACATGACTGTAAGAAAAAATAATAATAATAATGAATAACTAACGTTATGCGCTTAAGGAAGTTGGAAATTATCATATCCATTTCGGCTCTCAAGTCATGTAACTAATGAACGAACCGACGACTCAGGCCCTGTCCCAAATAACACCCATACACTTGAGATCTTGTGGACTTAAAATGGCCGCCAAGGACGCTTGTGCGTTGAGTCCACAAGACCACCGGGTGTCCCTTTTATTTTTTTTAGGTTACAGAAGGGTACTTCACTGAGGCGAACTCCACAGAGACCTCTACCCGACAGTCAAAGCGGCGTTATGTCACAAAACTGTGGATTCGGAGGAAGATCGCAAGGGTTTAGGGTTTCCTATGGGTCAAGGCCTCATACCTGAAGACTCAGAAGGTGAACTAATCATTTCCGTTTCCAGTACAGAACCTGTGAGATGTTTCACATGAATGTCTTTCTGAGGCAATTCATTGTTCCCGAGTCATAAAGATTTGTTTAAAATTAACTAATGATCGATGACCCATCACTAATTCACTCACAGACAAGCAGAAATCACTTATTAGCGACATGCACTGGCTGTTATCACGTATATTTCTGTTGTTAGATGAATCCATATCGAGTAAGAAGGTCCAGAGCTAATCACTGTCATCCACTGAATTTGATCAAGATCTCGATATAATATATAATGGTTTATCACCCAGCCCTAGTTCCCTAGGGACATGTGATTATGGACGCAGCCGTATTTGTGTACTATTGCTAGTCACGGCCACCTGCACAGGACACTGGAAGTATGAATACTAACCATATCCTCATTAAACACACACACAAGCCCACTTTTACTGCCTTAGATTTCCTATACGTCACAAACCAAAACATGCTCCTTCCGAGGGAAAAAAAACGCCACACAGAGCGTTAATGATCTAAAGCTGTGATGCTGCAGAGAAACCTTGTAGAGATGTGTTTATTTTCCTGTTTATTTGTTAGTCTGCCAACAATCGAACTAGCTTGTCGTTTTGTTTCTTTGCGTGCTGCGATTCAAAGGACACATTTGTCGAAGTGCCCTTGTAAAACCAGAGCCATCTAGAAATTTGGACTGGATTTCTACATCTCCTGTTCGCTCCAGCAGTATCTAAACAGTCTGAAAGATGCCTGTAAACCAAAAACACTAAATGCCACCTTTTATGTTTGGCTCGTCTAAACACATGTAACCAATTAAGTAAATTAATAAATAAAAGCATTCTCAGCACCCTATTACTCCGTTTTATGTGAGCGTAAGTATCGTGACATTTCAAAACAAATATAAAGCTTATAAAATGTAGCATTTAGTCCGAGATCTCCAGCATGAAATAGCGGCGGCGTGTCTGTAACTCATCAACGTCGCTGGTCTTGCGCTCTCGTCTTGTGCCAAACCTTCAGAGAAGAAACTTCCAGCTGTTGCCTGTTTCTGGGAGTGAGTCACTCTTCAGCCAGTGAAATGCCTGTTCAGTTGAATAGAAAGATTAAAAACATGTCCGCTAACGGACTAATCTAACGCTTTCCTGTTTTTTTTGGTTGTTTTGAATCACCATCCTGGTTTGTTTATGAAGGGCTAGCCAACAAAACCTGGCTGGTTTCGTACAGTGTTCTGGAGATTGTTGCTCTTTTTATTGACAAATGTTTATTTGAATATTGAAACCTGGCGTCTTAACCCTAAAACCGTATTCTGGACAAATGTGGGCAAAATAGTTTTGATTTATTTTTAAAAAATACTTCCCTTGATCTGAGCGGTACACAACTTGGCTACTTTTCCTAAGTTTGCCTCCTGAACACACACAATTTTTTTTGACTCAATTCTACAATGTTGAGTGGGTGAAAAAAAATAAATCCTTAATCTTGTATTTGGGTCAAAAGTGGAAAAACTGTCATTTAGATCATTCTAAAATAAGACACCAGGTGACCGCAAAGTCACTTCATCTTTAAGTTTTAGCTCTAAGAACTTATTGGAATGATATTTTAATGTAGTTAAAAAAATAAAATAAAACATAAAAATAAGCATAAATTTACATAGAAAATATGGTACTTTTTGAAGTAAATAAATTCAAAAATACCCCCAAAATTAAAAAAAAACAACACCATAAATGGATAGACAAAACTTTATCGAAAAGTCCCTTCATCTTTAAGTTTTAGCTCTAAGAACTTATTGGAATGATATTTTAATGTAGTTAAAAAAATAAAATAAAATAAAACATAAAAATAAGCATAAATTTACATAGAAAATATGGTACTTTTTGAAGTAAATAAATTCAAAAATACCCCCAAAATTAAAAAAAAACAACACCATAAATGGATAGACAAAACTTTATCGAAAAGTCCCTTCATCTTTAAGTTTTAGCTCTAAGAACTTATTGGAATGATATTTTAATGTAGTTAAAAAAATGAAATATATAAAACATAAAAATAAGCATAATTTACATAGAAAATATGGTACTTTTTGAAGTAAATAAATTTAAAAATACCCCCAAAATAAAAAAAAACACCATAAATGGATAGACAAAACTTTATCGAAAAGTCCCTTCATCTTTAAGTTTTAGCTCTAAGAACTTATTGGAATGATATTTTAATGTAGTTAAAAAAATGAAAAAAAAAAAATAAAACATAAAAATAAGCATAATTTACATAGAAAATATGGTACTTTTTGAAGTAAATAAATTCAAAAATACCCCCAAAATAAAAAAACACAATAAATGGATAGACAAAACTTTATCAAAGACAGTGATGTAACATTTATAATAAATACAAATTACGATCACACCTGAGTCCTCTGCCCACATTTGTCAACAATTCCAAAGTGAATACGGTTTGAGGGCTACACAGTCCTCTTTCTCTTTTAGTGAATCTGTTTGTAAAACACTCGACTAATATTCAGACAATCAGATTCACTGACTCGTCAAAGGTTCTGTTTGCAAAAAGAAAGAACCATTGAAGTTATACAATTAAAAAAAATCGTCTGTTTAAAATCATTTCAGAGTAGTTAGCCATTTTTTCTTTCTTCTTTTTCTTCTAGTAGCTTGTTTGTAATTTAAATTATGAGTAGCTTGTAGCTTTCCAGCTTCAGTTTCAAAGTCGCTTCACTGCCAAATTGCTGTTTTGACTACACCCAACTCTTGTGTTATGACTTTTGCCAATTTTCCTAATTCTTCCAGAATCCCAAATCACTCGCTTTTCTCTCAAAACACAAAAGGTTTGAACAGAGCCGTGAAACTTCACGACTCTTTCATGTGTGAACAATCTACGCTACAGGAAACGCCTAATCAATTAAAAACACCTGTGAGCCAAATGTTCTGATATTTATGCTCACATAAAACCGGGGATGGAATTTTTAATGAGCTGTTATTCTTAGTTGATAAAACATATGTGTGTTAAAGCGCACAGGTGATTTTCTGTGGTTTTATTAGTGGCGTTCACTAAGACGAGCATCACTATCAGTGTTGATAGTAACTTTAAGTATTAAACGGCACTATTTGTTCTATATGGACATGATCATGTCTTAAATTGTGCGGCTTGTTGAGAAGAGATTATCAACCTAATAAGCAACACTCATCATGGTGGCGAGATCAGGTCAAACACTGTTAGTGTTTCTTATCGCTTGATTGTAATATTAAGATTTAGACATCATAATCCAAAACATAAGTGAAGTTCTAATTTTTGCAAAATGCACCGTGCCTATTATACACAAACTACAGGATGTATGGCATTTCCAGAAATGTGTTTTTGGGTGTAGTTCAGTGCATACCTGTAAAGCTCGCTTCATCAAACTAACGTTCCTGCGCTACAGAAATGAATTTGGAGCTCTGGGTTTGCTCTAACCTCAGGTTAATAGGTTTGAGTGCTTTCAGCTGTGTTTGGAAAGCTCTTGTAATAGAGGAACGGTGCCATTGAGAAAGACCCTTGGAACAACTTTAGATTAAGCACCAAACGCAGCGCTGAGAGATATCAGAAAACCTGCACTCTTTTCCAAATCAGACCCTCGTCTGGAAACGCCCCTCATTTAGACTGGACCGTATGCTTTAATAATTCAATCTTCGTCTTGTGCGTTTGTGAGACTAGCTTTCTATTTGGGTGTGAATCTGTGTGTTCTTTTTGTCACACGTTTGGAATTTCATTTAGAGAAATGCACACACCCTTACAGCGGTTACACACACACATCGCCTGCAGACGTTTATTGAGCTGAATTTGCTGTAATCTCACCCTGTTGACTTTAGCCCAGAATCCCCCTGAAATTACACCCCCTTTTCATGACCCCCATCACACACACACACACACACACTCACACAGAGCAGCAGATGGTGTGTGTGTTAGGGAATGGCCCGAGCAGGTTTCATTAACCACAGAATTCCATACAAATTGGCCCTGTAATAACAGACTCACACACACATGAACACGGACAAAATCAAACGCGTCACGATGCAACAGGCATGCTTTTAAAATAAAAAATGTACTTTTTAAAGCACATCCATGATCTCCTGTTCCTCCACATCCCAAAGCTGTCCTATTGGATTGAGATTGGCCGTTTGAGTTGAGTTGAGTTGAGAAGATTTGAGGTTTGTGACATGGTGTGTTATCCTGCTGGAAGTAGCCATCAAAAAATGGTACACTGTGGTCATATTGGACAGGGCTCTGAGTGGGATTCGATCCAGCATCTCTGGCATGGGATGCGGATGCACTAACACAGCCTTTAGCATCAGTTGCTAGTGCACCTCTTGAGATCAGGGGAGTGAGGTTTACCTGCACAGCTCTTATTAGCTCTTACACCCCTAGACCTCACTCCCATCCGGGTCATGGCACCAATTATAACCAATCCTACTCAACCCACTCTGAGTGGAATTTGAATAGGCGTCTCCGGCATGGGAGGCTGGTGCACTAACTAGGACACTAATGCTACGTAATCACACCGGACGCGAATGATTTCAATGTTATGTCAATGCAAAGACGCGTTACGCGCCTAAAAAATTCATTCGCACTTCAAAAAAAAACCTCATTCGCACGTCAAGTTCGCGCGATTGGAGCGAATTGAGCGTCTGGCGCGTTAAGCGCGAATGATTTAGTTAGTGCCATTTTTGCATTCACGCATTTGACGCGAATTCGCGTCTGCCGCCCAAGTTGAAAAATCGGAACTTTGGCGTGAATTCACGCCGCGTTAACCAATCAGGAGCCTAGCCGCTTGCTCACGTGGTGAAGTGTCTGGATGCTTCAATAAATTATTTTGTAATATGACTAAATGCCTGGTGTGGTTCTAATGCACAACAAAGCAAATATTTTGTCACTTAAAACATTATTTCTATACACGAGACATGTTCATTTTGTATTGATTGTTATTCATTCCATATCTAGATTATATGAAATATTATTATGATGTAAAGACAATCAACATATGTGCAAGTTCGTGTCTGGACGTGAGAGAGAAAAAAATCACAGGACAGGTTAATAACTTTTGGAAGCTGGCTCTTATTTATCATCAAAACAAAAATAAATGACAGCTAGATTAGGTGGATGAGGGCGAGGGTGATCCTCGCTCCGATGCGGGACAACAGGTCATCAAACTGGGCGCGGGACAGGCGGAAGTACCGCTGACAGTGGCCGTCATCCAGCTCCTGGAGCGAGCAAATGGTAAACTAGCCAAAGGGTTCGCCTCCGAAGGGTCCAGTGGACACAAATACGGCAATGATCCCCACGCCGCTGTTCTAGATCTCCAGAGCAAATATAGTGCGGTGAATCTCTCGATGAATGCTCGATCAACATAAACAAAGATGGCCGTCAACGGGTTTCGGTTTTGACGCGCGTAAATTTCGCTTCAAACTTTTCATTTTACCCGCGTCAGTTTCGCTCTTGACGCGCGAATTAACACAAAGTGGTCAAGCGTCAAACTAGACGCGGTAGACGCGAATTTGACGCGCTATTCGCGTCCGGTGTGAACGTAGCATAAAGACCACAGCCTCTAGTGTCAGTCGCTAGCATATGTCTTGAGATCAGGGGAGTGAGGTTTATAGATGGACATGGTCATATACTCAGGTAGGCTGTGGCGTTTAACCGATGGTACTGAGGTAAGAGGAAAAGACTTCAAAACTTTTCTGAAGACAGTCAGTTCCTTTACATTCATATGAACCCTCACCCTCAGTTCAATATTTATATTTTTCTTCCAATTTTTCGAAAATCAGGAGCTTGGCTGTGGCTGTGTACGGTATTTTCTCTGCTGGCACGTCTGTGCTCTCTTTTTTGTGTGTGTCCGTGTTCAGTGTGTCAATATTGATGTTGGCCAATATTTTTTGGGAAATTATTCCAATGCAGTTTGTGTGCAAGAGATCGGCCATAATAAAAAAAAGTTTGCCGATCATGTGTTTGGCGCAACAAATATTGATGACTGGTTGACCAGTGCATCATTTTTTTTTTTTTTTTTACAATTTTCTTCACAATATTTCATTAAAATGTAATAACTTATCATCTGATTCAGAAAAAAAATGAGCTGGCTAAAATTAACATCTAGGCCATATTGGCTGTTGGTTAATTTTAACAAATATTCGAATCGTGTTGTTTAATCTAACCATCTAAAAACACTTGAAATGCGTTGCAAATCTTGTTTCATGTTGACTTGAAAAATAAAAATTCAGTAAAGATGACTTTTTCAGGTGTCCAGGGTTGCTATATGTTTTTGTTTTTTTTGGAGACTAATACATTTTGTTTCATGATTGCAGGTTCTGCAGATCTATAGTTTGCTTTTTAGTTTGTTTAAAGCACTAGAGAACTAAAGAAGAGGAGAATATGTTGTTATTTGTGGAGCTCTAAAGCTTATGGAATGGGCAACGATTAATCGCATCCAAAATAAAAGTTTGTGTTTACATATTATATATGTGTGTGTGGTGTGTATAATTAATTTGTATATATAAATACCCAGACATGAATGTATATATTTAAGAAATATTTGCATGTACATCCTTTATTTATACATAATAAATATTATATATAAAAATAAATATTTGATATATTAATAACACATTTTTCTTAAATATATACATGCATGTGTGGGTATTTATCTATACAAATTTATTAAACACACCACACACACATATATTATGTAAACACAAACTTTTATTTTGGATGTGATTAATCGTTGCCCATCCCTGTTTTTTGTGATATTGTATTTTTGAGAAAAACACCTTATGCTTATCCATAAAAAACAGCTTTCGTCAATAACGTGTTCCCCCTCTCTGTCTTTATAGCGTGTAACTGTAACCTGCACGCGCGACGCTGTCGCTTTAACATGGAGTTATATAAGCTCTCGGGCCGTAAGAGTGGAGGAGTGTGTATGAACTGCAGACACAACACCGCTGGACGACACTGCCATTACTGTAAAGAGGGATTCTACCGGGACATGGGCAAACCCATCACACACCGCCGGGCCTGCAAAGGTAAATTACCACACTACATTTAATTTACTGGCAGGTTTGTTTTGATCTTAACCCTCGGATGGTCTTCCTTTATCAGTCACGTCCTGGGCCTTCCTGGTCAGAAGTGACCGGAGGCCTAAAAATTTAACTTTTTCCATCCCAGTAAAACCAATGCAATTTATTTTTGTTATATAATATTTATTCTTTTTAATTTAGTATTTTGAGATAATTTTATTGAATTTATTAATATTTATGCAATATTTATGGATATGCAATATTTATGGATATTTCAATTTTTTCAATGGAAATATATATATATATTTCTATTTATATTATTTTAAAAAAATATTAATGCAGTATTTTTGTTTAATATAGAGTTTAAGCCTTCAGAAAAAAAATATTTGTTGAAGAAAATTAGCACCATCTGGTTACAGTATAGAGAAAAAGCGAAGACTCATGGTGTAACCACTAGATGGCATGTACAGCTCTCTATGGAGAGGCATGTGAATTCCCCAGATGTTTATGAACACATTTTTTTTTTTTTTTGGTGGATTTGAATATTAAATTGAAACAATCTCAAAAACTATTTCTTATTAAAAAAAATGTAACATTTTTGTGTTTTTGTCAATTTCCCATTCATTTCCTATGGGGGTCATTTTTGACCAAAGACCAAAATCGTGACAAATTTTTTTATGACCACTTAGCATGCTCAAATCATGAACTCAATTTTTTTTTGTGTTCACATACCAAATGTCAAAAAAGTCACCAAGTATCATAACCTTCCGATGAAGCTGTGATTTTTAATAATTCAAAACAGAAAATTATTCGGTCAGAAGTGACCGAGGACCATCTTCAATGATACATTTTCATCTCTAATCCCCAATGAGTTAATATAGTGCAAGTGTTGGCATCACCTCGTGTCGTTTCTGCGCCCCCAGTGGCAACACACGGAATCACAAAAATAATGACTGTTTCCAAACACATTTTTTTTTATATAAAAAAAAAATGAAATATTTCACTTGTTTGTCTGCATGTCATCTCTGGACATGCAAATGTGTTGTTAAATTATTTAAATATTAACTCTTTCCCCGCCAAACACGGAATTTTCCGTGTTTAATGAAAAAACGCATCTGCGCCAAACACGGAATTTTCCGGGTATCCGTGTTTTAGGTGGTATACGGTAAGGAAGACCCGCGCGCATGTCCTGAATGATTGCGCAACTCTTTGTTTAGAGAAACAGATTGCAATCGTCTCAAACAGTGGAGTAGTGAGAATGTATCAGACAGACAATGCAGAGGTGGCTGAAGTACTGGAGGTTAATGGACTCGGAGTCCGATCACTCTTTATTTGATAATTCTGAATCTGATCGGGACGAAGTAGTCAGTGAGAGAGATGCACATGTTCATGCTAGCCATGGACGTGCCGCAGATAGATCGTATAATATTATGACACTATAATATGTATGTGTGTGTGCAGGCATTTATGTGTGGCTGTCTAAATATGAAGGTGTAATTGTCAAATTATTTCTCTCTTTGTGCACATTTACCACATTGTAATATGTATTTGTGTGTGTGTGTGTGTGTGTGTGTGTGTGTGTGTGTGTGTGTGTGTGTGTGTGTGTGTGTGTGTGTGTGTCTAGGCCTGTTTATTGTAATTCCAATCATTATTCACAGGTAGAACACAGAGAGGCAGAGGCAGAAGTTTTATTGCAAAAGTTACATTTCCCTTACATCCTGGGAAATTTGATATATTTTACATTTATTTTATGTTTTTAATTTATTTTGGAAAGTTTTATATATGAAGGAAACAACATCTGAATGTATTCTGCTTTTAAATGCACTTGTTTGATAAAAATACCTTTTTCTCAGTTTTTTGTCCAAAATGTTGTGTTTTTGACAAAACCTACCTCTGTTCAAGAGGCAATAAAAAAAAGAACAGATGAAGATAAAATAAAAATGTTTTTTTTGCCTAAAAGCAGAGGCTCAGATCTTTATTTTTATATATATCATCTTCATATATTCATGGAAGAAAATATTCAGCGGGGGCATTCAAATTTAGCGAAAATCGTCAAAAACCCTGGCGGTGGCTGGCAACTTTTTTTTTAAACGCTGGCGGGGAAAGAGTTAAGGGCAATATCTCAGTTCAAGAGGGTTCAGCTGACCAAAAAGTTTTGTGAATCCCTGGTCTAGTGGGTTTGGACCTTAAAAAAACTGCTTGAATAATGTGTTTAGATATGATTTTATAACTTGCTCCATTACATAAGAGACACTGATGTTTATTTTCTTACTCTGACTCGGTAATTTTTTATGTGTCGAAATGTATTTATGTGTGTAAAATGTTTTATGCACTGTATTTTCCAGTTTGAAAGCTTCCACATAAAATCAGAAGCACACACATATATATAAATTAAAATCTAAAAATAGTATAGAGTTCAATAAAACCACAGCTCGACTGGAGTGCACTGGGAGCAGCCTGTACATGAAGCTCATATATCTGCTGCCGTCACTCCGGCCAAAGCAAACACAGCGCTGTAAGAAAACACACATCAGAGTTTGAGAAAAATTCAACTGTTTGGATAAAAGATGTCTTAAGTTGAGCATTTCTGGAAGGAAAAGGCAATCCATATGTAGAGGGTTTTCTATAAGTTAAATTAGGTTAAAGTTAAAGGAGTTTTGCTGATAATTTACTCACCCCCATGTCATCCAAGATGTCCACGTCTTTCTTTCTTCAGACGAAAAGAAATTAAGGTTTTTGATGAAAGCATATAATGGACTTCAATGGGAACCAAACGGTTCAAGGTCCAAAAGACAGTTTCAGTGCAAACTGCAAAGGGCTTTAAACGACTCCAGACGATGAATAAGGGTCTTATCAAGTGAAACAATCTTATAATAAGTAAAACAATTACTTATAACCAGTTGGGATACAATGAAGTGTTAGCAGATATTACGCAGACAGTCTCCTAATACTCTATTAATAATCTAATGAGAGTTAGTTGACATGTAACTTCAACTTTACTTCTCGTTAAAGAGGACCATCAAAATAAAGAGTTTCCAAATGTAAAAATCTAGTTGTTTCTGCTGCTCTCTGCTGGTTTGAAATGAGCTAAAAAGCGTTTGGTTTAGCGTGAGCCAGTGCTGTTCTGGCTTCCCGAACCTCTTCTGTGTGACATTTGTACTGAATGGATGTGTGTATGTGTGTCAATCAGGAGCTCTTTTGTAGTTCTGTCAGTGTTTTAATTTGATAACGCCCATGTTGAGCGCTGAGACCTCTTATCAGCGTTACTGTGATACAGCACCTGAGAATTCCTTAAATTCCACACACACACACACACACACACACATGAAGTCACGGCTCAATCTCTTTTGGAACTGTGGACTTCCAGCTCTCACCTGCAGATGCCACAGCTGTTCAAACCTTATCTCTCTGCGTTTGTGTGTGTGTGTGTGTGTGTGTGCTTTGAGAGTCTTAACACAGAGAGGAAACGCTCAAAACTTTAATATAGACATCATTAAAACACACAAAACCATCATTATAATTATAAAAGTTTATTTTTGCCCATCAGCCAGAGCTCAATATTTCTAACCAACCACTAAGATGTTTTACTGAACATTATTATTTTTCCCATTTAAAATCCATGACCCTAACCCTAAATTTGCAATGAAGCAAATTTATATACGTTTTTATGTTTGTTTTTTTTAAATATTTTTTGTTGCTATATAATTCCCATACTTTATTGTCATGTCATAGTTGGAATATCTTCACTTTATATACATTTGAATTATATATACATCATATATACATATTTTATATACATCATATATACATTACTTACTTATCTTTACTATTATTATAATACCGGTATGTGAAAAATAGTCATAATAAAGCATAAGCAGATATGCACAAACTTTTGACTGGTAGTATGAGTAGATCTTTGTTGTGGAATCATTACATGATTTCTGAACAAGCCAGGTTTTTTTTTTTTTTTTGGACTTTATTTAGTAAGTTGTGTGTGTATTCGAGTGTGTCATGAAACCTGTTTTCCATGCTGTGACTCTTTGTTTGTTGTTGCCTGAAACGCTGGTTACTATGTGTAATTCCTGAAATACAGCCCATATTTTAATATAATATCATTGAGCCATGTGATTTTAAATGAGATAGAACAGAGTGTGTATGTGGTTACGGGAAGTGTGTGTAACAGATTGAGTGTCATGGCAATGTTTACTGGTCCAGACGGGGGCTAAGGCCATTATTTGGACTTCCCTTCTGCGCCTGTGCCAGAGCTGATCATCCCTCTCTCTCTCTCTCTCTCTCTCTCTCTCCAGCATGTGACTGCCATCCGGTGGGAGCTGCAGGTAAAACGTGTAACCAGACGACGGGTCAGTGCCCATGTAAAGACGGGGTGACCGGCATCACCTGCAACCGCTGTGCAAAAGGGTATCAGCAGAGCCGATCACCCGTCGCCCCCTGCATTAGTGAGTGACACACACACACAGTTTATCTGTTTAAATGGAGACATACACCCCAGAACACTTTTTTGCATCAAAAAAACACTATTCACTTTATTTAAATATATAAGTTTTTAATCAGGACAGCCATAGTATAACCAAGTATATACACTCACACCAGTGTTATTGTTGTCATTGAGAGTTTTTTATTTATATTTTGAATTAGTTTTTATTTTTATATTTTCAGTTTTTTTTAGTTTTTATTTAAGTTGTGCACTTTTATCTTTATATATATATATATATATATATATGAAAAGTTCAGATGCAAAAGCCTCTAAATGCCATTTGAAATTTTCTTCTAAAATGGTCATTTTTATCAAGCTTATATATTCAAGTTCAGTAATTTCACTTAAATGACAATTAATAGGTAGTCCTCGTTGCAATTTAAGTGAAATCACTGAACTTAAATATACAACCTTGATAAAAATGATCATTCTAGAAGAAAATTTCAAATGGCACTTAGAGGCTTTTGCATCTGAAC